>NC_069681.1:33149452-33452482 GCF_023699985.2 Odocoileus virginianus | reverse complement strand
ATTTGCTGTATTGTAAATTGGGCTTCCCCAGTGGCATTGGTGGGAAGGAACCGACTTGCCACTGCAGGAGATGCAAGAGACGTGGGTTTGATCCCTGGGTCGGGAAGATCCCCCTGGAGAAGGAAATGGCAACCCACTCCAGTATTCTTGCCTGGAGAATTCCATATTATAAATTAAAACTTCGGAGCTTTAAAAATAATTATTAATTCATTTTCAAAGTAACGATAATAAATCTGTTATATGTTGACATCAGAGGAATGATATCATCACACATTGTATCTCCTAGATCAGTGAACCTCCACCATATACTCCTGAGAAAACAAGTGGGGGGAGAAAACAGAAATCCTAGCATTACTATGAAAATAGTTTTGACCTTGCAGACCCCCAGAGGGTTCTTGGGGACTCCCCGTCATGCCCAGGCCATACTTTGAGAACTGCTCTTGTAGACAGTATGTTTTTGAGAAGACCAAGCCAAATTTCTGTAATCCTCATGTAGGATCATTTGATAGAATCAAAGTAGAATGTTTCCATCACTGCTGAAGGGTTGGGTATGATTAGGAACTTTGCAAAGCCTGTGGGAATGTGCTTTATTAAGCCATCGAGGGTTCTGATATATCTCACATTATGGAGCTCCTAGGTTTGTCTCAAAGAGGGATGGGTTACTGGGTCTTTATATTCTAATTGTGAATATTTTTAGTCTCATTTATATTTTGAATACTTTTTTAAGGCCTAATGGTGAAATTGCTTCATTTCTTTCTGATAAATGTAAATAACTACCCGATTGTTTTTTTCTGTTTTGAATTGTACAAGTAGCATCTTAGTGCAAGTGACCCAGCACTCAGATTGCCTGTGCTGTATGTAGCATCTGATGAAGTCTATCATCTTTGTGTAGCACTGTGGTAAATAAATAGTGCTAGACATTGCAGTGAGGTTACAGGGCACTCATGGGGGTGTGTTAGCCGGCAGACCCTGGAGTAACCAGTCCTGCCTTGACTCACACACTTCTCAAGGAATTTCTGTGCCTAGAGCAGATTCCCCCGTGAGCCACACTCAGCCAGACTAGGGCGTCTTCCCCCGGTTGTCAGGTGAGGCCTCTTCCCCCAGGTCCCGCTGTATGATGGAAAGAAGAGTGAATTCAAGAGGGAGAGAGAAATTGGTTGGTTGGTTGGCTGGTTGGTTGGTTAATTGGGACTCAAACCCTGACTGGGAGTTTAGAGCCAAAACAGTCACGTACTTATTTTCTTTTCATTCCTCGCATTAGAAAACATGGCCCAGTCACTGTCCTTGGCCGACAGCACGCCTCTTCCTCACTTTATCTTTTCTCTCCTTAGAACTAAAATTGGGGTAGGGGTTGATAAAAAGCAGCAGCTGTGAGGAGCCCTAAGGTTTTCCTAGAGATCTATGTTGATAGGTTTTTTTCTTTTTTTTGGTAATTGTTTTGTTCTGTGTATCTGTTTAACATCTTCTTTACCAAATTAGACTATAAGCTTCCGGTGAGCAGGGGGCTTTGTTTTATTTAAATAATCTTGCTCCCTCCTTTCCCTTGTCACAGCCCAGTCCCTGGTACAGTACTAGCTCCATAATAGACATTTGATAAAATGCTTGTTTGAATGACTAACGGTTCTGTAATATAGAAGGAAAGATGTTGACATTACATACGTGATTGATTGATTTCCCTCAGGACACCAGTTAACAGAGACTGAGAGAAACCAGTTCCTGGCAATAGCGTCGTCCTTGTTTGTGGCGTCCCAACTAAGAGCACAGCATTTTCAAGACCATGAAAATTCAAGGTATGTGAGACCATTTAAAACAGAATGAGTGAACAGAGGAACTTGGACAACATTGAGCAAGGTTCTCTGAAATCTTACAGGAAACCCGTTCAAATAGTTTGTATTTATTACTTCTGTTTTCTTACTCTGTTAATCTTGAAAAATGTATTGAAAAGGGGGATAGTACTAAAACATAGGAAATAATCTGAACAGTTAAGAATATGTGTATAAGAAACAAGAAAGAATTAATAGCAGATTGAGTTAGTTATTTATGAACCCTAAATGTACCTTTTTGCTTCCTAATAACCTAATAAGCAAAACGGAAAACCTGCTTTATACCTGGGCAAATAAAATCATTGTGCCATTCATGCTTCTGAGTGACAGAATTATTTATTATGAATGTCTCTGTACCTACTAGAGTAATCCTGCATTAGGAAGTACTGTCCATTACTTGTTGGAGTGAGACAGATAATAAAATTGTGTTATGTCAACTCCTTTTCTTTTTACTTTTCCTCAAGAGGAAGGGGCTTCCCTGGTAGCTCAGTTGGTAAAGAAGCCACCTACAATGCCGGAGACCCCGGTTCGATTCTTGGGTCGGGAAGATCCTCTGGAGAAGGGATAGGCTACCCACTCCAGTATTCTTGGGCTTCCCTTGTGGCTCAGCTGGTAAAGAATCCACCTGCAATGCGGGAGACCAGAGTTTGATCCCTAGGTTGGGAAGATCCCCTGGAGAAGGGAAAGGCTACCCATGCCAGTATTCTGGCCTGGAGAATTCCATGAAGTATATATAGTCCATGGGATCGCAAAGATTTGGACACGACTGAGCGACTTCACTTTCACTTTCAAGAGGAAGAATAATGATTAAAATAAAAGAAAAAAGATGACAGGTGACTGAGCAGGTCTGAAGAGCACAGATCAGAAATTCGGGTTACCCCTGAAGAATTAGGTAGAAGGAAAACAAAATTGGGCTTAGGGTGTATATTTATGGCTATTGTTGTTTTACTGAGAAAATCTCTTTTATTTTGTTATTTTTTTAATTGAAGTTTAGTTGATTTACAATGTTGTGATAATATCTGTGGTACAACAGGGTGATTTAGTTATACATATTATACGCACATACACATACTTAAATATTATTCTTTTAAAATATTCTTTTCCATTATAGAATATTGAATATAGTTCCATGTGCTACACAGTAGGATGCTGTTGTTTATCCATCCTAGATGTAAAAGCTGACACCTGCTAACCTCACCCCAGCCTCCCACTCCTTCCCTGCCCCAGCCCCTTCCCCCTTGGCAACCATAAGCCTGTACTGTGTGTTTGGGTCTGTTTCTGTTTCATTAGAAGGTTCATTTGTGTCATAATCTAGATTCCATATATAAGTGATATGGTATTTGTATTTCTCATTCTGATTTACTTAGTATAATAATCTCTAGTTGTATCTGTGTTGCTGCAAATGGCATTATTTTATTCTTTTTTATGACTGAGTAATAATCCATTGTTTGTGTGTATGTGTATCTATTTTTACCACATCTTCTTTATCCATTCATCTATCAATGGAAATTTAGGTTGTTTCCACGTGTTGGTGATTGTGAATAGAGCTACTGTGAACTCAGGGGTGCATGTATCCTTTTGAATTATAGTTTTGTCTGGATATATGCCAGGAGTGGGATTGCTGGATCACATGGTAGTTCTATTTTTAGTTTTTTATGGAACTTCCATACTGTTTTCTGTAGTAGCTGTACCAACTTATACATTTCCAACAAGAGTGTGGAAGGGTTACCTTTTTTCATCACTTCCTTTTCAGTATTTGTTATTTATAGATTTTTTTTTTAATGATGGCCATTCTGACCGAAGTGAGGTGTAGTACCTGATTGTAGTTTTGATTTGCATTTTTCTAATATCAAGTGGTGAGTGGGTAAATGTGGTGTATCTTTATGATAGAATGCTACTTAGCAATAAGAAGAAATGCAGTATTCACACAAGCATCTACATGCATAGACCTAAAAAGAAAATCATCCTAAGAGAAAGAAACCAGTTAAAGACTATACAGTATATAATTTTCTTTATTTGAAATTTCTAGGAAGGACAGAAGTACAAAAGACAGAAAAAAGGTCAGGATATTGCCTGGATACAGGTGTTAACATCACAGAATTACACCCTTATACAGTCTAGGTTTGAAACTATAAACCAGTAATTATTTTAAATGCATTAGTCTCTTAAATTATATAGAAAAATAAAGCATGGAATTGCAAAACAAAGATAAAATGATACTAGCTTTCACTCTGGTAATTTTTTTTCACTCTAGTAATTTTTAAATGATGTCATTCAGTCACTCATTCATGTCCAGCTCTTTATGACCCCATGGACTGCAGCATGCCAGGCTTTCCTGTCCTTCATCATCATACGGAGCTTGCTCAAACTCAAGTCTTATTGAGTCAGTGATGCCATCAAACCATCTCTTCCTCTGTCATCCCTTTCTCCTCCTGCCTTCTATCTTTCCCAGCATCAGGGTCTTTTCCAATGAGTCGGCTCATTGGAAAAGTTAAAATGATCCTAGCTTTCACTCTTGGAGAAGGCAATGGCACCCCACTTCAGTACTCTTGCCTGGAAAATCTCATGGATGGAGGAGCCTGGTAGGCTACAGTCCATGGGGCCGCTAAGAGTCGGACATGACTGAGCGACTTCACTTGCACTTTTCACTTTCATGCATTGGAGAAGGAAATGGCAACCCACTCCAGTGTTCTTGACTGGAGAATCTCAGGGATGGGGGACCCTGGTGGGCTGCCGTCTATGGGGTCACACAGAGTTGGACACGACTGAAGCGACTTAGCAGCAGCAGCAGTTTTCACTCTGCAATATGTATTAGGCCCTTAAATCATGTAGAGAACAAAAAGTGGAGTTACAAGCATTGTTATAATAATACTGTCTTTTATGATTGTCCATGTATTTGCCTTTTCTGAGATATTTATTTCTTCAAGTGGCTTCTTGGTACTGTCTATTGTCTTTTTGTTCCACTCTGCTGGACTTCTTTCAGCACTTTTTTCCAGGGCAGGTCTAGTTGTCGTAGACTCCCTCAGCTTTTGTTTTATCTGGGAAGATATTAACTGCTCCCTCACCTTTGAAGGATATTTTTCCTGGATTTAGGATTCCTGGTTGACAGATTTTTTTTCTTTTAGCACTTGGAATATATCAGCCCACTCCCTTTGGCCTCCAGTGTTTCTGATGAGAAATCTGATAATCTTATTTTCACCTGAAGATTCGTCCCTCTCTTTTAAGATTTTGTTGTCAGCTTTTGAAAGTTTGACTGTGTGTCTTGTTGTGGGTCTTTGAGTTCATCTTTGGAGTTTGTTGAGCTCTTTGAATGTTTATGTTCATGTCTGTCACCGAGTTTGGGACGTTTTCGGTCATTGTTTCTTCAGATATTTTCTTTGCCCCCTTCTCTTCTTCCGGGACTCTTGCGGTGTATATGTTGGTCTACTTGGTCGTGTCTCCACAGGACCCTTAGGTTCTGTTCACTTTTCTTAAACCATCTTTTTTCTTTCTGTTCTTCAGAGTTGATAATTCTATTGTCCTATCTTCATATTGATTGATTTTTTCCTTCTGACTGCTCAGATCCACCTTTGAATTACTCAAGTGAGTTTTTCATTTCAATTATTGTACTTTTCAGCTCCAGAATTTCTTTTTCATTTCTTTTTAGGTTTTCTGTCTTTTTAAAGATGTTTTTATTTTGCTTACACACTGTTTTCTTGACTTTTTCCACATCCTCCTTTAGTTCTTTTAGCATCTTTAAGAGTTGTTTTAAAGTCTTTTTCTATTATATCTGCCATTAGATCTTTTTCTGTTGATCTCTTTTTCCCCTTTGAGTTGTCCATACTTGCCTGTTTATTTGTACGACTTCCAATTTTTTGGTTGAGCATTGAACATTTTAACCTAATAATGTGATGACTTTGAAAATCAGATTCTCCTTCTTCGCCAAGGTTTAGTGGTTTTCATTATTGTCTTTGTCATTTTGTTTTTTTCATTGTTGCAGACTGTCTCTGTGCCAAGGATCTGGCCAAGATGTCAACTTAAGCTCTTCTCAGGTCTTTTCTTAGATTTTCCCTGAACTTAACCGTTTATTAAATAGACCCATTTATTGTAAAGTTGCTACCACCCTAGCCGCAGAGACCTGTAACGTTTTTACCAAACATACCACTCTTTTAGACAAAGCATAATCCTGTCTGGGCAAAGTGAATCGCAGCTGTGTTGGCTTATTTGCTGAAGAGGCCCCCGACACCACAGTTGACGTAAGATGGTTGGCTCTGCCCATGTTGGCTTCACAGCCGTGTTCTCACTGTGGCCTGGGGGATGGCGACCAGGGCTGGCCTCCAGGTGTGGCTGCGTGCGGCTCCGTCATGCATGTGCTCAGGTGCCGTTTTGCCTCCAAACCCCGTAGCCTGCAGCACTTCCTTTGTGCTGCTTGTTTTGGCTGCTGCTCTTGTTTTCCCAGTTTCTCCGTGGATGGTATTCTTTCATCATTTATGACCTGGAAAAAAATTTAATAATGTGTGCCCCTACTATTGGGATAGTAAAAAGATAGTGCATTTTAGCAAGAGAGTAAAGTTAATGTCAGAGACATATAACAGTTTTGCTTTGTCTAATAAAGTGGATTAAGTTTTTGCATGAATATGTACAGTCTTAATGTGGAATTATTTTGTTTTGTAATCCTTCTTTTCTTAAACACTTTTCTTGACAGAAGTGAGTCATTAAAAGTTGGGTTAACAAAATGATTAAAAAAAAAAAATCCTGCCTCCGCTGAGCTTACATTTAAATAGAAGGTAGGCAGACAAAACAGATGTAGGGCATCAAATGATGATAAATATTTTAGTGAAAAACAAAGCAGTGAGGGAGGGTTGTAGAGCATCCTGGGGGTGGATCGTGGGGTAGTTGCAGTTTTAATTTGGTTTCAGGGAAGTGGATGGCAAGATGGATTAGCACGATGGGAAGATTGACGTTAGAGCAAAGACCTGAAGGCAGAAAGGAGTGAGTCATGTGATTATATGGAGGAAAGATCCTCTGATGAGAGGAGACAGCAAATGTAAAGTGTCCGAAGTCAAGTATGCCCGGCCTGTATGAAAAGTAGCAAGAAGGCAAATACTCTTGCTTGAGAGGAGGAAGCAAGCCATAGAGTAGTAGAGACAGAGTCCTGTTAGGTAGTCTCAGGACTTAGACGTTTAACCTTTGAGCAGTGGGGAGACCTTGCAGGGTTTTGACAAAGCAGAGCTTGGCATGACATGTGCCACAAGATCATTGGGCCCACAATGGCATAAACGCCTTAAGAGGAGGAAGAGGGAAGTTGGGAGACCAGCTGGGAGCAGAGGTCCCAGGCCTGCCCTGAGACACTCCACATTGACGAGTCAGGACGATCAGATGGGTCCAGCGAAGGAGACTGAGAAGGAAGAGCAGAGGACAGGGATGGGGAAGTAGGCAGGCGTGGCGTTCAGAGAACCGAGGGAACGACAGAGTGTTCAATTACGTCACTTATGAGAATTATGTCACTGAATTGCATCACTTACAAGAATTACTGTTGACCATTGAGTTTCACAAAGTGGAGGTCATAGGAAACCTTGATAGGTAGTTTTCAGGAGTGTTGCGTGGGAAGTGGTAGTTAAAGGTAAACTGATGGGGGTTCAAGAAAGGTAAACTGATGGGGGTTCAAGGAAACAGAGCCATCACTCTGCTGACCAAGGTCCGTCTCGTCAAAGCTGTGGCTTTTCCAGTGGTTGTGTGTGGTTGTGAGACCATACATGTGAGATCATAAAGACAGCTGAGCTTCGAAGAATTGATGCTTTCGAACTGTGGTGATGGAGAAGACTCTCGAGAGTCCCTTGGACAGCAAGGAAATCCAACCAGTCCATCCTAAAGGAAATCAGTCCTGAATATTCATTGGAAGGACTGATGCTGAAGATGAAACTCCAATACTTTGGCCACTTGCTGGGAAGAACTGATTCATTGGAAAAGACCCTGATGCTGGGAAAGGTTGAAGGCAAGAGGAGAAGGGGGCAACAGAGGATGAGATGGTTGGATGGCATCACTGACTCCATCAACATGAGTTTGAGCAGACTCAGGGAGATAGTGAAGGACAGGGAAGCTTGGTGTGCTGGGGTCGCAAAGAGTTGGACATGACTTAGCAAGTGAACAACAACAACAAGAAAAAATGGAAAAAGAGAAATTGGAGCCTGCAAGTACCAGCAACTTTCAGGGTTTCTATATTTACATACATGTGGTTAATGTCTTGTTTTGATTTTATAGAAAATGTACCACTCTGCTTTTAAAGTTTTGTTTTTTATTTTTACATACCATTATGTTGTCTACATTTCTCTGTAGTAGTTTTTGAAAAAATGGATTTTTTCAAAATTACTGTACAAAATTATTACTTTAAACAAGTTAACATATGATAGAAAATCTTGCTCAGATAGGATTGATAAATCTGGAAATAAATTAGGTTATGTGTTATTGGTGGTCCCTGGCAGTACAGAGTGTGATGGTGCAGCCTACGTCTGTCCAACTCTGTAGACATGTACCCAGAATTTCATGTAACTTGCTTATGGCAATCCTTCTATTCAGTCATTCAGGCTAGGAAAATTGTACCATCTTTGGTTCTTTTGGCTCCTTTATCTGGCACTGAAATGTCACAGCTCTTGGTATGGTGGGACCAGCGCTGGGTCAGGTGTTGGGAGTCAGAAATTTGGTCTCAGCACCACTATTGAGTAGCAAGGTGGTGCAAGTCTTTGTGCAAAATGTTTCAACTTTTGACTTCAGTTTCCTCCTCTGAGAGATGGTGGTGGTGGATTGGATGAGTCCTCCTGAAATCTTTTCAGCTCTGATCTAACTGAATCTGGGGCAGATCCTCTTACTTAAACTCTCTTTCTCTTGATATTTGAGCTGAAGTTAAAGACATGGGAAAAGGAACACCTTCACTTTGGCCTGTGATAATACTGATGAAACCTGTCTTCAATCTGAGAGGTTTTTGAAAATGTAGTGTTCACTTTTGTAGAGGATTACTTTGGGTGTATGGAGTCAGTGTATAACCACCACTTTGAGCTCCTACTTAGTAGAACCTATGTATCAAGTATCTTAACTGGCTATACAGACTGTCATCAGTTTAACTCTTTTAGTCACAGTAGCATAATGGGAAAATACTTTCATTTGCATTGCAGTCATTGTGTCTACATTTGTACAGTATTTTCTTTCCTCATCTGGTTTCCTAATAAAATGGAGAATCAATTTTTTTAGTCTATTTTTTTGTTGTTCTTTACCTGACAGATGCAATTATCTGTTTTTTTCTTGCTATTAAATAAGAATGTCCTTGCCTCATTTTAGATTTGTAATTCATTCACTCATTAAGTTTTCAATTAGATAATAAAAGTTTAAGGTTTTGAAATACCATAATTAAGGAAATAAAACTGGGGAAGGAAACAGAAAAAAGTAGCTATGTGTAAATAATTCCCAAGGAAGAGCAATATTGTTGGCCACTGCATATCGCCTCTTTCAAGTATTTCTGAATTTAAAAGGATATATCAAATTATTAATGTATTTACACCATCCGTGACAACAAATTAAAACTTTTATCATACTTCTTTCATTTATGTTCTCAGATAAGCTACTTCATTATGACAAGGGAGTTGATAGTCTGGTAACTAGCTATATAATTAAAAATAGTACTTTGGGTATACGCTCACAAGCATACCCAGCTATACTGTGCCTTTGGAAATATCTCTTTAATTAAGCAAAAGCACCAAGAGGAAAGAAAATGTTAATTCAGTCTTCATCCTTTAAGCTTGCCTTACTTTTTGATATCTCTCTTATATTTTCAGTTTCTTAATATGGTTGTGTCTTGGATGATTTAGAAACCTACATGAAATTAGGCACAAAATATTAAGTGGACAGTATATCATATTTATATGTTTTTTGTTAAATATTACATTTTAAAATATATTTCTTTTTTTGTTTTTCGTTGTATTACAAGAGCTGAATGGAAGACAGAATAGCCTCATTATTGCAGGAGAATGTCTGTGTTCCCTGCAATGATTCCAAAAGCTCTTGCACACTTCATCAGTATTATTGTGATTCTTTGGCTGCAGGAATATTTGGCAGCTGTTGCACCCCACTGGCAAATCCTATTCATTCTTCTCTCCCATTCACCCATTGCCATTGGAGAATTGATTTCTCTCTGCTCTACTCTAACCTTTCCCAATTCATTTTGGATTGTTCAATGTGAAACATTTTAATTTCATATCATACAGCTATTCAGCTCACAATCCCTTTTTTAACCTGTCACCAGGGTAACAGCATAGCATGCTTTCTTTAGGCAATCAAGTTTTTATTTCACATGTTTAATGTTGCATTAAATGTTTGCATTTTGTTTAACCCCCCTTAAATACTTTGAACTCGGGATATGTTTTATAGGATAGTAAAATCCTTGATTTTGGAACTACCACTACATTCATAATAAAATTTAAAATGATTAATTTACATAGTACAAAAATTATTATTAAAAACCCAAGTGAGCCAATCTGTGTAAGGCAATTTTCTGTAGGTGATGGAAGAATATTTGTATATTCTTGTTCAGCCTTGTTTCAAAAAAAAAGATTTAAAGGTGATTTAGAGAGATTTATTAGTTAAGTAAAAATTTAAGAGTAATGAAATTGGTGCAAATTGGAAAAATATGTCTTTTGAAGACATTTCATGACTTTTCAGTAAAAATTTCCTTCTGTGTATTATAGTTAGTGGACATTGAAAATGTATTGTGTTTATTTAGATTTGATACTTTGATTTGAATAGATTTGAATTTCTACTTATGGAGCTAGCTTCTCATCTTTATCCCAATAATAGTTTCAGTAAAATTTATTCTGTGAATAAGTTTTATAAAATTTGGTATTTTCTAAGAAATATAAAGAAATGTATAAGAAAAGGAAAGGCAGAAACTAGTAAGCCCATATTGTTTGAATGCATTTTTTCAAAGATATTAATATAGTAGATATTTAAAATATCTTTATCTTCCATTATTACACTCATTGAGGTTTTCATATTAGTCAATAGGATAAACTCTGAATTAAACTGCCTATTTTTTTTTTTCTTTCAAACCACCTTTTAAAAAAACTTTTTATGATTTAGTGCTTTTTTGAATTTCTGGTTTCTCATGGTGTGTCAGACTGATTTTATACTCTGAATGTTCATTTGTAACTAACAACCCTGAATCTAGATAACACTGGTTTAGATGACCAGTATCCTGACCATCTACTTTACAGAGGTCACTTAACTTTCATCAGAGTAAATTCCTGAATATGTATTTTAATGATGATAATTTTTTACCTTCAGAATTAGAGTTATTAGATTGTTCCAAAAATAGCAAATGGTACTCCTTGTGATAAGATGCTTGGGCTTAGAGTAGTAACAAAATAGTTCCTGCACTTTAGGGAAATTGGCCTGGTAAGGGGAGAGAATCTCATTTGCAGATGTGCCGATTTTCAATAAAAGGTTATAAGACATTCAGATAAACTTATAAGTATGGCCCATTCACAGGATAAAAACTCAGTAGAAACTGCCCAAGAGGGGCCCAAACACTGTACTTACTATAGAATGACCTTAAATAACCTATTAAAAATATGTTTGAAGGACTGAAGGAAGTCTAGTATGAACAATTAAAGGAAATTATGGCAACCATATCTCACATAATAGAAAATATTAATAAAAAAATAGAAATGGATACTTCCCTAGTGGTCCAGTGGCTAATCCCGGGGGCCTGGGTTTGATCTCTGGTCAGGAAGCTGGGTCCTGCATGCCACAACGAAGAGTTTGCATGCCACAGTTGAGACCTGGCACAGCCAAATAAATAAATATATTTTTTAAAAGAAAGAAATGATTTTTTTAAGCAATAAAAATTCTAGAAATGAAAGTACAGTGCTCATGGTGGAAAAATGAACTAGGGAGTTCAGTAATAGATTTGAGTGGCAGAAGAAACAATATGCAAATTTGAAGATATATCAGTTGATATTATCCAAAGTGAAGGACAGAAAGAAAACTGAAGAATGACCAGAGCCTTGGAGATCTTTGGGACACCGAGATGTACCAGCATGCATGCTGAGAGTCCCAGAATCAGAGAAGAAAGATAAAGGAGCAGAAAGACTGTTTAAAGAAATCATGGCTGAAAACATCTCATATTTGATGAAAAACATTACTCTGCACATTCAATAAGCTTAACAAAGTCCAAGGTAGAATAAACTTAGAAAGCTCAACAGCTGCACGCATTACAGTCAAACTGTCAAAAACCAAAAAGAATCTTAAAAGCAGCATGAGAAAAGGGACTCATCATGTAAAAGAGATCCTCAATAAGATTACGTGCTCCCACCTCATCAGATACCAAGTTGTCCAGAAGAGAATGGGATGGTATATATAAGGTGCTGAAGAATTAAAAATAAATGTCAACAAAGAATCCTGTATCCAGCAAAACTAACTTTTAAACATGAAGGAGACATTAAGACATTCGAAACAAATAAGAGAAACCAAAGCTAGCAGACCTATGCAAGAAAAAGTATGAAAGGAAGTTTTTCAGGGTGAAATGAAAGTACATTTAACAGAAACTTAAATATATATGAAGTAAAAAGAGCACTGGTTAAAGATTACTACATCAGTAAATATAAAAGTATAAATGTATTTTTAGTTTTAGTAATATCTTTTCCCCTTTTCTCATATTTAAAAGAATTACATAATGCAGTAATTTTAATTCCAAGTTTACAGGCATATCATATATACAAATATAATTTGTATGACAATAAGAAGAAAAATGGTAGAGAAAACAAAGCTATCAATTGCAGCAAATTTTCTGTATGCTTTTGCAATTAAGTTAGCATTAGTCCGGCCTTCCCTGGTGGCTCAGATGGTAAAGAATCTGCCTGCAATGCAGGAGACACACCTACAGTGCAAGAGACACATCCCTGGGTCAGGAGGATCCCCTGGAGGAGGGAATGGCTACCCACTCCAGTATTCTTGCCTGGAGAGTCCTTTGGACAGCGGAGCCTGGCGGGCTGCAGTTTATGGGATCTCAGAGTCATCCATGACTGAATGGCTCGCATTAATCCGTACCATAGTGTTTAAATATAAGGTGCAGATTGTAATCCCCAAGGTAACCACTGAGATGGCTTTAAAACCAGTGCATGGACCATCGAGGGGGCTAAAGTGGCGCACTGAGACATCTACTTAAAGAAGACACTAATGGAGGAATAGAGGAACAAGAAGGTATGAAAGCAATAAGTGAAATGGCAGATGTAAATCTTGCTTAATGAAGAAGTATATTTAATGTAAATGGAGTAAGCACACCAATCAAGGGCAGACATTAGTATGGTGAATAAAAAATAAGATCAAATATAATCTTTCTGAAATAGATATGCTTTGAGACAAAGACACAATAGGCTGAAGGTAAACAGATAGAGTTATCCGACATACTCTATTTGTAATAGTAGTATAATTTTAAGACAGAAATTGTTACTGGAGACAGGGATATTTTATAATGATAGAACAGTCAATCCATGAGAAAGCTATAACAATTCTGAACATATATGTTACCTGATAATGTAGTCCCCAAATATATAAAGCAAAACTGCAACAATTGAAAGGAGAAATTAACAATTCACCAATAGTAGTTGGAGATTTGAATACTCCGTTTTCAATAATGGATAGAACTAGGCTTGATGAAAAAGGAAGTAGAAGACTTGTATAACACTATAAACCCAATAAATCTAATATATCTATATAGAATAATAGAAGATATCTACGTAGAAGAATTCATTCAACAGCAGAACATGCAGCTTCTCAAGGGCATGTGTAACACTTTCCATGGTAAAGCATCTCATATGCCAGGCCATGGGACATGCCCTGATGCATGTAAAGGGACTGAAGTTATACCAAGTATGTTCTCCAGACACAGTTGAATGAAATGAGAAGTCAACAAAAAAGGAAATTTGCGAAAGTCACCAATTTGTGGAAATTAAATAATTCACTCCTAAATAACAAATGGGATGAAGAAGAAATCACAAAGAAATTAGAAAAATATTTTGAAATTAAAACAAGATCAGAACACTAAAAGTCTTATTGTGAAATGCATCTAGTGGTTAGAGGGACGTTTAGATCAGTAAACACATGTTGAAAAAGAAGATCTCAGAACTTCCCTGGTGGCCCAGTGGCTAAGACTCAGTGCTCCCAGTGCCAGGAGGCCTGGGTTCGATTTCTGGTCAAAGAACTAGATCCCACATGCCACAGCTAAGATCCAGTGCAGCAAAATAAATAAAATGAGTTAAAAGAAGATCTCTATCAGTCACCTCATCTTCCATCTCAGGAAAACTGGAAAAGGAGAACAAACTAAACCCAAAACAAGCAGAGAGAAGAAAATACTAAAGATTAGAGAGGAAATAAATGAAATTGAAAATAGAAAAACAGTAGAGACCAATAAAAGCAGAATTTGGTCCTTAGGAAGATCAGTGGAAATGACAAGCCTTTTGACAGATTGACCAAGAGAGAGGCTCAGATCGTTAAATTAGTGATGAAATAGGTATTGTACATAATGACCTTACGAAAATTAAAAGCATGATGAGGGAATAATGTGAATAATTACATGCCAACTTAGATAAAACGGAGAAATTTGTAGAAAGGTGCAAGCTACCAATACTAACTTAAGAGAAAATAGAAAATTTGAATAGACCTGCGAGAGATTGAACTAGTCATCACAAAATTTCCTAGAAAGAAGAGCCCGGGGATAATGGCTTCACTGGTGAATTCAGTGAAGTATTTACAAAGAAATCAAGTAATACTCATCTTTTATAAACTCTTCCAAAAAATACAAAAGAAGGATAGAATTTCAACTTACTCTCCAAGGCCAGTATTATTATACCATAATACCAAAACCAGATAAAGATGTTAGAAAAAAAGACAACTAAAGACCAACCTCCCTCATATATTAATGCAAAAATCCTCAACAAAATACTAGCAAACTAAATTCATGAATATATAAAATGATTATGTACCATAACCAAGTGAGTTTTACCTTAGGTACACACAGTTGGCTTAACATCCAAAAATCATTCACTGTAATAAATCATATTAATGAGGGCAGAATCCGCAGACTTATTTCAAGGAATGCAGAAAAAACATTTGGAAAAATCAAGCAGCCTTCCATGATAAAACACTCAACCAATTAGGCATAGAAGGGAACTTCCTGAACCCAATGAAGGCCATCTATGAAAAATCCACAGCTAACATCATATCTACTGGTACACAATTGAATGTTTTCCTCTAAGGTCAGAAATAAGACATGGGTGTGTGTTGTTAGTTTTTCAGCATTTTCCTGGAGTTTCTGGCTTGGGCAGTTTAGCATGAAAAATTAAAGGTATCGAGATGGGGAAGAAATAAACCATCTCTAATTTTGGTGACATGATCTTGTATATAGAAAATCTTAAGGAGTTCACACACACAAAACTATTAGAATAATAAATAACTCTTGCAAGTTTGTGGAATATAAGAGTGGCATGTCAATATCCATTTTATTTTATACAATAGGAGTGTTATGAACCAAAAATAGAACAGTAGCAGCAAAAGGAATGCAGTACTTAAGCACAAACTTTTTTAAAAAAAGAAGTGTAAGATTGTATACCGAAAACTGTACGGAACAATTGTTGAAATAAAGACAAATAAATGGATAAACAGCCCACATTCATGAATCAGAAAATGAAATGATGATATACAGATTTGATGCCATCACTATTGAATCCCAGCTGTGTTTTTTGCAGAAATAATCACATTCCAAAATTTATATGAAAGTGCAAGAGATTCAGCATAACCGAAACAGTCTTGAAAAAGAACAACAAAATCGGGGAACTCATACTTCCTGATTTCAAAACAGAGTGCAAGGTTATAGTAATTAAGACAGTGTGGTACTGGCATAGGAATAAACGTGTTTGTGGAATAGAAGTCCAGAAATAAAATTGGATGTAGATTTATCATAGAATTTCCACTCTTAAGATATATTTACTGATAAGAAATGAAAACATAAGTCTTCAAAAAATACTTGTACAAGGAATATTTATAGCAGCTTTATTCATGAGAGCCCCAAACTGGAAACAACACAAAGACCCATCAATAAAAGGGTGAACTCATTTAGTATGCTCATATACAACAGAGTACTACTCAGCGGTCAAAAAAGAGTGAACGATTCAATGTGAATGAACCTCAGAAACATTATATTGGGTAGAAACCACACACAAGAGTACATATTTTTTGAAGTTTATGGGAAGCTTTATAGTTGAACTGTTGCTGGGAAGGGGCAGATTTATTGGAAAGATAAATGATGGAACTTAAGAGTTTTTAATTCCACTGTATTTAAATTGTATAGTATTGAATAGCAGGTTGTTGAAACAATAGAGGAGGATTTCACATGTTACTGCACCAAAGAAATCATGATAATGTTGATAGTGTCTCTTAATTAGCCTTTAATGTGCCAAGCACCTGTCTAATCGTTTTATACCTTTTATCTCATTTAATCAACATGTGAATTAAGGAGTCTTACTATTTTTGTCTTACTGATAGGGAAACTGATGCACAAGAAGTATAGTAACTTGTAAAGGTCATGTAACTTAAAAAAAAAATAATTTTATTCACTGGGTTCTTTTCTGACTCTGCTGGGTGGGTCTTTGTTGCTGCTGGGGCTTTTTCTCTAGTTGTGGCACGTGGGGGCTACTCTCTAGTTGCAGTGCATAGACTTCTCATTCCAGGGGGTTCTCTGGCTTCAGAGCACAGGCTCTAGGACACATGGGCTTCAGTAGTTGAGGGATATGGGCTCAGTAGTTGCAGCTCCCGGGCTCTGGAGCCCAGGCTCAATAGTTGTGGCCCACGGACTTAGCCGCTTCATGGCCTGTGGGATCTTCCCAGGTCAGAGATCTACCCCCAGGTCTCCTGTATTGGCAGGTGGATTCTTTTTCACTGAGCCACCATAGAGGCCCAGGTCCTGTAGTGATCAGTCACTGGGACCTGCCGCCGTGATGGCTGTACACTACCAGCATTGTCTTTCGCCACTAGTTGTACCCAGAGTTCAGACAGAGCCATAAAGCCTTATTGGTGGAAGAAAGAAATAGAGTTTGTATGATATTAAAATATACGTAAGATTATAAGTAATGCAGTTCATTTCTAGATTCAGGTGTCATTTGTGTAATTATTTGTATTGCTAATGCAACTAGGCTTGGGGATATTCCCTAACTCCTTCTAGACGATTTTGTGATACACGTTCTTCTCTACAGTCTCCTATATTCTCATGTACACATTTTAAATTGCATACAGGCAGAGTTCTGTTCCTCCACTATGACAAGTTCTAGCTTTGAAGAGGTTCTCTGAAAATGCTGCTTTTATCTTTCTTCTGCAGTGATGAACTTTAATGTTGGAGTGTTGTAAGTTCTCACATAATAAGGCTTAGATTTTTGTTTGGTTTGGCAGTAGACTTCTGTTTAAAATTCTTTTAATCTGTTCATTCTGTGCTTTTTCATATTCATTTTGATGGCTGATGGCTCTGTGAAGAATTTTATGTGAATTTATCACACTAATATAACTTTTATTTGTGACTCTTCCTCCATCCCAACTTGCTAAAAGTGGGTTTTTCAGCAAATTGTTGAATTTTTGTCTTCTTCGGTTTTTCTTTCTTTCTTTTTTTTTTTAACACCCCCCCCCCCCCCCCGCCCCAGAGGAAATAAGACACAATTCATATGCTAGATCTAAAGTTTCATTAAAATTGCTTATGCCCTGTCTCAGGCATTTTAAGTGGGCCATCTGTCTAAACATCTCTCTCCTTTTTTTTT
Source organism: Odocoileus virginianus (assembly GCF_023699985.2). Taxonomy (NCBI): domain Eukaryota; kingdom Metazoa; phylum Chordata; class Mammalia; order Artiodactyla; family Cervidae; genus Odocoileus; species Odocoileus virginianus. The sequence continues at coordinate 33,434,835 of NC_069681.1, read as the reverse complement.
TCTGATCATTTCCTCGACTTATTCATGAGCCATGGGAGGGCTCCTTTGTAGTCTCCTGTAACTGGTTCTGTCTACCCCCACTGAATACATCTATGTGCTTGCATAACATATCTTTTCACCGTGCTGGAAATTCTCTGAACTTGGTGCAGATGAATGGCCCACTTTTCTGAAGGCCTTTTTCTTCCTGCAAAGACTTGTATGCAGAAGCTGACCTCCTCGGCCGCGGAATGCCACATATTATTCTTGATCATTTTACAGACCACCCACTGTGAAAGTTATGATGAAGGGTCGCGTAATGATTCTTTGAGCACTAACATTGTTTTAACTCAGTGTTTCAGTCCTAAATAGGTAATGGCACAATGGCAAACCAGCGTTTTTGAGTGTGTGATAGTATGGTTTTGAGATGCTTATGATCCTTGATAACAAAAGATGCTGCTCATTATGTTTACACAAAACCTGCTGTAACAAATGACGTGCAGTGCTAACATGCTTGACTTAGTATTGCTTGCACCTTTTTGAGTAAAAAATATTCCAGTACATTTAAATGTGTTACCATTAACAGTCGTGACAGTCAGCTGACAGCCTTTAACATAAAATATAAGATAATTTAGTTTTATTGAGCATATGCATTCTTACTAGCAGATGAGAATCAAAGTGGACAGGTCTGGGTAAGAGCTGTTATTTGATTTGCTTTGTGAGTGGCTGTTTATATGAATTCCTTTTTACTGTTTCGTATGTTTGTTTTTGAAGTAGTAGCTTAAATGATACCAGCTTTCCAGTTACCTAATAAGTCGCCCAGATGAAATTTTTGATCAAATGGCAGTCTCTTTCACTAGACACATACATCAGGAAAGGAGACTGTTTTCTGAGTGTCATTATTGTGATGACTTGAGTAAAGCTCCAAGACTCTGCCTTGCTCCCCCTTTTCAGAGAATTGTTCATAAAGTCCTCTTTGAGACTGTTTTGGATTTCATGAAGAAATAGAATTTTTTTTCTAAAATTTAAAATATAACTTTCAGTGATTATTACCATTATGAGCATGTTTTTGCTGGTGGAGTTAATATCAGTATTTTGAAGTAATTATTGTTAATGTGGCTTCAATAATTTTGCAGAGATAGAGCACATATGCTTTCAGGTTGGTATGTATTACTATCTTTATAGTTGCAGCTTATTTCTTTTATTTTATTTTATTTTATTTTATTTTATTTTATTTTATTTTTATTAGTTGGAGGCTAATTACCTTACATCATTACAGTAGTTTTTGTTATACATTGAAATGAATTAGCCATGGATTTACATGTATTCCCCATCCCAGTCCCCCCTCCCACCTCCCTCTCCACCCGATCCCTCTGGGTCTTCCCAGTGCACCAGGCCCGAGCACTTGTCTCATGTACCCAAACTGGGCTGGTGATCTGTTTCACCCTAGATAATATACATGTTTCAATGCTGTTCTCTTGAAACATCCCACCCTCGCCTTCTCCCAGAGTCCACAAGTCTGTTCTATACATCTGAGTCTCTTTTTCTGTTTTGCATATAGGGTTATCGTTACCATCTTTCTAAAGTCCATATATATGTGTTAGTATACTGTAATGGTCTTTATCTTTCTGGCTTACTTCGCTCTGTATAATGGGCTCCAGTTTCATCCATCTCATTAGAACTGATTCAAATGAATTCTTTTTAATGGCTGAGTAATATTCCATGGTGTATATGTACTACAGCTTCCTCATCCATTCGTCTGCTGATGGGCATCTGGGTTGCTTCCATGTCCTGGCTATTATAAACAGTGTTGCAGCTTATTTCTATTGCAGAACTTATTGGTGTTTATATTGGGCCTGTATGCCCCCAATCCCATCCATTTTATTTGAAACCAAAACAGAACTACTTTCAAACTTACTCAGAACCAGAAGGAATCTTAACAAGTTTTGTTTGTAGAAGAGTGAACTCCTGTAAAGAGATTCCACTCTTTGACCCTGTGTTCTTGGTATCTCAAGGTCTTGCTTTCGCAGAGGAGCCTCTTTGCTACATTGTTAGAAAAGTGCTGCTTCCCGCTGCCCGTTAGAAAAGTACTGCTTCTGGGACTTCCCTGCTGGTCCAGTGGTTAACACTTTGCCTTCCAATGCAGAGGGTGCAGGTTCAATCCCTGATCGGGGAGCAAAGATCCCACATGCCCCGTGGCCAAGAAATCAGGACATAAACAACATAAGCAATATTGTAACAAATTCAATAAAGACTTAAGTTTAAAAAAAAAAAAAAAAAAAAGAAAAGTGCTGCTTCCGGCGCCCTGTGTAAGCTCAGCAGCAGCAGCAGCAGCAGCCCCCCGTGTCACCTCACTGTTCCTGCTCTGATCCTTATTTTAAAGCGTGGAAGTTTTGGCTCCAAAGGATTGAATGAGTTCCCTGGTAACGGTGCTAGTAGGATGAGCGTGCTGAGATTAGACCCTCAGCCTTTTAACTCGAAAGAGCCTCTGCACGCTCTGCAGGTCCTCCTGGGGCAGGTTCCAACATGTATGAAACAGACGTGGATCCAAAGAAAACAACAGAAAAGCAAATAGCAGTTAGGTTCCAAAGAGCAGCAGCGATGTCTCGCCACCATCTGTGAGGTCGCTTTCCATGGGAAAACGTGTCCCGCTCTCAAACAGGATTCCAGGATCAGCAGCTTCCCAAGATGCCTCTGGAAACAGAGGCTCAACATTTACTGGGAAGAGTTATTGGCCTCTGCATTGTGAAAAATTTTAAGCATAAAAAATACTTTGGCCACCTGATGCCAAGAACCAACTCACTGGAAAAGACCCTGAGGCTGGGAAGGATTGAAGGCAGGAGGAGAAGGGGATGACAGCGGATGAGATGGTTGGATGGCATCACCGATGCGATGGACGTGACTTTGAGAAAGCTCCGGGAGGTGGTGATGGACAGGGAGGCCTGGCGTGCTGCAGTCCATGGGGTTGCAGAGAGTCGGACATGACTGAGCCACTGAACTGAACTGATGGGTTGAGAAGAGAGACCACTGGGGTTTATACTATAATTAGGGAACAGTTTATGAGGAAAGTAAATATCTCTTTTTGAAAAATCTGTTAGTTTGAGAAGCCAAGACAAGGAATCTAAAGTTTCATTAAGGAGATTTCAGTTATGGGGGAAAATAGTATAGGCCTAGTGTGTGCATACTCAGTTGCGTCCGACTCTCTGCGACCCCATGGACTGCAGCCCACCAGGCTCCTCTGCCCATGGGGATTCTCCAGGCAAGATGACTGGAGTGGGTTGCCATTTCCTTCTCCATAGGCCTAGAGGGGGGACTCATTAAGAAAATGAACACTTGCCTGCATTATTTAATTTTATCCTCAACACACTGTGGGCCAGACACTATTACTGTCTTAATTTTATACATAAGGAAACAGACTCTTCTCGAGGTCACAGCTGATTAATGACAGAGCTGGGTTTTCTTCTGCCTTCCCGTGTCACCGGATCCAGAGTTTGTAACCACTGTGCTTAGCTCTCCTGCTCATGTCAGCTTAGTTTAGTTTGTTTTGTGAAGAAATTTAAGGCCTTGCCCCAGTCAGATATCCAAGTCAGGGAATAGTCAGAAATAAATACAAAGAGTGGGGCCGCCTTTTATTTTAAGGAACTTGGATGATATGTTGGGTGATGAAGATTTGCGTGTGTGTGTTAAGTTGTTTCAGTCATGTCCAGCTCTTTGCACCCCAAGGGACTGTAGCCCTCCAGGCTCCTCCATCCATGGGTTTATCCAGGAAAGAATAGTAGAGTGGGTTGCCATGCCCTCCTCCAGTGGATCTTCCCGATCAAGGGGTCGAACCCATGTGTCTTGAATCTCCTGCATTGGCAGGTGGGCTACCACTAGCTCTGTTGAAGTTTATCCTGATGTAAAGTAGAAAACCACACAACAGTCCTGAGCAGGAGAGTGATCCAATTATGGCAGAGAGCAGATTCTAGAAAGCCAGGTCACACAGTAAGCTGTCATTACGATACTCCTTGGTAGGGGGGATGGAGGGAGATGTTGACCTCATTTGAAGGTGAGTCAGGTGAGCATCCTGAGGTCACCCCTGTAGGTGCAGGCAGCTAAGTGGAGCCTGGGAGCTCGAGGCTCAGTCTCCTTCGGCAGTGCGTGCTGTGTCCCTGGGGAGACGGGCCTTGCCTGTGAGGGACTTGGCACCTAGTGGGTACTCCTCTGATCCTTGCTCACCTCCACCCTCGGCCTTCCTGCCCCAGCCTGCACTGGGGTTTGGGGATAGAAAAGTCAGGCATGATCTTGGGCTTCTAGGAGCTCACAGGCCAGGGAATGAGACGGGCATAAACAAGTGCCCGATGGAAACGATGCCAGCAGGGTCCAAGCAGAGTCCCCTCCTCCTGCTCCTGCCCCCGGCTGCTCCTGGCCCCTCCTGCTCCTGGCCCCTCCTGCTCCTGGCCCCTCCTGCTCCTGCCCCCGGCTGCTCCTGGCCCGGCTGCTCCTGCCCCGGCTGCTCCTGGCCACCGCGCACCTTCTCTCTCCTGCTCCTGGCCCCGGTTGCTCCTGGCCCCAGCTGCTCCTGGCCCCGGCTGCTCCTGCCCCCGGCTGCTCCTGGCCCCTCCTGCTCCTGCCCCGCCTGCTCCTGCCCCGGCTGCTCCTGGCCGCCGCGCACCTTCTCTCTCCTGCTCGCTGTGCTCCCTTGCTTCTTTCAGCTCTCATGCGGGAAGCTCTGTCCTCTGAAACAGCCCTCTTCAAATGGCCAAAAAATAGTATTCCAGGCCTACAGTGGGCATTATTCTTGACTTGTTGATGCATTTTTAAAAAACCTTTTCTTTAACTTTCATCTGTGTAGTGTTAAAAACATTTCCTTCATTTCCAAAAAATAATTCAGTCAAGAGTGTGCTGAATACAAATATTCACCTAAATTATTAATCATCCTCTGTTGGACATCATGACTAGAGATGATTTGATTCTAGTCACAGTTTTTGTGGCTTTTTTTTTTAATTGACTACACAGAAACTCCTTTGAAATTCAGAGGCTGTTAAAGTGTTGGCCTGCAACATATTTTTAGAACTAAGACTTAAGGCAGAGTCTGGATACTACATGCTTAGTGCTTAGTCAATATAAATAATGTAAATATGCCTTACTTAAATGAGGTTAATTCAGAAATCATTAAAATTTCGTTAGCTTAAAAAATTGGGAGAAATATTTGTATTCTGAAATGTTTGTTTGTCTTAGACTGCTTGTCCCAATTTTTCTGGAGTGTGTACCATTGATCATCACAAGAAAAGACCTGTGTGCTAAGACTAGCATCATTGATGTTGTTTTCTCACCCAGACAAACAAACAAACAAAAAACTGAAACAAAACGGATGGACAGAAGGCAACTTTTGGAAATGATAGCTGTGTTTTATTACCTTGATTGTGGTGAGATAGCATGAGTGAATGAATATGTCCAAACTCAGCAAATTATATACATGCATATATATTCTGCATACAAATTTAACTCAAGCTGGAGAAAGGAAAAGATTAGTATTATCAGGTTTTAAAAATAGTCTTGAAAAGTAACATAACACTGAAAAGAAAATAATGCTTAAAGAAGGTTAAATTTTGAAGAATGTAAAAATTAGTCGACTCAGATTCATAGAATAGTTGATGGTACCACAGTTTCCCCAGAATGACCATTGTTGTCTTTGGAGTGTTTGTGTGTGCTGTTTTTTGCTTTTCATCTCTCTAATTTGTATTGTAAAGCTTTTTCCCAAGAATAGAACCTTTTGAAATGTTCTGAAATACAGTGTTTTTATTTTTTTTTTACTCTGTAAAGTTTTTTACTCTGCACACTTAATGTCAAAGGAAAATCAGTTTACTTAGAGAGAATAATATAAAATCATTAACTCTATCTTTTCTTTCGACTTCAGAGTGCCTATTGTAAAACCACAAGTGGCTAGCTGGGAGCTCTCAGTGAAACTGCATGACGGAATTCATACTGTCGTGGCATCCAGCAGTTGGCCAACATTCTCTGTGAGTTTTACTTTTTTTATTTTTGACTATCTTGAAACTTATCTATGAATATTTAAAACAATTTTAGCACATTCCATGAGTCTCATCTTTTGCATCTACAACATAGATGTTTCTGTTTTCATCTTCTTTAGGAAGCTGAATGGAAATGAAATTTTTGTCTCTTATGTTAATGAGGAAATGTACTCCCAGACTTAGCCACATTCTAAATCCACTTCCTATTAACCTGATTCATTTCTCTCTTGATATTGAGAAGGAATACTTCCACCTTTGTTATAGAGAAGAGCATCTTTAATGATAATTCCAATTATATGATAGCTTTGTTTCTTTTAAGACAAGTAACTTCAAGCCTCATGTAACATTTTCTTGAGATTTCATGTGGTTGGACATTCTTGATGGTGAATTTATCTTACAGTGACATTCTTTTCGTTTAGAAGACTTACACCCCTTGAATCATACCCATGAGAGAACTCCTTTAGCAGTAAGGTTTATATTATGGTATGAATGACATGTTTAAATCCTGTGATTTAAAATTGCCAGAAAAATACCTTTAAGAGTTACTATTTTATTATTTATTTATTTAGGCCACATGGCTTATGGGATGTTAGTTCCCTGACCGTGGATTGAATCTGGGCCCTGGCAGTGAAAGTGCTAAGTCCTAACCCCTGGACCACCAGGGAATTCCCAGGAGTAACTGTTTTAACTTGGGTCCTTTTTAACTTTCAGCATGAACCCACAGAAGCTGCTATGTAGTTACATAGTTAGTATAATGAGTATTTTATGTTGATTATATATATTATATATGTTAGTATAGTGAATATTGGGCTTCCCAGGTGGTGCTAGTGGTAAAGAACCTGCCTACCAATGCAGGTTAGACATAAGAGATGCGGGTTCAGGCCTTGCGTCAGGAAGGTCCCTGGAGGAGAGCATGGCAACCCACTGAAGTAGTCTTGCCTGGAGAAGTCCACGGACAGAGGAGCCTGGTGGGTGGCAGTCCATAGGGTCACAGAGAGTTGGACTTGACTGAAATGACTTAGCATGCATGCACATAATGAATATTAACCTACATTTCTCTTCTCATGGCTAAGTTGCACTGAGATGTCATTTTACCAGGTCGAGGAGGGTGGGGGCAGGAAATGACTTTTCATCAAAAAATTTAAACTGGATATGAAAATCAAAATAATGTAATTTCATTGATTTACTTGGAGATGCTTGAGATATATGATAGATTCTTATCCCAGGTGGAAAGATACTTCAAGTAAGAATTAATGAGAATTCATTTAATCAGCAAATACTTATTGTGTGCCTGTTGTGTACTAGATAACTGGAGAAGGTGACATTTTTATGTGATAGTCACAAGTAAATGAGATTAATTCCTGAATTAAGGTTGGTCTCCTTGGTTGTCTTTATTTTTCTTTTTTTTTTATTGGAGTATAATTATTTTGCAGTGTTGTGTTAGTATTCTTGCTTGTCTTTAAATTTTGTGCTTCATCTATATGCCAGATTGCTAAAGCATTTGTTACTAAAAGATATTTCACTCAACTGTCCTAAAACAAAAACTGTGATGGAGTTAAACCATGTTCTTATGATATATTTTGTGGTGAACTTACATGATTCTTTATATTTCTCCTTTCTATATGATCATTTGAAAAATAGCTTTGTAAGTGGATGCTTAACTATGCATCAAATTGAGTAGCAAATTACATGTGTTGGATAGTAAAAGATAATGTAATATAGTATTTTCCTAGGGGAAGGTTAGCTTTGCAAAAAGGTAGACTTTAGCATAATTTTCAGTTCTGTACTGAGTCACCACTGGAGTGTTACTGTTAATCTAATACAGTGTTCTAAGCAGTGCCTTGCCTTAATAAGAAAACTGCCCAGCTTATCTCTAAGAGTTGTTATTTCTTTGTGCTTGTTTCAGATTCCATGTTGGAAAGCTAGAGATCATTGGCACAGTTCAAGTGACATCTTTTGAGTTTTTGTTGTAGAATCACCCTGTTTTACTTTTCAACTCATGATGTGTTTAAAAAAAAACCCATCAAAATTAATACATTAAGAATTTCCCTGGAAAATATCCACCTTGATATATAGTATCAAAAACTACTTCCTGTATGTATTGGCTTAGCGAAGCATCAGGCATAATAGAAATTGAGTATTTGTGATAGTATATCCCTTTTTCCTGACCATGACTGAACTTCATTTAGGATCAGTGTTATGAAAGGAGAAAAGTTGAATAGTGTGCAGTAAGTAAAGGCTTTCATTGGTATTAGATTTTTTTTTCATTTATTTTTATTAGTTGGAGGCTAATTACTTTACAATATTGTAGTGGTTTTTGCCATACATTGACATGAATCAGCCATGGATTTACATGTATTCCCCATCCTGATCCCCCCTCCCACCTCCCTCTCCACCCGATCCCTCTGGGTCATCCCAGTGCACCAGGTCTGAGCACTTGTCTCATGCATCCAACCTGGGCTGGTGATCTGTTTCACCCTAAATAATATACATGTTTCGATGCTGTTCTCTTGAAACATCCCACCCTCGCCTTCTCCCACAGAGTCCAAAAGTCTGTTTTGTACATCTGTGTCTCTTTTTCTGTTTTGCATATGGGGTTATCGTTACCATCTTTCTAAATTCCCATATGTGTTAGTATACTGTAATGGTCTTTATCTTTCTGGCTTACTTCACTCTGTATAATGGGCTCCAGTTTCATCCATCTCATTAGAACTGATTCAAATGAATTCTTTTTAATGGCCGAGTAATATTCCATGGTGTATATGTACCACAGCTTCCTTATCCATTCATCTGCTGATGGGCATCTAGGTTGCTTCCATGTCCTGGCTGTTATAAACAGTGCTGCGATGAACATTGGGGTGCACGTGTCTCTTTCAGATCTGGTTTCCTTGGTGTGTATGCCCAGGAGTGGGATTGCTGGGTCATATGGCAGTTCTATTTCCAGTTTCTTAAGGAATCTCCACACTGTTCTCCATAGAGGCTGTATTAGTTTGCATTCCCACCAACAGTGTTAAGAGGGTTCCCTTTTCTCCACACCCTCTCCAGCATTTATTGCTTGTAGACTTTTGGATAGCAGCCATTCCGACTGGTGTGTAATGGTACCTCATTGTGGTTTTGATTTGCATTTCTCTGATAATGAGTGATGTTGAGGTATTACATTTTAATAGGGGGGAACTCCTGCTTCTAGAGTCTCAGAAGGGAGACCTGTGACCATTTACCTGTTTTTCTAGATCACGCTCTGCCACATCAATAGGAAATTAGCCAAGAGGTGACAGTCTAGGTTAATGACACAAGAGGTAATCCATATTTGTTTTCCTCACAGTAATGTGTTCATGTTTTCTGAAGGTTTTTATTTAATTAAATTAAAAAAATAGGATATTCAAATGAGGAAAATATAGCAAATTTACAAAACTCTATGTAGATATCCTATTAAAAAAAGGAAAAAGTAGTAGACACAGCTAAATCTCTTCTTTACATCACCCCATTCTGCGCTGTCTCTCTCTGGAGACGACATCTGTCGTGAAGGCGCCCTGTGTCTTTCTTGTACATGTGGTTACAGGTTCAGTGTGCCATAATAATAATGAAATATTTAATGTTCCGTAATAATGATGAAAAAGAAAGATGTGAAAAAATAAATTTCAATACTTAATGATACCGTTTATGTAAGATTTTAAAATATGCAGGGCAAAAACAATTCCATTTACAATAGCATCAAAAAGAGTAAGATACTTAGGAATAAACTTAAACATAGAGGACAAAGACTTGCACACTGGAAAATATAAAATGTTGCTGAAATAAATTAAAAGAGGACAGAAATAAATGTAAAGCCATCTCATGTTCATGGATTTGAAGACTTAATGTATGCTATAATGTCAGTATACTCAAAGCATGTGGATTCAGTGTCATCCCTATCAAAATCCCAACAGAATTTTTGCAGAAATAGAAAAAAAATCCAAACATTCACATGAAATCTCAGGGATCCTCCAATAGTTAAAACAACGTTGAAAAAGAAGAACAAAGTTGGAGAACTCACACACTTCCTGATATCAAATTTTATTTTAAAACTACAGTAATCAAAACAGCATGAACACCAGTAAGACAGACACACAGACCAAGAGAATGGAGAGCCCAGAAATAAACCTGTGGATAAGTAATCAAGTCATTTTTGACAGGAGTGCTAAGACCATTCCATAAGGAAAGGACAGTCTTTTCAACAAATAGTACTGAGAAAATTGGTTATCCACATGCAAAAGAATGAAATTGGACCCTTAACCTTACTCCTTATGCAAAAGGAGTTCAAAGTGTATTACAGACCTAAATGAAAAAGAGCTATAAAACTCTTAGAAGAAAATAGTTACATTGGACTTGATGATTTTTTGGTTATGACATCAAAAGCACAGGCAACGAAGATTATATAAGTTAGACTGCATCAACATTTATAACTTTTGTGCATCAAAATCAGTGAGTGAAAAGGCAGTGCACGGAATGAGGGAAAATGCTTGCATATGCAGGATATATTTGCATATTACTCAGAATATATAAACTAACTCAGCAGCAGAAGCAACCTGTTTTAAACGTGGGCAAAGGACTTACTACAAAGTTAAAATATCTACTTTAGTAGATAAATAAAAGAATTATTAAGAAAGAGACAATTAGCAGGCAGTATAATGGAGTGATTTGGACCCTGTGTTTTTGTGTTAAGAAGAGCTGTCTGCTCTTAGGAAATTAATTCCTGTAAATTTCAGTTTCCTCATCTGTCAAATGGAGATAAAGTATAATGTCTTTTAATTGGATAGAGTGAAATGATATATCTGAAGAGCTTGAAATATTGTCCAGAACAAATTAAATGTTGGTTATTAGTAGTGCTAAAAGTACTACAATAAAAATGTAAATTATTACCAAAAATAAAGTGAAATAAATAAAAATGGGCAATGAACTTGAACAGACATTTCTTTAAAGAAGATACACAGATGACTGATAAAACATGTGAAAAGATGCTTGACATCACTAATCATCAAGGAATCACAAATCAAAACTATAATTGGAGGCCAATTCATAGCAGTTAGGATGGCTACTATCAAACAAAGCTCCGGAAAATAGTAAGTGTTGGCGAGTATGAATGAAATTGGAACCCTTGTGCACCATTTATGCAGCTGCTGTGGAAAACAGTACTGTGGTTTATGTAAAAAGTTAAAAGTTGATATGATCTGGCAATTCCACTGCTAGGTGTTTATTCCAGACAGTTGAAAGCAGGATCTTGAAAAGATACTCGCACCCTCATGTTTAGCAGTCTTAGTCACAATAGCCAAGAAGTGGAACCAACCCAAGGGTCCAGTGACAAGTGAATGGATAAGCAAAATACATACATAAAATGAAATATTATTTAACCTTTAAATGGAAGAAAATTCTGACACATTTTATCAGACTTCATTACAAATTTGATATAGACCATTGCAAATTAGTGTTTTACTGAAAGTTTTTTCAGTAGGGAGGATGAAAATTTGGGGAAATAAAGCAAGCAGTGAAAAATCAGTAAAAGATATTTTATGTATTTTAGGTTTTTATTCTAATGCTGAATATATGTAAAAATGAATAGCAGCATTAAGAACCTGATATGTACAAGGCTGAGATATTATTTAGTTTAAGGTGATAGACTAAAAACAAATCTCGTTTATAGTATTTTCATGACTGCCTTTTGGATTCCCGGGATGTTTCCCATTTCTCTTTTATTCTGCATAGCACAAAACTGGAAAACATTCATTTGTTTATGTTAAAGATAATGGACTTAATTCATGTTGAAGAAAAATGTCAGAGTAACTCTTGACATGATGAAAATTAGTTTGGGAATTTGGGCTTCCCAAGGATGTAAAAATGAATACTGTACATGCTCTGAAAAATCTTTTTTGCTCAGTATTTCACGTTAACTACTAATAAACTGTTCCCCGGGTGGCTCAGTGGTAAAGAATCCACCTGCCAGTGCAGGAGATGCAAAAGACATGGATTTGATTCCTGGGTTAGGAAGATCCCCTGGTGCAGGAAATGGCAAGAACACTCCAGTGTTCTTGCCTGGAAAATTCCCTGGATAAAGGAACCTGGCAGACTACAGTCCATGGGGTTGCGAAGAGTGGGACCCAGCTGAGCACACGCAGCACTAATAAACTGGAAGAACCTGTAGTGATCCTCTTGAGTTAGAGATTCTCTGTTACAGTGAATGACTGATAGGAGATTTTCTGCGGACCTTGTGAGATGCTTCTTAAGAATCATCAGAATCCTTAGACTTACTGAGTTTTGTCTTATCAATGTAATTTTTATGTTATTGGTTATAAGAAAAATCTAACATTAAATATTAAGGTCAAGAAAAACAGCACGTTGCTTTTTTTAAAAAAAACTCTTTTCAGTTTATTTTCCTAAATGAGATTTTTTTTTTGACTTCTTATATACAGGTCAAAACTTAACTTTTTGATAGGCATAAAACTTTGCTACAGTTTTAAATTGTGGTCACAGTCCTTTCATTCTTCCAATTTCAAGTTAAGTTTTGTATTGATAAAATTTATACTAAAAGTTAAATGGCAGAGATTCATTTCTGGAACAGCAAACTAACTATAATTGTTGAATATTATAAAAAAATCTCTACTTACAGATTATATACCGTTGTATGTCAGAAATTCTACAAAAGCCATTAAGAAACTGCTACAAATAATACAACAGGTTTAGCAGGGGTACAGGAAACAAAATATATAAAAATCAATAGTATTTCTACTCTCAGTGAACACTCCAAAAATAAAATTATGAAAACAATTTTATTAACAAAAACATCCAACAAATAAAATACTTAGGAGTAAATTTAACAAAAGAAGTGCAATACCTATATTGTGAAATCTACAAGCTATTGAAAATTCATGAATTGAAGTGACTTAGTTCATGAATTGAATGACTTAACATTATAAGGATGGCAGTACTTTCCAAATTGGTCTACAGATTCAGTGTAATTTTTATCAGAATCCAAGCTTTATTTTTGTCAGAAATTGATACTGACATTCAAGCTGATACTAACATTCAAATAGAAATGTAAAGAATCCAGAAGAGACCATATAATTGTGAAAAAGAGAATGTAGTTGGAGAACTCACTTCCACCTTTCAAAACTTATTATAAAATTGTCTTTAAATCAAGACCATGTAGTATTTTCATAAAGAAACAGATTACTAGAATAGAATTGAGAATCCATAAGCAAGTCCATGAATGTATGGTCAAGTGATTTGTGACAAAGGGGTCAGAGTTATTCAGTAGGAAAAGAATAACCTTTTTAACAAGTAGTGCTGGAACAAGGAGGCATCCATTTATAAGAAGAATGAAGTTGACTCCCTACCTCATATTGAATTAATATAACAAAATCCCACATGGATAAAAGATGTGAAGTATGAGAGATAAAGCAATAAAACTCTCAGAAGAAAACCATGGGAGTACATCTTAGTGACCTTGCATGTGGCATTGGTTTCTTAGATTTGACCCAAAAGCACAAGCATCAAAAAAAATTATTTTGATGCTTGTCAAAATTTAAAACGTTGCTTCAAAGAGTACTAACAAGAAATTGAAAGGACAAACCACAGAATGGGAAAAATATTTTCAAATAATATATCCAGCGAAGCATTTGCATTTAAAATACATAAAGAACAGTTAATACTAAAGACAAAATAAAGCTTAATAATAAAGACAGTATAGTATAAAAATAGGCAAAGAACATAAACAGGCATTTCTGAAAGAAAATATCCAGTTGTCAGTAAGCAAATGCACAGGTGTTCAGCATCCTTCGTCATCAGGGATATGCAAATCTAAAGCACAGTGAGATGCCACGGCACACCTACCAGAATGGTCGTGGTAAGCAAGTCAGAAATAGCAAGGAGGGTTGAAGATGTTGAGAAATTGGGACCCTCACACACTGTTGGTGAGAGTGTAAGATGAGGCAGCCACTTCGGAAAGCAAGCTGGTCTTTCCTCAAAAAGTTACCTGTCTAGGTTATCCAGAACCTCAGTTCTGTCATGAGTATTTTATCACGAATATTTAAGTATTTTTAGACTTACTTATTGGAGAAGGCAATGGCACCCCACTCCAGTACTCATGCCTGGAGGGTCCCACGGATGGAGGAGCCTGGTGGGCTGCAGTCCATGGGGTCGCTAGGAGTCAGACACGACTGAGCAACTTGACTTTCACTTTTCGCTTTCATGCATTGGAGAAGGAAATGGCAATCCACTCCAGTGTTCTTGCCTGGAGAATCCCAGGAACAGCGGAGCCTGGTGGGCTGATGTCTATGGGGTTGCACAGAGTCGGACACTTCTGGAGTGACTTAGCAGCAGCAGGAGCAGACTTATTTATATCTTTGTTACTGTGGTAGATGTAGTTTACCTTTCAAATAATATTTCATGTAATAATTTTTCCAAATAATAGTTCCCGGGCTAGATGTCAGCAACTAAAAGACAAATAGGAGTATGTATTTATTTACCCTGTCTACAAAACAATTTGGTAACATTGATATTCTTCAGCCTACTAATTCTGCCTCTAGAAATTCATTCCAAGGAAGCAGCGAAAAATTGCTAATATGAACATGGTATTGTGTTGGGAAGGAAAAGATGAACTCGTGGCAGTTTCCCTCAGAGATAGCCAGGTAAGCAGTCTTACTTACAGTAAAGGAGGCTTGAAAGTGATTGAGATACAGCGATAAATGCTTTAATGGAGGTGCCTTCAACTAGTTAAATCCATGAGAAAGAAAGAAGAAAGCAGTCATCTGCCTGGGGGAAAGGAACGTTGTAGGGGAAGATGCAAGTTTTCATTGGCTGAGATGACTAATGAATAACCATTTAGAACATTATTTTTGCATAAGCCAGGACTTGAGTCTAAATCACAGTATAAGAAGGTGAGGAAAAACATTGAGACATGTTGGCGTGGGAGAGCAAAGCTTGTGGAAAAATCAGAGACATCTTTTATAGATAATTTTTATATTTTATTATGGGAATGTTTGCTTTCTTTACTTTATTAAGATTTTCTATAAATAGTAGAGTTAGAGATTTTCTTGTCTTGTTCTAATTATATTGTTTTCTGATACTTATTTTAGCCTATTCAAAGGTATCTTCATGAAACAGCTGATTGCTTTGGTCTGTTCTATAGAGTTTGTGTCTTGTCTCAAGCACTTTGTTAAACACTTCACCTATATTCTAAATGAGATAGTAATAAACTGCAAGGTCAATGTTATTAGCTCTAGTTAACAGAAGAGTTGGAAACTGAGGTTCAGAAATACTAAAGCCGAAGTCACACAGTTTAGGAATGTAAGATCCAAGATTAAACCTGTATCAGTATGATTCCAAGGCCTGTGAGCTGGTACCTCTCTGCATCTGACTTTACAAAGTACTTTTGCTAGAGAAAATTCATAGAAACAGTAGCACCAACTTGGAAAATTAGCTCTGTTAGACTGTGGACACATCTTTGTTAATCTAAGGAATAATACACTTCTAGCCAGAATAGTTTTGTCACATGATAATAGGAAGTTTCTTTGTGTTAAACATTGAGGCTCAAGTCATTCCATTTAAAGGCAGCCTAGAAGGCATCACAAGAGTGTAAATAAATCACAGTATTACATAATGTACAGTTTCACAAAGTGAACAATTAGAAATACTGGTTAAGAGTAGTTTGTCAGAAAGCATTTTCAGTGTCTTACTACTCTTGTAGATGTTAACATATTTTTCAAATTGTATTAAAGTTCAAAGTATTGATTTTTCATGGTAATTTTACAGTCTTATCCAAGCAAGTAGTAATTTTTTAGAGCAACCCCAGATTTGAAATACATAAGATATTGCATCTATAAGATTCTGTTTGTGCTTGTGTTTTGTTTTAAAAGATTTTGTTTGTGCTTGCATTTTGTTTTAATGTTCATTTTGGTTGATGTAAAATTGTCTCAACTTGAGATGCCTGTGGTGGAGGGAGGGAAATGTTTTGTAATAGTCATATTATTGAAATTGCCACCCTATATTTTTCTTCTCAAAGGAAGAATATGTTGATGAGCATAAGAATAAAAAATAATAATTACATATGGATGCATAATAAGAAATAATTATATATGCATTGTGTGAGGTTTTTCTTTCCCTAGTATAGCCAACTCTTTCCCATTTGTTCTGCCACTATGCATTTTGTTCTAGATTTCCTGACTAAGAAAACATTCCACCAGAGTTTGTTTTGATATTTAGAGAACACTTTGAGAATGTAGTTTTAAGTAGAGCTGAGTATTTTTTGGTAACATTTTTCAAAAAGATGAAGAATAAAATGAACTTAGCACATACCAGTAAATAATCTTGTGTACAAATTAACTCTTTCTTCATGTTTTCAAATATTAATGAAAATAATCTTTTTTTTTTAGTTCTACTAGTTTATTACTATCAACCCATCTCCTTCTACCTTCCTCATGCATGTGTGCTCAATCACGTAACCTCATGGACTGCAGCCCGCCAGGCTCCTCTGTCCATGGGCTTTTCCAGGCAAGAATACTGTAGTGGGTTGCCATTTCCTTCTCCAGGGAGAAGAATCTTAAGTGCATCTTCAATAAGAGTTTATACCTGCATTTTACATCATAATCTTGTTTTTATCCCATTTGCAGAGAGTAATGCTAAATCATGTAGGTACTAGAATTTGTGTAGGGACATGGTTAAGAGTCATGATTGTTCTTTAAAAAAATAATTTTCAAATACCCTCCTTAGGAAAAAAAAAATTATTCTTACATCTGTCTCTCTTCCTCTGTGTCAAAGAGTAGATTTTTATTCCTGAATGTAGGAAAGGGTCAAATAAACAAGATTGTAGAGAAGTAAAGTCTGAAGAGTACATCATGCACAGCTTGATCTGTCTACTTTTTAAATGCCACCTTGTTCAGTGGATCTGGGACTGCTCTTGTGAACCATAGGACTAGATTTCACAGAAGGATGAGGCTCCTGCCCATGTAATCTGGAAAATTGCTTGTCTAATGGGGTGCACAGGTGCACGCGTACCCTCTTGAGTGACTCAGTCGTGTTGTGCTCAAGAGTGAAGTAACTTGTTATGTGACTAAATGAAGGGGAAAAAGAAGTTATGAAAGCCAGCTACTTTGGAAATGAAAAGCCTAATGGTATAGGTTGTTATCACATTAAGGTTGGCAAATACTATAATTAAAATTTCAAGTGATTTTTAGTGTTGCTGCCTGATTTCAGCCACTTTCTGATAAATTTTATTTGGAATCAAATTTTCAGTGTGGACACCAGATATTCAGGTTGAGTTCAGTTCGGTTTTAAAAGCACTTATAGATAATCCATAGTAGTCCAGTAGCCTTTTATGGGCACTGGTAAAAGTTCTATCACAAAAATTTATTGTAAATCATTTAATTTATTTTGGCATGATACTATTGGCCTCTCAGACTTACTTGTACATAAATAAGCAGTGAAGAAAACAGTTGAAGTGCCTTTGCTGAGTGGCTCAACCATTAGATGAATTTCAGTATATTGGTAGCCACTCTACCTCTGTCATTTAGCTGTAATATAGTTTCATAGCCATTTATTGGATACTTCAAATGACATAGTTCCTGGAGAACCAATAGTAATCAAGAGAGATGATGTCTGACTCTGTAAAATTTGTCATCTGTAGAGGGTGACGGGGACAAAGGCTGTCCTTCCTTCAATGTATGTGAAGTGTTTAACATTGTGCTGAGACAAGGCACATATTCTATAGACTAGACCAAAGTAATCAGTTGTTTCATGAAGATACCTTTGAACAGGCTGAAATGAGAATATAATTAGAGCGAGACAAGGAAATCTCTATCTGTACTATGCAGATAAAGGCTGTTTCAGGTAGAACGAGTGGACGATGACGGGGTAGGCGGATGCTGTGGAGACCACCCGGTGTGGGGCGGGGGTCTGACCTGGACATGACGGGGGCTGTGGGTGGACTCAGGAAGGAACTAAAGGCCAAACGGAGTCCTGTGGAAGTCGATGGCTGGAGGGGAGGGGAGGCCGAGAGGTCAGAGTTTGAAAGCCTAAGTAAAAAGTGTGAAAAGGGCTAAAAGATTGTGTGATATGTCTGGGGAAATGGAAGAGCTGAAACATGGAAAGCTTGTAGGGGACCTGGTGGCCGGGAGGGAAGGTGGTGAGGGGAGAGGTGTGGGCGTGACGCCAGAGTGAAGTGAGCAGAGACCCAGTGATGCGGGGATGGGAGACGGCAGTCTTACCACGTGTTCACGCGGAGGACAGCAATGCTGACCATCTCCCTGCAAGATACAAGCTGGGTTGAAAAACATTAATTTTTGTTAGAAGGAAACTTGCCCTACTCTACCTGTAGTGTTCTTTCGAAGAAACAAAACACTTTTATGAATAGGTTAAATACAGGATAAATATCCACTGCATATTCTGTTTGGAAGTTTTGAATATCAGTTGTTCAGTTGCTAAGTCGTGCCCAACTCTTTGCATTAATGGTATGGATTTATCTGGAGAGCAGGGAGAACCAGAGAAGGCCTGCCTTCAGGAAACTGGATCAGAGTTACCTGTGAGAAAGAACACCCTTAGGCTATGCTGCAGAGAATAGCTTGCAGGAGTGCAGGGTGAAGGAGACGTATTAGCGTCCACTGAGGCAGCATTGCAGACAGGAGGTACTAGTGACCTCAGCTCCGATTATTTTGGTAGTGGGGAAAAAAATACATCGATAGTAGAGACTTAAAATGTAGAGTTAGTGCACAACATTTGTTGAGTAGTAATAATATTCTGAGTTTGTTAATTCTAGCCCTCTCTTATAAACAATTTAGAAGTATGTTCTAGAGAATACTATTGGTGAACGGAGATTTCTAGAAAGTCTAAATTGTGTTTAAATTGATCACTTGTGAGGATTAATAAACTCTACCTCGGTCACTGTTACGAATGAATAAATTTGTGTTGTTCAGTCGCGTCTGACTCTTTGCGGCCCCGTGGACTGCGGTACACCAGGCTTCCCTCTCCTTCACCATCTCCGGTAATTTGTGTCATATTTTTGGCAAACACTTGTTTGATGTCAGATTCTTTTGCTTAACTATTTCTGGTGAAGTTGAGAGGTTTTGTGGTTAATGGTTACTGTTTTGTCTTTGGTGTTGTTTTTACCTGAGGAAGCAGTAAGAGAGTTCAGGTCTCTTAAGTGGCCAATTTGTCACTTGCTATCATATGATAGTATTTAATTCCTTCAGTGCATTTATTATCATAAACTTTAAATGTACCTTCTGTTTTTCCATTTGATTAAGTTCCATCTCTTCACACTAAAATATGATCTTTATAAGGATGGGGCCCTTGTCTTGGTAAAGGTTATGCCTTGTACTTCGGGAAGTATTTGTTGAGAGAGGGGGATGGGAGGAGGGGAGTAAGGGCGGAAGAGAAGGAGAAGTGAAGAGAGAGCTTCCGCTATCATTTGAGATTAGCTGGAATATTCTGCGAATAACAGCTGCTCTAATATTGCAAGGACTTAAAACACCCACAGTTTGTTTCTTACACATTAAATGTCCTTGTGTGTCTGCTGCGGCTCTCCGTGACTAGGAGGCTCGGGCTGTCATGTTGCTAGTCGCTCTGACCAAGGGAAAGAATGAGCATGAGGAGTCATGACTGGTTCCTGGAGCTTCAGCCAGCATCCTTCCGCTCATGTTCCATCCCATCACAACAGTGGGTCGTGTGACCATGCTCCTCCTTTGGGGATGGGAGATGGCAGTCTTACACGTGGAGAAGAGCAGCCCTAACCAGCCACCTCCTTGCAAGATACCAGTTGAGTCGAAAAACATTCATTTTTGTTAAAAAGAAAGTTGCTTACTATATACAGTAGTGTGCTTTTGAGGAAACAAAACACTTACAAATAGGTTACATGCAGGATAAATATCCACTGCATACTCACCATTGACAGGCAGGTTTTTTTTTTTACCACTAGCGCCACCTGGGGAGCCCTAGTGTCTCAGATAGTAAAGAATCTGCCTGCAATTCAGGAGACCTGATTTTGATCCCTGGTTTGGGAAGATCCCCTGGAAAAGGGAATGGCTACCCACTGCAGTATTTTTGCCTGGAGAATTCCATGGACAGAAGCCTGGCAGGATACAGTCCTTGGGGTTGCAAAGAGTCAGACACGACTAAGCGACTAACACTTGGGACACCCAAGATTGCTGGGTGATTAAAGAGGTCAAGGCTGGAAGCCCTGGGTCTCCTAATGGCTAGTCCTTCTCTTTATAGTGAGCTTTCTGCAGTGGAAAGAAACTCTTAAATTTAGCATCTGTGCACATGGTGTTAGTTTTATCTCTATAATATATTGGGGGAAAAAAGTATTGAATTTCTCCTATTTGGGAACTTTTTGCCTACTGTCACATCTAATATTCTTTCTTAAGGAAAAAAAAAGATAGCTTAAAAAAGGATGATTCCTCTGTATATGAGCTTCCCACAACCAATTACAGAAGGTTTGAAAGGCTTGGGAAGATAGATACAAACAGTAAGACTGTGTCATTCTGTTGGGATAATATTTCAAATTCTGAATATAACTTTTTTTTTCTACCACTTTACAGACCAAATATTGGCTATTAAATGGGATATTTTGTCAAACCAGTGGTTTTAAAGTGTTGTGTACCCTCTACGATCTTTTATTAACTATTCAAGAATCTTAATGGAACATCAAAATCCTGGCTTTATGTATCAAAAAGAAAGCAATAGCCATGCAATTGTGGTTAATTCATGTATTTTTTTTTTTAACAACTTCCGCTCAGCACATATATGAAGCATTTTAAATCCTGATGCATCTCCTGTGTTATTTTTGATCTCTTGGAGAAGATCCACAAAACTATAGAGTTGGAAGCTGGAAAGAAATTTCAGGTAGCAGTAAGTAAACATGTCCTAACTCTGATTCTTCAGTAATGAAATAGTGTAAACTCTTAACATTCCTTTTATGGAGCTTTGTAGTCCATGAAAACAGCATTGTCATAGAGCCTCGACGTGCATCATTTGTGACTGAAGGTTTTGATGTCTTTGCAAAAGGCAGACGGGTGCTTTCCTTTGAAATGTGTGAGGCGGTTTGAGATACAGCTCCTCAGATGGATTTAATTAGTCCTCCATAGGACTGGATGTCCGCTTGCTGTGGCTGAATTCTTATTTCATTCACCCATAACTAGAAACACCTCGCTTCAAACGGGTTTCTTCAAAGAAAGAGGAGTTTAGGGTTCTATGTTTTACTGCTTTTTGATGTCGGTTTCCTTTAGCTGAGAAGACCTTATGTTTATACAACTGTTATTATTAAGAAAACATAGCTTTCTTTGCGAAGGCCCTTTTGTCTCAGTGCTGGGTATTGGTGGAAGTACGAGACCTGTGGAATAGATCTTGCTCTGTGTGTGTGTTTGCATATTTTGCTTCCGAGAGGCGTGAACTGAAAATGGGACCTAAGCTTGTGAAAAAAATTCTCTAAATACGAAGTTTGAAAGCAGAATAAGAAAAAAAAAAAAGAAAGCAGAATAAGGCGAAAACCAGTACCAAATACAATAATAAGGCAGATGTTTGATTCAGAAGCTCCTAATATTAACCACAAAAGCAGAGCTAGTCAACTATCTAGAGTTTTCATAACTAACATAGTAATTGTAATTTTGATTTATTCTGCCTACGGTGTAAACTCATGGTATGCTTTCAATAAATACATTGAAAGAATGAAAACATATTCTATGGTAAAATTATATATTTAAAAAAATATTTGCTACTACTACTTTTTAAAATTACCCTTAAAATAACATTTCATTAGTAGAACTACTTGAATTTCCAGTTAGTGTGTCTAAGGGTCTGGCATAGTTCATCATCAAGGCAGTTTTTTTCTCCCATGCCCATGATTCTAATTACATTTCAGGGGGTTGTGCTCTCTCCCAGAATCCAGGTCATTCTTTAGGATGAAATGCTTCAGGGGATTTGGGGGGCTTTTCACTCACAGGCACAGGTTTTCAGTCTCGAAAAGCTTCCCTTGCTCTAACATGCTGATTTGTATAAATATCCTAAAAGATATTCTTAAACTTCTTATTAATCTTTCCTTTCCTTGGAAAGACCAAGTTAATTTAGACTATTCTAGCCTAAAATAGTTAAAATAACTATCGCCACAGATCGCACTGAAAAATACATATTAATATATCCCACAAATTCTTTTGGTGTCTTGTTTCAGTATTCCATCCAAGAATCTGTAGAATCTCAGGCTTATATTTCCGTTTTCTGGAAGTCGTAGCTGATCTTTCCCATCTTATTCATCAGATTCAGTTCTTAACTGTGCCAGTTTCCAAAACTCAAAGGTCAGGCATGTTTCACCATTGAAGACATGAGAAAAAGATACACAAAGGCTTAAAACAGTTTTAAAAAATACTTCGAACAGTGCCCGCAATAAGTCAGAAAGAGATTTCCCTGAGAGGACCAACATACTGTGGGGAAATGATCTCTGTTCTTGATTCTGTGTGTTTTTTGTGACTATTTTGTGGAATTCCTGGTGTCAGGAGAACTGTGGACATGTGGTTCAGGAATGTTTTGTTACACATGTGTGGACAGAATGATTTTATACAGTTTTATGGATGAGATTTACTTCAGAAGCTCTTTTAATGGTTCTGTCTTTTGTACAGTGTTCATGGCCTCACAGCATTGTTATCTCTTGCAAGTGCCCTAGAAATCTTGGTAGAAATAGAAAATCTCCAATACAAAGGACAGAACATTTGTGAATTATCTTGTGTGTACATTTTCAGGACAATATGTTAGGGAACCCTACTTCTAGTATTTGAAGTTAGTATATTACAGTGATCATGTTTTCTATTCTGCAGGCTGGGGTAGTTTTATAAAAAGAAGCATCCGTCACATGCATACTGGGACACAGGCATTCATATGCCCCCTCCCTTATCTTCAGTTGTAAAAATTAGCTGTCTGCATTTACTAATAAGGTTTAGTTTGGGGCTTGGTAAGGGTGTAGTAGAGAAACAGTCATGTAACATTACTTAAAAACAAACAAACAATTTTTGAAGATAAACAGTCCTTAACCTTTGGAAAAGCCATTTAACCCATCTGAGACACTGCAGTAATAGTATTTTATATAAATGCCGGTACAGAGGAGAACATAAAGTCCTTGAGTCAAATGGACTTGAGTTTAAATACTAGTCCCGAGACTGCTGACTGTCAGACCAGCAGCAGTTACTTACCTTTTCTGAGTCTTCCTTTCCCTCATCTAGAAAATGGATGATAATCTTCAGTGCGTGTGTGCTAAGTCTCTTCAGTCATGTCCGACTCTTTCGCAACCCCATGGACTGTAGCCCGCCAGGCTCCTCCGTCCATGGGATTCTCCAGGCAAGAATAATGGAGTGGGTTGCCATTTCCTTCTCCAGGGGATCTTCTCAACCCAGGAATCAAACCTGAGTCTCTTAGGTCTTGTGCATTGGCAGGTGGATTCTTTACAGAGTTTTGTTAAAATCAAATAAGATAAAGTGTGTAAAGTCTCTAGTACAGTGGCTGGCATGTAGTAGGTACTCAAGGAGCCATCTCCCTTCCCCCTTAAATAGAGACAGTTTGCTTTTTGAAAGAATCTAAAATAGCGTTTACTTTGCAAACAGTTCTTTTCCATTCTGTGAAAAATTTGTGGAAAGTTTGAACAATAAGACTAAAACAAAAATGTGCACACATACTTTGTGAGGTTTGTGGGTATCATTTAATATTCTAAGATTCTAAAGTTCTTTGCTTAGAATGGTATTCTTTGTTTATGTTATGAAGCCCTTTTTGGGGCCACAATAAAATACCTGGAGAGTGTTATAGAGATAACCTTTGCCTCTTGTGGTTCACTTTGGGAGATTTTCTCTGTGAGGCTGCTGAGCCAGTCACTGTTGTCCTCCCGCCCCTTGCTGCCCTGGGACCCTGCTGTGGTTTGAAAGCCCACTGGTTCTGCAGTTCCTCCCCCCCACCGCACTCCCGGGCACACCTGCACGGTTACGGTGCCCGGCTGACAGAATCCAGCTCTTTGGGGGGACTGCCCTTCTTTCAAAGCCTTTCTCTTATCCATGGGTTGTTGTTCCATCACTCAGTTGTGTCCGACTCTTTGCAGTCCCATGGACTGCAGCGCGCCAGGTTTCCCTGTCCTTCACCATCTCCCTGTCCATACTCTACCCATTCTGAAAAACTCCGGGCACCATGGAATTACTACACAATTATTATAGTGACCATGCTTCTCAATAAAATATTGACCTTTGTTACTGTAATTTCCTTCCAAATGAATTTATCTACAACTATCTAAACTGGCTTGGTTGAGCTAATCCGATGAATCTGGGTTTCGATATACTCCTTCACTAACTGTGGAACCATAAACCCTTATTTTAACTTCTCTAACCTCAGATTTGGCATCTGTAAAACGTGGTTAATAGCACCCCCATTGAAGGCCTACTCTGAGGATTCAGTGAGTTTAATGTTTATTAAAATATCTGATGCATGTTCGCCACTCAATGCGTGTTCCTTTTCTTCAGTTTAGGCTCGTTTTTTCTGAACAAGGCTTCCCTGGCGGCTCAGATGATAAAGAATCCACCTGCAATGCAGGAGACCTGGGTTCGATCCCTGGGTTGGGAAGATTGGAGGAGGGCATGGCAGCCCACTCTAGTATTCTTGCCTGGAGAATCCCATGGACAGAGGAGCCTGGTGGGCTGCACTTCATGGGGTTGCAGAATCAGACACGACTGAGTGACTAACTCACACTTTCTGAACAAGTGACAAAAGCTTAGCTGCAAAGAAAACCAAGGGCCATCGATAATCTGGCTGTTACCATTACTGGAGTTTCTAGTCTGTTTCAGTATTGTTCTCTTTTTTAAAGGCATTTTATCTCTAAGATAGAATTATAAAATAAACCATGCCACTTGTTTCTAACTCAGTGTTGAAATCTCACAAAGGTAGACATACTGCTTGAAATTATAAGATATAGTGCAAATGAATTGGAGTGCACTTTGTGTGGATGTATTTGCTCTCAGCCCTGTTGCCACGTCAGCATGATGATGGGTTTATATTGCTCTTGCTTCATTTTGTTGCTTGGCTGTTTCTAAAACCTGACTGTGTTTAGATGTGCAATGTATGGTTACTTGTGGAACAATAGTAAGGAAACCAGCTGGAGATTAAACACAGCACAGTCCTCTTTGTAAGCAGCCATGGACAAACTTGTGAGAAGCTACCAAATTCACCCAACTAGATAAAAAGTACTTACGCTTAGCTTTCAAAATCTAATGATGACTACCTGAAAACTAGCTTAAATGTTATCTCTTTAATCATACAGGTCCAGCTCAATTAATAGAGGACTTGTGGTTGCTTACTGTTTTTATAGTTGTTTGAAGTAAGGTTTAGAAGAATTTGTGATTCTCTTTATAGGCAGCTGCTGACAACACCAGCTAAGTGTGAGAGTAGTGGTAATTGGCAAAGTTGCTGGTGCTGGGGATTGTTTTCCATTGGTTTAACTTATCAGAGATTGAGGAAAGATCTGTTTTGTTTCATTCCACATACTGATTTAGGTATACTGATGGATGTTGCCACCCAAAGTTTAGTCTGTCAGCAATAAATCAAGGCTTTCAGGTTTCATCTGTTCTGTTGGCTTTTAAATGATCATGTGTCCACACGATGCCACATCACACATTGAGAACTTCCGCTCAGTGCGGAGGGGTTTCTTTTTGCTGTTGAGTTTAGCATACCAGTTTATAGAGTTAAGCTGTAGTGCAAAAAATACACTAACTTGGGCTTCCCTTGTAGCTCAGCTGGTAGAGAATCACCTGCAATGCAGGAGACACCGGTTTGATTCCTGGGTGGGGAAGATCCCCTGGAGAAGGGATAGGCTACCTACTCCAGTATTCTTGGGTTTCCCTGGTGGCTCAGCTGGTAAAGAATCTGCCTGCAGTGTGGGAAACCTGGGTTCGATTCCTGGGATCTTCCTCACAGGGAAGATCCCCTGGAGAAGGGAAAGGCTACCCACTCCAGTATTCTGGCCCGGAGAATTCCATGGACATGGAATTCCATGGGGTTGCTTGAGTTTAGTGTACCAGCTTGGAGTTAAGCTGCAGTACAAGAAATACACTAACTTACCAGGAGGATATTCTTGCTTGCACTCCATATGTGTCATTTGCTTATTCAAGCATGTAAAACTTCAACAAGGGGAGGTAATTTTGCTTAAGATTTCTTGATTCCAATTGTTCTACTACTTGGCACTGGGTGGAAAAAGGGAAAAAAAATATCATATTGAAAGCATTGTTCTGTTAATGAAGTTGCTTGTCCTTTTTTGTGCCAAATTTGGCAGGTAAAATTACCATTTATTCTACTTGCTAGAGCTGGAGAATAGATTGTTGAGGAAAAGTAGCAATTTAAGTAATGACACTAGATAGAATGTGCTATGTTATATGCATCTCCCATACTTTTAGATATTGACATGCAATTTTTATTTCTCTTTAGTAATGCACTTTGCCTTTCACTACGGTATTACTTCCAGTAGCTTTCATCAGCTACATACCATTTGCTTCAATTGTGAAATTTTAGAAAATACTGTGTTCTTATTAATTATAATAAGCCAAGTGAAACATTTTGATCTGAGAATAGATTAATGATTGTAGTTTGTTCCTGATATTTCAGAGTTATTGCATGTTTGTAAATTTAGGGGCAGTTATTTAACATTTAAAAAATAGAGATACAAAATGAATTAGTATGAAGATATATCTCAAGATCAAATTCTAGATGTTCATGATTTCTTCCATGTTAAATATACCTTGACCTTTTGTATGTGCTTTAATTTTTGGCTTGCAAATTCTTAAAGAAATTTTAACCAAAAATCTGGTTCTAAAACTAAAGAATATGAAATCTAGATGGTCTTTAAAAATTTGATCATGTGTTCAAATGAAATGCATGAATTTAGCATGAGTGAAACTTTGAGGTAACTGTAAGTAATTCACTAAGTTTGTTGTAAATTACATTTTCCTTCCTTAAAAAACTTCAGGCTTTTAAAAATTATTATTACTGCTATAGCTCACAATGTAGTGGCTAAACCTTCCCTATAAAAGAAGAAATCCTCTACAGAAGCTAATATGTAAAATGTTTTTCTAAAAAAGCTGATTGGTGAATTTGCAGGCTTGCAAATGTTAACATAAGAACAGTTAGCATTTGGTGTTGCTGAAACTTGTAACCATCAGTCACTTCTTTCTGCCCACTAAACTAACTGGGTAGGCAGGTGCAAATGTTAAAAAATCTAACATTGCAATTGACACTAATTGGCATAGTTGTTGGCAGTCTTATCAGAAAGCAAAGGGCTGAATGGTTGAATGGGTTTAGAGAACTTGAATGATAATAAGCATTTTTATATGCATCTTGAATTACTTTTGTGACCCAGACTAACAGGAACACTTCATTGTGACCTCATCCTTCAATGAATAGAAGTTACAGGAAGCATAATATGCAGTGTACATGTGTGATTACTGATTGTTTTTCAGGTAACCTTTTACAGCTCTCTGCTCCATCATCCACTTTCCACCTCTCCCCACCCACCTTCCAGGGCTCAGAGAAACCAAAATATATGTGTGGAATAGAAAAGAACTATTATACTGAATATGAAATTAATTTTTGATTTTTTTTCCCCAAAAACTAGATGAGCATCATCAATACTTTAGGTTAAACTTAGTAAAGCATATTAATTGAGTTTATGGATAAGATGAGAAGACTGGGATTTGCTTCTAAGTGTTCTTGGAGAAGGCGGGTGAATCAACGGGGATATAGATGAAACAAGATCGGCTTTGAGTGGAAAAGTTTTGAGCTTGAGTGATGGAACTGTAGAGGTTTATTAAGCTGTTCTGTCTTCAGCATATGTTCGAAATTTTCCACCACAGAAGGATGCTTGTTTGTTGGTTGGTTTAATATGCTCAGTGACCTTAACCCCTACTGTTAGAAGGTCTTCTATATTTGGCCAGATCCTTCCCAGTACCTACTTTAAAATTTTTTCACAGTTCCTTTCATCAAAAATGACTTATCTAAAGTCAGTGCTAATAACCTGATAAACCAATCTGTGTGCCCATGAACAAATGAGTTAATGTCTAGAGAGAGTGAGTATAATAGGAGCTTTCTAAAGACACTTCCTTAATTGAAAGAAATTTTAAATCACTGGAGTGGGTCTTCTTGCCTGTTCTATGTGGGGACCACCCCTCACAGAAGTGTTAACAATTGTAGGGTTGTGTAGTGATTGATCTTAGCGTTTTTGTGCTGGAGATAATGATGTACTTTCCTTCAGCAGAAATAATTTCTGTAAAGAAAATGTTTTTCTTTAGGTGAGTTAGGAGAGGGTGTGACTCTTGTGTATCTTATCTTTGTTCCTGTAGGTGTTTCCATGTGTTTTTGGTCCCCTCTCTATCTGCAAATGATTTAGAATTACCTGTGTTGAAACGTAGAGTTGAGTCTTATTTCCTTCAATCAAAGGTCCCTTTGCAGAGGATTATCTAGGGAGAGAAGCTTGCTAGAGACTTCAGCTTGAAAATTAGGGGCTGAAAACAGTTAGTGTAACTGCTCTTTCTGTCTTCTGGTTATTAAATAGATGAGTAGTTTATGTAAATTTTGTACTCTGCTTTTGAGCAAAGTCCCCTTGAGATCTATTATGATCAAGTAAACATAAACTTTGTGGAAGGTGTTTTAAAATGTTGATTCTTGACTGATAAGAGGTGGAGAAGCCAAGATAAAATTTTAGACTGTTACTTCTTTTCCCATGCTTTTGGACTATCCAGAGAGTTGATTTGGGTTACTCCTTATTTCAAAGTAGCATTGCTTGAAATATTTTAGATTTGTTAATGACTCTCTAAGGAATTAAAATATGAAAACAATTTCACTATTTCTGTTTTAGTTTGTTGCTCTGGAGGAATGAATGTTGTCTGCTCATTAGTTTCCTGTACCGTTCTCCATCGTCCCCCATTCAACCCTTCCCTTGCTAGCTTTTCGTTTGGCCATGATGGGCGTATTGTGTCTGGTAACTGCTCCCCAAACTGGTGTATTCTATTAGCCCTGCCCTTTTTCAAGGCTCCTGGAAAAGTGCCAGGCTTATTCTCCTTTCCATTTGGGAGCATAGTTTTACAAATAAAAGAATGGTCTTACTTTGTTTGTAGTCATCAGAATTAAAAGGATTTATCTAACAATTTGAATGGATAATTTTATTTGGGTGGACATGAAAGTGAAACCCTAGAGATGGGATAGAATTTTAAGTAGCATTTTAAATTTGTTTTGAAATTCTCTCTGTCTCCAAATGAGCTATGTTAAATGTGCTTGGGTGTATACGTGTGAGTAAATTTTGGAGTGTTCATCTCTGAAATACTAGATCCTTTGTAGATTTTGTCTCATAAAAGGGTTAATGGAGTCCTTTATGTAGTTGGATAACTTTAATGTGCTGTTATAAGCACATATGGATTTTAAAATGCAAGAATTATCAACACTTTGTAGGACATTATGACTAATCATATTTTTATTTAAAAGTTACTTTACTAGTTTTACCAAAAGCTGTCTTGGGTGTTTTGAATCAGAGCTGTATTGTCAATGGTCGAGAATCTAAAACAAAAGCCACTTATCTGTATGACATGTGTAACGGGTGCTTAAGCAAGTCATATGCTTTTATTTGCTTTATGTTGGGATATTTAAGTTAAAAACATAGTTTTGGGAGTTTTCCAGTAATTCTGTAATCATGAAAATAAAAGATTTTCTATTTCACTGAATTAGATCATTTTTATTTTTAATAAATAGATATTAGTCTGAGACACTCCAGTCTTCACCATCAAAGTAGTGTGGTAAGTAAGCTCTTCATGATCGACATGAAGGAACAGGGCATTCAGTTGGCCTCAGGAAGTGTTTTGGGACATGTTGGGATTAGTACACTAACAATTGTGCATAAGGCGTAATGTGATAAGTGCATAGAAAAACAAAAATGTTATAGAAATTCACAGAAAGGAAAGATGCTGTCCAGTTGAGGAGAGGATCAGAGATGATGTCGGCGGGCTCAGGGAGACAGGAGCAAACTGAGGAAATAAAGAGCTCGTGTCCAAGATACTGAAGAATGGATGGTTGCTGTCTGTCGGGCTGAGTTGACTGTTTCACGTTTAGGAAATAGTGGGAATAAAGATCAGGGAATAGGGTCTTGTGCACATTTGCTGAATGTAAGAGAGAGAGGGAACAATAGGAATGAGAGGTTGCCAGACCAAGACATTAGTACCTAAGATCTTGAGGACTGTGTTGAGACTTTTGTTTATTAAGCAGCCAGAAGCCAAGGAAGATTTTGAGCTGAAGTTTTAAAAAACATGTTTTTGCTTTTTTTTTAAAGGACGTAAAATGTATACTAATTTTGGGAAGAGTAAATATGCTATACTACAGTTTTAAATTATAAGCATAAAACTATCAAATATATGTTACTGGTATTGTACTGTAAAAAAGAGAGATAAAAATATCATAGTGTGTCTATGAGGAATAATGCCACTGAAGGTTGCAGAGGCTGAGAGGACAGAACCACTGAATACTCTTTTATAGAAGAAACATAGAAAACAGAATATCAGATATATTTGTTTTAGGCTAGAAGAAATGGTCTATTTGGACAAACTATGCGTGTCTCTGGATAGTACTGAAATGTTAAACAGTCATAGAGAGATATTATATAATGTAGATAAGAGTACAGAATAGCACATCACAATGACAGCATATGAGGATTTAGAAGAGGGATAACTTAAAAACATTGCTGTGAAGTCCTGTAACCCACTTAGATCCTGTGGTGGTGAACCACCAGCTGAGGCAGTGGGATTTTATTCGGGAATCATCTGTGCTAGCAAAGTACATATGAAAAGCAAAATAAATGCTGATATCAATCAGGTGAAATTAAAAGGCTAAATAATGGAGGAGGTATTCATGGAAGAACAAGCGAAAATAGTCATGCTTGGAAACGGAGATAAATAGATTGAGAATAATCAATACTGTGGGAAGAGTGCGTGGTATCGGTAAATGGGACCACTGCCAACAGATAGCGTGTCTGGAGGACTGACGTGCCAGATACTGCTCTGGGTGCTTGACCTTCTCCCTCACCACCGCTCTTTGAGAATAGATGTGACATATGAAGAAACAGGCACGAATATGAAGAAACAGGCACGAATAATTGGGTGACTTGTGGAGCTGAGGTTCAGACACAAGCACTCTGACTGCTGAGGCCAGTGCTACAGAGAAGACACCAGATTCCACCACCATTCGGTAAACTTGGAGAAGTTAAGTCAGTTTCAGTTGCTGGACATGTTAAGTTCCTCTACCTAGAGCTGTTCATTAAGCTGAGGTAATTTACAGCATTATCTGCAGAGAGTGACCCTTTTCAACACCAATCCAAAGGAAAGTACTGCTATAATTAAGCTGTGAGCAAAATAACGTAGGATTAAAAAAAAAATCCAACTGAAATCCAAGTTGTTACTGAGGAATTAACAAGGCGATAATTAAACAGAAACTAGTCAACCTGGCTGATTGTATAGCTGTACCTAAACTTTGTTTTGGCAATTCACATCCTTTAAGATATATTTAATTACATTTCTAACACATGCATACTTAATATAATCTTTTGTGACACATTAACAGATCTTCATCATCATTATGTCTGATTCCTCTTAATGTTGATGTTTTTGTCATTATTACACATATACTTGGAAAAGAAATAAGACTTTCAAGGTAATAAGGAATAAACTCATGGAAAATGGTGGTCTCTGTTTTCAGAAAATAAGTTTTCTCATTTCCCTCTAGAAAGGCAGGAGAGGTATCATAACTATGTTTTAAAATAATAAAGTATTTTAGTAAATAGAGGAACAGGGTAAAGAAAACCTACTCTCTCTGTGTTGTATTAATATTTAAGACTATTATAGTTCATATTAAAATATTAAGAATTATTCATTATTAGAATAAAAATGAGTTATTTTTTCTTATAGTTTACTGGAGAAATAAATGTCAAGGTAAATAATTTAGCAAAGTTAATAGATATAAATGATATGAAAAGTAGGATAGGGAAGCCTGGCGTGCTCTAGTCCGTGGGGTCGCAAAGAGTCGGACACGACTTAGTGATTGAAACAGCAAATATGAAAATTACGTGCTTCTTATTTTCAATATCCTAACTTCTGGAATTTTTTAAAAAGTATGTTTGTGTTCTATATATCCAACAGCAGTTTATATGGAAGTCAGTGAACTGTGATAATGTTGGGTGGTGGTACTCTTGCACTTTAATCAGCTGCATCATGTATAGATTCCTTTGTTATTAGGGAGTGTGGGTGAACCTCATCTTTTGATACACATCTAATAATCGTGTTTTTGTAAACAGTGAAAAGTGAAAGTGAAGTCTCTCAGCCGTGTCCAACTCTTTGCGACCCCATGGGCTGCATGCAGCCCACCAGGCTCCTATTTAAGAGATAAAAACCAAAAGAGCCAGTAGCTATCTTTGTCTATAGCACAGTTTTCTTTCAAGGTAAAATACATACGGAGTGACTACTGTGGTCAAACACTGTATCTTAGTGTTTAGATTTACTTTGGTTGCTTTACTTTTGACATGTGGATTTAAGTGATACACTCAGAAGAATTATAAGATAGTTGCTTCTTTAACTTACATACTTTGTATGGTTCTGTAATTTCCTAACACATTAAATAAAAGGAAGAGACGGTTGGGCTGGAGTATTTGATTTCCAGGATCCTTTCCGGCGTAATAGTGAAATCAGAAAACTGCAGATCTTTTTCCACTTTTTCGTGCAGAGTAATTATTTTTAAGATTAACTCTGAAAGCCTTTTAAAGGGGCAGGAACTAGTTATTCCTTTCTGAGAATTAGTTATGGCTTGATTAACAAGTCTTTCTCATCCTTCATATTGTTTCCAGAAATAGAATCAAGATACAAGATCAAATCTTTTTAAACTAGTGGAACACCTTGATTTTTATCTTGATTTAACTTGATTTAACTCTGTGCTAATCAACTTAACATTTGATGACAAAAAGCGAATTTGGAATTTGTGTGTGACCAAAACAAGGACTTGTATGACAAATCACAAACACTTCTTATAGCCAGTATCATCCCAAATTTTTATTATCTTTGGAAATGCTTTTTGGCAAATGTTTTGTTTTGTAGGTCTTACATTCCTAATGTTGAAAAAAACTGTTTAGCAGGTGCCTACTCCAATAGAAGCTGTAACTGTGTCATGAGGTATCTCAGAGGAAGTGCTTTTTTGTTTTTTAATGGTAAAGGATGTAAGTAATCTCTCTCATATGTCAGATTAGTTCAGGGTGTGTACTTTCTTTTTCCCTTATGATTACGTAGATAGGAAAATTGAATGTTCCAAACAACTCATGGAAAATATTCCACATCAACATTATTTGTACCACAGATCCAGTAAAATGCTTTTAATGGGATACGAAGTTATAGGTAGATTTGTTAAACATGAGAAAATGCTTTCTTAAAATAGGAAAGACTGTTTTTGAGCTGCTGTTTTCAAGCATCATAAATATTCTTACTATGAATAATTTTCAACTGAACTGATCTCTTTGATTAAGCCGGGGAACAGTTACCAGAAAAGAGTGTGTTGAGATGAATTTCGTGAATTCCACCCACCATAGCCTTGCTCTGGTTAATCCAAGTTGATAATGTCAGTGTTTTAAATAGAATATAATCTTTAAATGATTACAGAATGTTTTGAAATATGGTATCTTTATACAGAAGATCACTGTGTTATATGTCTTTTTAAGAGTTTACAGTTTTCAAAGCAGGCAGGCCCTCCACTGGGATATTCTCAGGTTGTTTTTATTTTCCCTTTATCTCTGATTTTGTAAAAGATCAGCTTTGTGATTATTCTGCTTATGGTAAGGAGAACCAATTATATATATGGAAGCATATATATGGGAAGACTGGTCTCTCACACTGGTCCAGGTGCGAGATGGTAGCACGTTTGGCTAAGACTACGGTAGTGGTGCAGATGGAGAGGAGGTGGGCAGTTTGAAAGCCTGTTGAGTCATCTGTTAGCCTAAATATTCAGTCATCTGTTATCCTAAATCTCCTTCCTATGTTGTTCAGCATAAACTCTCTACTTGATCCCTACCTTCTCCACTGTGCCTTTTGTATCTCTTGCTTTGTCATCAACAAACTCCCCTGCATTCTCAGCCTTTTCTCTGAATGTTTCACTTCTTACTTGCCTGAACAGAGGGAAGTCTGGCAGGAGAGTTAAACCTGGCTGGAGAGTTTCTCAGACTGCGCGCACCTTTGAGCTGGGAGCTGGGAGCTGGGACTGGTTTCTCGAGACCACTGCTCCCCTCCCTCTTGTAAAACCCTTGTTCTTTGAAGCTCACATCCATGGTCTGCATCACCACCACCCCCTCTGCTTGTTAGTTTATGTTCCCTGCCCTGAGTCCCTCCCCTTGCAGCTGAAGACTCGCAGCCAGTTCAAGGTTTGTCCCTCTGCCTCACTACAACCATTAGTCCTTATGTTTACCCTTCATTCATGGATCCACTCCTGTTTTTCTGTCTATTTCTGCTTTATTGACTATGCCAAAGCCTTTGACTGTGTGGATCACAATGAACTGTGGAAAATTCTGAAAGAGATGGGAATACTGGACCACCTGACTTGCCTCTTGAGAAACCTGTATGCAGGTCAGGAAGCAACAGTTAGAACTGGACATGGAACAGCAGACTGGTTCCAAATAGGAAAAGGAGTACGTTAAGGCTGTATATTGTCACCCTGCTTATTTAACTTATATGCAGAGTACATTGTGAGAAATGCTGAACTGGAAGAAGCACCAGCTAGAATCAAGATTGTCGGGAGAAATATCAATAACTTCAGATATGCAGATGACACCACCCCTATGGCAGAAAGTGAAGAGAAACTAAAAAGCCTCTTGATGAAAGTGAAAGAGGAGAGTGAAAAAGTTGGCTTAAAGCTCAATATTCAGAAAACTAAGATCATGGCATCTGGTCCCATCACTTCATGGCAAATAGATGGGGAAACAGTGTCAGACTTTACTCTCCTGGGCTCCAAAATCACTGCAGATGGTGACTGCAGCCATGAAATTAAAAGACACTTACTCCTTGGAAGGAGAGTTATGACCAATCTAGACAGCTTATTAACAATCAGAGACATTAGTTTGTCAACAAAGGTCTGTCTAGTCAAGGTTATGATTTTTCCAGTGGTCATGTATGGATGTGAGAGTTAGACTATAAAGAAAGTTGAACACTGAAGAATTGACTGCTTTTCAATTGTGGTGTTGGAGAAGACTCTTGAGAGTCCCTTGGACTGCAAGGAGATCCAATCAATCCATCCTAAAGTGTTGGGTGTTCACTGGAAGGACTGTTGTTGAAGCTGAAACTCGAATGCTTTGGCTACCTCATGCAAAGAGCTGACTCACTTGAAAAGACCCTGATCCTGGGAAAGATTGAGGACAGGAGGAGAAGGGGACGACAGAGGATGAGATGGTTGGATGGCATCACCAACTCGATGGACATGGGTTTGGGTGGACTACAGGAGTTGGTGATGGACAGGGACGCCTGGTGGTCTGCAGTTCATGGGGTTGCAAAAAGTCAGACACGACTGAGCGACTGAACTGAACTGATTGCTCTGTTGGCCAAAATGAAGTTTTAAAAGAACAGCTACCATTTATTATGTGCTATTAGTGAAAGATCTAAAGTAGGTGTTGATTGCATGAGGAATTAGGCAGTTACACTTGTCCTCACTTAAAAAAATTTAATATATAAAATACATATCCATATATACTTTTATACTTATGTAAAATTCAAAAAGTATGAGTGGATTGGCAGTGAAAAGCAAGCTTCCCTTCCTTTCCTGTTTCTCAGCCACGCTGATTCTCTCACACGTTTCAAGTGATGTTCTTGGTGTTTAAAACACAAACTCAGCTGTCCAGTAGTTAAGACTCTGCATTTTCATTGCTGAGGACACAGGTTCAATCCCTAGTCAGGGAACTAAGTTTCATTCTACAAGCTGTGCACTGTGGCTATAAAGTGAAAAACAAAACAAAACAAAAAGCACACATTTAATGTTTGGTTTTTTTTTTCTTAATTAATGATAGCATATTATATATAATATTCTGCATCTTCTTGGGGATGTTTTCATATCTATGTATGGAGATGCCTCATTTTTAAAGAAGTTGTTGAGTTCTTATATGGTGCAGGTTATGTTTTAGGATACACTCTAAGGACAGGTTGGCTGAGTATAAAAGGAAAATGTTGGGAGGCAATCTTTAATTTTTTTAGTGCTTATACCACATCTCTCTGTGGTTTTCTCTATCAGTGTTGCTCTTGACAAGTTTAGGCCAACCTGAATTTTTTCCTTACTTGTGCATGATTTTTTATTTTTGCCTAAATATCCACATAATTCCTTCTTTATTCTTAAAGATGAGCATTGATCTACAAATTTAATATTTTGTTTATTTTGCAAAGCTATACCCCATTATATCCTTTAACCTACATTTCTTTCTTCTTTCAGTGGGCATGGGGTGGGCTGTACCACATGGTTTGTGGAATCCTAGTTTCCTGACCAGGGATTGTACCTGGGCCCTTGACAGTGAAAGTATGGAGTTTTAACCACTGGATTGCCAGGGAAGTCCCTATTATTCTTTGCTTGTAGTACTTTTGGAGGAGAATTGGTATAGTCCTTGTCTTTCTTTTTAGTCACATTTATTCTATTTTTGGTGCTTCTTAACATGGCTTTTATCTCTATAATGTTATTTTTCTCTTCATTTTTTCCCTAAGTTCTACCAGCTTGATTTTCATTTCCTTCTGTTGTTGTTTAATCTCTTCTTTGAACCTTTGTTTTTCTTCTTTGAGCTCATTTTTTTTTTTTTTAAAGAAGGGTCACGTTTCCTACGACTGTCTTTGAGACTTTGGAGAATTATTTATCTGAACTCTTCCTGTGTTTCTTTGAGGAATTCTTGTGTTGAATGCTCTTAATTTACCTCCCCCCCCCCCAAATTTTGGGGAAAATTCTGTGCAGAGATCCAATATTGTTTGTTTTCTGATCATTATTTATGTTGCAGTCATGTAGGTGGTTGTCTGTAAGTATCGGTAGCTTGCAGCTTTTCCTTGTCGGGCCTGGTACCCTAACTCTTGTCTCAAACTTGTTACTTCCTTTGCCCTCGATTTCATTTCCCCTTAGCTTTGGCATTGAAATGACAGGGTGGTTCTTGATATCACGTTCTCAGTGTTGTACTAGTGAAATGTCACTTAAACTCTGTGTCTACTACTTGGTCGCCTCGGCTGAAAAATTAGGTGTGAACAATATGTTTGGCATGGTAACAAGGATTCTTCATGTCTGCCCCCACCTCTCTGTGGTGTTAGATTGTGGTTTAAAGAGACATTCCCTGCCTCTCTATGGCTTAGACTTACATCTAGCTTCCACTCATCTAATGACAGCATCAGTAGAATCTGCATCTGCTGTTCAGAATTATGGTGGTTTTTTGTCATTTGTTTGATGTTTAGAAATCTGTTTGTTGCTTGGAGGCTGACGAGGTATATGATGGCTTTCAGCATGTTCCCATCCTCCCTTAACATTTGCAGACCTGTTTCCTAGTTTAGGATTTGGAGCTGTCCCTTCAGTTAGATTGTGAGCTTGCACATTTACACTCATTACTTATCAGGTGTATAAGGAAGTATAGTTTCTTTATCACATATGATCCTTAGTAGGGGGTGCGGGGGAAGAAAAGCTTGCTAATAAGCAGGGTCTTGGTCTCTTTTGGTTTGGCTAGCTTCTTTTAGGCACCAGAGTACTTTAGGTTTCTTCCCCTCTTTCCTCTCCTTCCACTGAGGCATGGAGTCTGGGTGCATGTGAGAGGAGCCAGTGGGAGTGTGGTCACACTGGCCTCATAGCTGTGGGGGTGGGACAGAGAACTCAGACCGCAGTGTCCCTACAAGGCTTTGCTGCAAGGACCTGGACCAGTAACTGTGGATCCTGTTTGTCATCAGAGAGGCTTCTGCTACCTGTAACCCTGGTTACTGTTTGCCTTGAAACCACATAATTTGTGGTCTTCTGTGACTGTCTTCTTGCAGTAGCATGTTTTCAATGTTCATCTGTGTTGTAGCATGTATTAGTATTTCATCCATTTTAATTGCCAAGTGTATAATATGCTGTTGTGTGAATATATCGCATTTTATTCAGACATTAATACAATCCATGGGGTTGCCAAGAGTCAGACATGATTGAAGCGACTTAGCATGCACGCACAACAGTGGTTTGCTTCAGGATGTAACAACCTGACTCCTCCTTTAAGGTGATCTGAGTAGGTTGAGTTACTTTTCTCAGTTCCCCTTCGTGTGCCCGGAAGATGGTGATTGTGGTTTCACTGTGAGCCTGTCTGACTTGAAATTAACATCAACTACAAATTTTAAATGATTACCATTCAAAAGCTTTCTTTGCAACATCTAACTTTCTCTTTTTCACAAACAAAACTTCTTTAATTGATTGTTGAACTTTTCTAAACTTTTAAATTTATAATTTTTTTCCATTTATTTTTATTAGTTGGAGGCTAATTACTTTACAATATTGTAGTGGTTTTTGCCATACATTGACATGAATCAGCCATGGATTTACATGTGTTCCCCATCCCGCTCCCCCCTCCTGCCTCCCTCATCCCCCCTCCCGCCTCCCTCTAAAATTATAATTATTTTAAAGCAATATTTCAGTATTAGAAGACATTTTTAGCATTTACTATTTGTAAAACTCTTACCTGTTGAGAGCTCCTTTTGGAAATCTTTTATTACATAAGGAGATACTTAATTTGGGGGTAAGGGCTGAATAGCATGATTTAAAAGATATTAGTGCTGCTTTAATCAAAACTACAGCCTTTTCTGCTTCTTACATCTTTATCATGTAATAGTTTAATAGTAAGTAATATATGAGATAGTAATATATAAGTAATATATGAGATATTATTATCTGACCTTATTTTTAAAACTATTTTAAGGGTAGGACAATAAAATTATTAGAGACGGGGAAGAGAGAAAATATTTATGACCCACCATGACAAGCATATTGGTTGAGATTTTCATATATTAACTTATTTAGCACCCTCTCAGTTAGCTGTTTTAACTGTATTATGGTTTGGAAACTGAAGCTCAGAGAAGTAAATACGCCAGCTTAGTACACAGCTTTCATTTGGTAAAACAGCAATGTTAAGTGAGTTCCAAGTCAGTGTGATTCCAAAGCTGTTGTTATTTTCTTGCCTGTAATTGAATTCTACTTTGTGTGCAGAGAGGCCACTAAACCTGGAAATTCAAGCCAGTGCATGATGTATGTCCTATTGATACTTTATGACATAGCCAGTAACCTGTCTTTGTTTTCAGACTTCATGACCACATTAGAGGGGAAATATATATACATAAATGGGCTTCCCAGGTGGCTCAGTGGTAAAGAATCCACTTGCCAATGCAGGAGACGCCAGTTCAATCCCTGGGTTGGGAAGATTCCCTGGAGAAGGAAATGCAGCCCAGTCTTAAGTATTCTTGCCTGGAGAATCCCATGGATAGAGGAGCCTGGCGGGCCAAAGTCCATGGGTTCGCAGAACTGAGCAGGCACTCCTGTATACATAAATAACAATCCAAATGTGTAGTAGGCACATACTCTTCTAAACAGTACAAGTCTGTGTGTCCTTTGACTTTAGTGGGTATCTTTTAACAGAATTGATAGTGAAAGAATTGTTAAGGATCATGTATCTTGGCTGTGCTACAGTTTTATTTTGAAACCTCAGCAAACTTAAATATCTCTTTGTTAAGCTGTTTACTTAAAGCATTATGTAAAATACTGTTATATTTCCTTCCCTCTCACATTGAAGAATTAGGGAATGGGTGAATGAAAAGGAAGAAATGAGGAATGATACTTTTAAGTTAGCTTTGAGTTGTTTTTCCTTTCAATTGCTTTTATTTACTTGGCTATTCAAATGTTTCTGCTAAGAATATCTGTTTCAGAAGATTATGGGCTTTGGGGGATAACTCCATGAATAGCGACTTGATGAAATTAGTCATTTATGATGGACAACAATATGACAGAAGTTTGCAAAGTTCAAATAGACTTAATATTCAACGCCAAAGAATTTTGCCTAATTAAAGCTTCTGTTTAATTAAGATAACAATGCATAGTCCTTCATTAAAATTAACACCGAAAAAGTTCTTTCTTGGTCCTTGGAGAGGATATTATATGCAAGCCCTGTTGTGTGGGTTGCAAAGTGTCACTGAAATTTATATGCATTACTTGTCTAATTGCGGTAAATGTAGCATGTCCAGATAGGTTTAGAGTTAGAAGGCTGTTTGTTACTTACTGGAAATCACTTGAAACATCAGTACCCAGAGGCAGCTGTGCCCAGGCCCTTCACCTCTCCCCAGAGATGCCTGAGAAGACTCCTGTTGGACCCTGTCTTTCATGGCGGGAGTGGGAAACATGACAGGTTGTTTGGGGAGCCATCTGTTTAAGATGGCTGCTGCTTTGTATGCAGCAATGAACTTGAGATCGGTTCTCTGTCTTTCTTCATGGTAACAGTCTTCCTTGGTGTCACAACAGGTGGAAGTTGATGGGTCGAAACTAAATGTGACCAGCACGTGGAACCTGGCTTCACCCTTGTTGTCTGTCAACGTTGATGGCACTCAGAGGACGATACAGGTAAATGTTCCTATGAGTTACTTAGAGGGCCCCGTCAATATCCTTACCAGTACCTGTGTCGTTAATACTGACAGATACAGTAGAGAAAGCTACATTTTATCCACCTCATGCATCTTATAGTTGAAACATTTCTTCTTGTTTTAGAGGCTCTTGAGTTACATCCTGTTCTGAGGAATAAAGTTTGTTCCTTTTCCAGGCGATCCAGGAAGGTTATGTATTATATTTTGGTATAAATAAAGCATCCTTTGTGCTTTTCTAAAAATATTAGAAGATTAGCAGTTTTCTTTGCCATTGTGGGTTTTTAGTTGTAAAATATGACTTTGTTACTTTCCTCTGTAATTGATATTGTGGGGTATTATATCAACAGAAACATGAGCTATTCAGGTTGACTTGCCATGGCACATGGGTGCCTTTTGAAAATTAAGTAATCATTATTTGTTAACCCTTCTTTACCCCCCAGTATAAAATTTGTTGTTGCATTGAGGATATGCCTTGAAATCTAGCATTGATTGAATGTTCTTTGAAATCAGTATCCTGTGTGTGAAAGTAGAAAATTATGAAAACAGATTCTGCCAAAATTCCTTTACCTCACCACACAGTTGAGGTCCAGGAAAAACAAAACCGAATAGCACAGAACACATGGCTCTCACGTGCAAATAAAAATCCTAAGCCCTCCATAGCATTAAAAATGCTCTTTTTTTTTCTTTTCTATGAAAATGTTTTTGCATTCTCTTAACTTGATTTTATATAGGAAACTGATTTTTTTTTAAACCTAGAGAAATCAAGAAAGTCACAGATAAAGATTATGTACCCCAGATTCATACATACTTCTATTAGAAACTGTGGTGCAAGGGATTCTAGAATCTCAATAAATATTAATAGCTGAACTCATTTTCAAGCTTCTATTTTATTACCTTTGTCATTGCAAGAAGCAATGAACTCTCAGTATTGAGCCCTCTATTTAGACTTTGGTTTTGTGGCTTGCCCTGGCATGTTTTGTCTCTCTCATAATTTCTTTCATCTTCTAAGTATGAGGTTAAACACTAAGAGACTCTTGGAAAAATTTCACTGTATAATTTCCTATCAGGGACGTCCACTTATTCTGTCTTCAGAACACATGGTTTTGTTGCACCTGTTTATGTTAATAGAATATATTCTACCCTGGATGTGCTGTGGCTGATGTTCATGTGTTTTGTTCTGGGGGACATAGTACATGACCTCTTGGTAGTGAGGAGAGAGAGAGAGAGTCCTGCTCTCCAAATATTTGTACCATGGTATTTTCAGTGTTCTTCTTAATGATTGTGCATATGGGTGTCTTACTAGCATTTTTAAATGCAAAGTTTCTAGATAAAATAACACCAGGTATGTATTTGGAATAATCCCCAGGAATATTTTCCCAAGTGTAGGAATAATGCTCATTAAATTTCTTTTCATCCTTTATAAGTGCTTTGTTTAAAAAAGAAGTATTAATATGAAATAAATGGCCCTCAAGGCAGACCCCTTGATTCTTTGCTTCTAGTTAAGTGCTCCATCATTGGGGAAAAAGTAAACTCGGAGAGATGAGTGGTAAACTGGAAAAAAAAAAAGGTCACTTACCTAATAAAAGATTAGGAAAATTTTTCCTCATCAGAATAGATGAGTTTTACTTCCTTTC
Source organism: Odocoileus virginianus (assembly GCF_023699985.2). Taxonomy (NCBI): domain Eukaryota; kingdom Metazoa; phylum Chordata; class Mammalia; order Artiodactyla; family Cervidae; genus Odocoileus; species Odocoileus virginianus. Next base: position 33,392,523 of record NC_069681.1, on the reverse strand, counting down.
TATGGGCGTTAGTACTCAGTGTCAACTCTCTTTTATCTCTAAAATATAATGTGTTCCTGTGAAATTAATAAGAGAGTAATAAATAGCACTTAATGGGTATAAGGTACAGCTCTAAGCATAGCACATAAGTTAACTCATTTCCTCTTCACAAGAACTACATGAAGCAGGCACTCTTATTTATACTTTAGTAAATGAGGTAACTGAGGCACGAGAAAGTAAATGACTTGGTTAGTGTCACACAGCTCTTGGGAAATAGGACCAGGATTGCAATCCAAGCCCCTTCTGTAGGCTCTGTGCCGAGGCAAACTCAGTAACCTCCTTGGGATGGCAGCGCCAGGGAGAAGCTGAGCAGAAATTTGAGCCTTGGTCCTGGGGCCCCAGGATGTGTGCTTCTAACCACTATGCTGTGCAGTACTTTTCATTTTCCCACAGAGTTCTGCAGAGACTAGTTTATCTCTCACTTGTGCTTTAAACCAGTGCCGCTCAGACTCTTAGGTGCTTTGGAAGTGAGTGGAAGGTTAAACTTCTTGGTAAAACCCAAGTTGTTGGACCCACCTGTAGAGTTTATTCTTGTGTAGCAGGTGTGGGTGAGGCATGCATGTCTGAGTTCCTAGGTTGTGTTCATGCTGCAGGGGCCACAGTGTGAGAACCACTGCCTTAAATTACCCTTTGTCCTATAGTCATGTACAGATGTGAGAGCTGGACCATAAAGAAGGCTGAGTGCTGAAGGATTGATGCTTTTGAACTGTGCTGTTGGAGAAGACTGTTGAGCATCTTCTGAACTAAAGAGCCTCTTGATGAGGGTAAAAGAGGAGAGTGAAAAAGCTGGCTTAAAATAGAACATTCAAAAAACTAAGATCATGGCATCCAGTCCCATCATTTCATGGCAAATAGATGGGGAAACAATGGAAACAGTGACAGACTTTATTTTCTTAGGTTCCAAAATCACTGCAGATGGTGACTGTAGCCATGAAATTAAAAGACGCTTGCTCCTTGGAAGAAAAGCTGTGACCAATCTAGACAGCATATTAAAAAGCAGAGACATTACTTTGCCAATAGAGGTCCATCTAGTCAAAGCTATGGTTTTTCCAGTAGTCATGTATGGATGTGAGAGTTGAACCATAAAGAAAGCTGAGCACCAAAGATTGATGCTTTTGAACTGTGGTGTTGGAGAAGTCTCTTGAGAGTCTGTTGGACTGCAGGGAGATCAAATCAGTCAATTCTAAAGGAAATCAACCCTGAATATTCATTGGAAGGGCTGATGCTGAAGCTCCAATATGATGTGAAGAGTTGACTCAATGGAAAAGACCCTGATTCTGGGAAAGATTGAGGGCAGGAGGAGAAGGGGACGACAGAAGGTGAGATGGTTGGATGGCATCATTGACTCAAAGGACATGAGTTTGAGCAAACTCTTGGAGACAGTGAAGGACAGGGGAGCCTGGTGTGCCTCAGTCCATGGGGTCGCAAAGAGTCAGACATAACTGAGTGACCAAATAACAACAATCAGAGATTAAGCTCGGAGTGATGAGTAAAGTGACTTAGTAGGAGCCAAGTGGTTTGAAGCCTTGTGAGTTACATAGTAGAGATTCTGCTTCATTCTGAGGCCGGTGGGGCCCATGGAAGAGCTTAACTAAGGAAGTGACAATGTGAACAGAATTGGAGTTTAGAAAGAACATTTTTTGGGGTAGCTGCCGCTGTTGCTGCTAAGTTGCTTCAGTCGTATCCGACTCTGTGTGACCCCATAGACAGCAGCCCACCAGGCTTCTCTGTCCCTGGGATTCTCCAGGCAGAACTCTGGAGTGGGTTGTGATTCCCTTCTCCAGGGGATCTTCCTGATCCAGGGATCAGATCTCCTGCATCCCAGGCAGATTCTTTACCGTCTGAGCCACCAGGATATTTAGATACAGATTAAAACAATAAACAATGTATTATTTAGTTACGTGGGTTCTTGGGCTTGGTATCAATGGCACCACACTGCCTAGGCTTCTCTGAGCTGCTTTCTCCTCCAGTGTTATGTTTGTAGTTTGGTCCATGCTAGTGAATGTAGTTGATTTCCATGCTATATGTTGTTAAGTTATATTAATACACCACAGTTTGTTTATTCTTTCTCCACTAGAGAGGCATTTGTGTTATTTATTTTGTTAACACAAACAATGCTTCTGTGACCATTTCTTTACTGCACATTTCCTCTTGAAATAAGTGTTTCTTCAAGGGATATGCCAGTAGAATGTCTGGGTTTAGGGACTAAGCATCCTTAATCTTACATGGTGATGCCAAATGGTTTTTCCTGTGTTGTTGTACCAATTTACATGCTACCAGTAGTGATGGAGATGATATTAGCACTATGAATAATGAGCCAACACTTTTGTTTACTTTCCATGCCAGGCACTGACTGTTTTAAGCACTTCTTTAGTTTATTTAATCCTCACAGCAGTTTAATGAAATATGTGCTGTTGTTATTTCTCATGTTGCAGTTGGAGAAATTGAGGCTTGTAGAGGCTCAATTGCTGGCCCAGGGCATTCTGCTAGTAAGTGGAAGAGCCAGAATTCAAACACAGGAATCTGTGCCCTTAACAGTTTTTCTTCACGTCATATGACCCCTTGATATCCAGGTGACTTAAGTTTTTCCTGACTGAGCGATCAGAGAGTAAAGCATCTGCCTACAATGCAGGAGACCTGGGTTCAATCCCTGGGTTGGGAAGATCCCCTGGAGAAGGAAATGGCAATGCACTCCAGTATTCTTGCCTGGAGAATCCCATGGACAGAGGAGTCTTGGTAGGCTACAGTCGATGGGGTCGCAAAGAGTCAGACATGACTGAGTTCACTTTACTTTCTGAGGTTTTAACGTGTACTGTATTCCCTGATGAAGCCCTGGTGGCTCAGAGGGTAAAGAATCTGCCTGCAGTGCGGGAGACCCGGGTTCCATCCCTGGGTCAGGCAGATCCCCTGGAGGAGGAAATGGCAGCCCACTCCAGTATTCTTGCCTGGAGAATCCCAAGGACGGAGGAGCCTGGTAGTCTCTGGTCCATGGGATCGCAAAGAGTCAGACACAACTGAGCGACTTCACTTTCATATTCAATGAGCATTTAAAAAATATTTTTGTTGACAGTACTGTTTTCTCTTCTGCAAAATACGTGTTCGTGGCTTTTGGCCCCCCCCCCTTTTTTAATAGAAAGATGTATTTATTTTTTATTTCTTGGCTGTGCTGGATCTTTCTGCTTGTGGGCTTTCTCTAGCTGTGGCGAGTGGTGGCTCCTCTGAGTTGCCGTGTGTGGGCTTCTCACTGTGGGGCCTTCTCTTGCCATGGAGCACAGGCTCTGGGTTCATCGGCTTCAGTGGTGGCAGCTGCCAGGCTCTGGAGCTCAGGCTCGGGAGTTGTGGCCCGTGGGCTCTGCGGCACGTGGGGTCTTCCTGGAGCAGGGATTGAACCTGTGTCCCCTGCACCGGCCGGCAGATTCTTGGCCGGCAGATTCTTAACCCCTGGACCGCCAGGGAAGCCTGGCCCTTTTTTCCATTTGACTGTCTTTTTCTTAGTGGTTCACAGAAGTTCTTCCACATTTGTGTGTCCTGAGCCCCCCTGTCAGTTATTTGTGTTACAGGCAACTTCTCCCATTTTGTAGCTTGTATTTTTACCTTTTTAAGTTCTACAAGTAAAGTTCTGAATCTGAGATTTAGCATGAGAATTTTCAGTCTTTTCCTTTGTGGTTTGTGTAGTTTGTATTTATTTAAACAGTCCTCTTCTACCCTCGAGCTCATAAAAATACTTACCTACATTTTCTTCTATCTTTTATGTTGTGCTTTTCCGCACTTAAACCCTTAATCCTTCTGGAATTGCTGATTGTGTATGGTGTGAGTTAAGATCCCGCTTTCATTTTAAAAATGTTTAGTTTTTAAAATAGTTTCTATTTAAAACATGAAAACCACTTATACCAGCACTACTTTTAGTGGTGTTTTTCTCTTCCTTACTATTAATAGTCTGCCACCGTCTTACCTTTCCAACCCCAAAATTCTTTAAAAGGCTTATTGTTTCCGTGAAATGTTTCTTAATTATGCCACCAAAAAGGTGACTTTTTCCATAATACGAAGTTCTGGTCACTGTATTTGCTTTTGTGAGCTGTCAGTTACTTTCATTTGTCATTTGTCTCTGGGGAATTCCTAGCCACTTAAAGTTTGTGAGTTTGTGTGTGTCTTTTGTAGGCTAAGGGTCTCAGATGATATTTGAGATGATTTTGCATGTTCATGAAATGGGAGGTGGATGGGGAAATATTCAAGTAAGGAGGTAATGTGAGCTACACATGAAAATTAGGTTGGAGAAGCCAAGTTGTAAACAGAAGGTTAAAGAGTCTATGCTTTTTAATCTCCAACGGAGATGTCACTGATACTTTCTGCAGAGGAAAGTAATGTCCATCAGAATGCTGTTGTGGAAGGTTGTGTCTTCATAATAAAAGAGGGGTTATGGGATTGAAGGGGGAAGTGGAAAAGGAGTTCATGTAGAAGATATTCGTATTCCTTCACTCATGAGGTGATGGGGTCTAAAGTAGGTTGCTGGCAGCGTACAGAAAAGAGAGGGCTGACTTTGGGAGAAGCAGATGATGAGAACTTGACAGTTTGTTGAATTCTCTATGCATACAGTAGGGCTTCCCTGATAGCTCAGTTGGTAAAGAATCTGCCTGCAATGCAGGGGACCCTGGTTCGACTCTTGGGTCGGGAAGATCCACTGGAGAACGGATAGGCTACCCACTCCAGTATTCTTGGGCTTCCCTTGTGACTCAGCTGGTAAAGAATCTGCCTGCAATGTGGGAAACCTGGGTTCGATCCCTGGGTTGGGAAGATCCCCTGGAGAAGGGAAAGGTGCCCACTTCAGTATTCTTGCCTAGAGAATGCCATAGACTGTGTATAGGCTATGGGGTCACAAAGAGTCAGACACGACTGAGCGACTTTCACACACACATGCATACATTGGGGTACCATAGCAACCACAAAATCCTGTCTCCCATGAGCACCGGTCTTCTGCTTTGACCATTTTTCTTTTATTCTTTTTATTTGTTTGTATTGGCCTTGCTTGTCTGTCACTGTTAGATGGTTATCCTTTTAAAAACAAGGTTTTGAAAGTGAACCCTGCATTCTGTACTTTTACATGCCAAGCCACCTATCATCTGGTGGTGGTGGTTTAGTCACTAAGTCGTGTCCGACTCTGTGACCCCACGGACTGTAGCCCCGCCAGGCTCCTCTGTCCATGGGATTCTCCAGGCAAGAATACTGGAGTGGGTTGCCATTTCCTTCTCCATAGGATCTTCCCCACCCAGAAATCAAACCTGTGTCTCTTGCACCCATGGGTGGATTCTTTACCACTGAGCCTCCAGAGAAGCCCCCATCAGTCATCTACCAGAGTGCTATGCCAGTCTGAGATCAGATCTGCTGCACTTTTATCAAGGTTTTTCTTCCTTCCACACTACTTTGTAACCTCAACAGGATTTTTAAAATTGTGCTAAAATATACATAAATTATAAAACATGAAATTTACTGTTTTAACCAATTTCCGGTGTGCAGGTCAGTGACATTAAGTACATTCACACTGGTGTGCAGCTATCACCCCCTGTCCATCTCTTGAACTTTCCTGTCCTCACAAACTGAAACTCTGTTCCCTGAAACAGTGCCGCCCCCCACCCCCACCCCCCCGTTTTCCCGGCTTACGGTGCTTGGCAGCCACTGTTCTACTGTCTGTGGCTTTGGATGTGACTACCCTAGGCTCCTCACGGGGGTGCGCTCACAGAGTGTGTGTGGGCCTGGCTTATTTCAGTGAGCACAATGTCTTTAAGGTTTCCATGTTGTGACACATGTCAAAATTAATTATCTATCATAAAATACATATGTACATACCACATTTTGTTTATCCGTTTATCTGTTGATGGCCTTTTGGGTTGTTCTACCTTTTGGCTGTTGTGAATAATATTGCTGTGAAAATGGGTGTGCAGATACCTCTCCTGGTCCCTGCGTTTAGTTCTCAGGGATGTATACATTCAGTTGGAATTGCTGGATCACATGGTAATTCTAGGGTAATCTTTTGAAGAAGCTCCATCCTGTTTTCAACAGCAGCTGAACTATTTTACACTCCTACCAGCACCACTCAAGGACTAATTTCTGCACATTTTCACCAACACTTGATATTTTCTGATTATTGCTGTTGTTGTAATAGCTCTCCTAATGGATGTGAAGCAGCATCTCATTGTGGGACAGGATTTTTTACATCATCATTAAAAAAGCATTCAAGGTACTTCTCAATACTTGCCATTTCTCCTATTTTACTGTGTAGCCAACTCATTGCATAAATGGAACTCTTTTATTGCCAATAGAAGCTGCTTACAACCATTCCTTCAAACTCATCATCTCAATTTATTTTTTTCCTCCCATTCATAATCTCACATACACTTCTCACAGTCCTTAAAGTTGCTGTCAGGTCATAAGCAAAGTCATAGCCTATCTGTCAGAGAATGTGTCTGAAAGTCTAGTTCATTGTAATGTCAAAACTGATTAAAAAAACAACAAAAAACACCTCTCGATTAAAGATCGTAAACTTTCTCAGACTGAGAAGTGTTTTTAGAGAAGATGAGAGTGTTGCTTTCTTCTTTCTTGGTTTATATCCCCCTCCACTTCCTATCTGCTATCCTGGGGTCTCTCTGGAGTTGCCGGATGAGGCAAGAGTGAGTGGTAACTTGTTGGAGGAACTAGGCTGACCAAGGCACATAGTATTCATTCTTCCCGGGCATGACAAATGCCCAAAGCTGTCTGGTGTCTCCTAGGACATTCTGTGGATTCGGGAGGAATTCCTCACGCGCAGAACCCTCAATGCCCTGCTCTGTCTTTTCCTGATTCCTGGCCCTCTTGGTAGGCAGCGTCTCTTAGAATCACCCAGTGTGGGTCTCTTCCCCGTGATCCACGTCCGGGCCACATGCGTGCCTTGCCACAGGCTTGTCTTCTCTCCTGTCACCAGGAGTCTTGCTTATCCTCCCTACATGTCCCTCAAAATCCACAAGTCATGGAAAATCAGGAAAGTCTCATGAATTCCTTCAAGTTTTCAACCTTGAATTCTTAGCTTAAGAATTCATGTCCTCTAATTAACTTTTAACCTCTTTCCTGTTGTCCTGAAGTAGGAATGGGCAATTGCTGCTTTCGCGGTCTCTTAGTTTCTGGCCTAGCATGTCCTGCTAGGTAGCATGTTCTACCATCTTACTTAAGGATATGTGGATATTTAACACCTCTCTAGTTTTATTGCTGAATCCCTGTGTCTACGCAGTCTTCTGTGATAACCCAGGCTTCCCTGATAGCTCAGTGATAAAGAACCCACCTGCAATGCAGGAGACCCTGCTTCAATTCCTGGGTTGAGAAGATCTCCTGGAGAAGAAATAGGCTACCCTCTCCAGTGTTCTTGGGCTTCCCTTGTGGCTCCGCTGGTAAAGAATCTGCCTGCAATGCAGGAGACCCTGGTTTGATTTCTGGGTTGGGAAGACCCCCTGGAGAAGGGAAAGGCTCCCCACTCCAGTATTCTGGCCTGGAGCATTCCATGGACTGTGTAGTCCATGGGGTCCCAAAGAGTCGGACACAACTGAGCGACTTTCACCACCACCACCCTGTGTCTACGTGGAAAGAGCACTGAACATCTTTATCTGATTACATGATGAAATATTAATATTTGGGAAGGAAACCTTACCTTTGCTTTAGTAGTTGGTTCCCTTCTTCTCCAATCAGGTTACATTTGTCTTTTTTCTTTCCTTGTTTTCATTGGTAAGCCTCATGAACTTAATATGATCCATTCATTTCTTTAAAAATAAATTGTATTTTGGCATGAACCATTATTTGGATAATGAATTTTATAAATGACTAAATTGTTTTAATTGATCTGAATTACCTGTTTCAGTTTTGGTTTGACCTTGAATTTCCTTGTTGAGTTCCTGGCCCATGTTAAAGCTCAATAACTGGGTGAATGGTTGAGTGGGTGGATGAATGGGTAGTCATCTTTCATTTTTCTAATCTCAGAAATAAATCTGCTGTATCTGTGCCTTCATTTTAAGATTTAGATTTCATTTCTTCTAAGCCTTTGTCAAATTAAGCTCTGTGCATAAAGTGGCCTTCTTAGCCATTTTATCAATTCTCTTTAATTCCTGATCTTCCAACATTTGTGAAATCCATTTTCTATTGGATAACATGGCGGATTGGTCTGTGCAGATACAGAATCACTGTAGTTCCTGTGAGAGCAAAGAGAAACAGAATTCCCAGGAACTTGCCCACGAAAGTATCTTGCTTATATAGCACATTTCTTTCTAGTCAACTATCTGTTTGCCTTCATTTGCCATGGGAGCACCTGCACTGTTGAAGACGATCAGTACCGCCTGTTGATGGTTACTGAGTAGGGTCCACCTCATACTGTTGATCATTTCTTCCTTTGCCAGGCATGCACACCCTTTGTTTGCACTGTCTCCCCCAACGTCACTGATTATGCATGGTGCGCACCACCTCTTACTCCAGTATGTCCACATGTCTACATGGCACTTTCTTTCTTCCTTATGTATTTTAAATACGTAAGATTCAAGAGAATCATACTCTTGGACACACGTTTTCACCATTGTTAATAACTTTAAGTCTAAAGCTAATGGTAACATTTATCTGATGGGGGAAGAGGTCATATGTTTTGAAATGAGATAATTTATAGTAAAGAACTGGGGATAGAAACCTTAAAAACCCCTGAAGGCCCTCTTTGGAATTTTAAAACTTTTAAAATCCATGTCTTCATCTAATAATTAAAGCATTTTCCTTCAAATATTATTGTTCAATGAAAATAAAATGATAGTATTTCCTGACTATTTTCTTTTTACTGTTGGTTATATACCAGAGCATTCCTCCTATTTTCACTGTATATGTGGAGCCTATTAGTAATAGTGCATATTAAATATGTCTTAATGATATAACCTGAGAAATTAACAATCTTTTCTCATTCTAGTGTGGAAAGATATGTTCTCATTTCCAAATTACCAATTTAAGAAGTTATGAAATGAAACAGTTTGTCCAATAGGAATCTAATATGGGCCATATTTGCACTTCTTGAGTTTTCTTAGTAGCCACGTTAAGAAAACAAGAACAACTGAAATTCTTTTTAAAATCCATTTATTTAACCCAGTATTTCCAAAGTGTTAACATTCTACATGAAACAATATTAAAAAATTACTAATGTGATATCAGAAATGAAGTGTACACCTGACATATATATATATATATATATATATATATATATATATGACAAAAAGTAACATAAATTGAATGATTAAAGTGGAAAATACCAAAACAATGAAGTTGTGTTTAAAAGAAAAACATATACTACTTCTGCATTTAAAACTAAATTCTAAATTTATTTTCTCAGTTGCCTTAATCACATTTCAAATTCTCAATAGCCATATGTGGCTAGTTAGACGGCTCACAAATAAAACCTTTTGTAAGTCAGATGGTGTTAATGCAAGAAAAAAAAATCCCACATTTTTCAAAAGTGCTCTTCTTCCCATTTCAACCACAGTTTTGGTTTTTATCATTAAAAATTAGAAATAGATGAACTAAATTTATTTTTAAAGAGAAGATAAATTTCTCATATAGGTGACAACCTTTTAAAATTTTAATTTAGAAGCTTAATAGAAATTACTACAATTTTTAAAAAGTGGAGTGATTTCCTGTCTGGAACATATAACTGAAGCGTTGAAACTAAACAGATTCTGATTTTGCTGTTCTATACATGTTAAGCTTACTGCTTTTCTTCACACATCAAGCTCCTTCCTACTCTGGAACATGCCAGATAAGTAGAACTTTTTAAAATTATTCCTATGACTGTAGTCTGTTCCTGTGAAGTAATTTTTCTTTTTTTTAAGCCTTGAAGAAGCACTTTAATTTTACTATAAACAATTCAGTTTTCGGTTTCTTACAATGTAATTTGTCTGCTGGGATTTGATGTATTGTTTCTCGCTAGTGTTTTCCATACTAGATTTTCATTTTGCGTGGTCACATTGTTTGAACATTTGCAAGCAGAGCCTGCTAACTGCCATTGGCCTGCTGCTTTGTGTGGCTTGATTTCTTCTCCCCACCTGCTCACAGCAGGTTGTCTACAGGCCTGAAGAGTAGCTAAATACTTTTGAAAATATCTTGAGAGCCTGCTAAGGTCTTAACAATTTCCGCATTTGTGTGATGTGCAGCTATTCATGGTGTACCTTTGAAGGCTTTTTTCTTTTTATTTCTCATATTCTTGCTTAAATATTTTCAAGAGAAGATAAATTTATTATAAATAACAGTACAAAGCTGATTGCAGTCCTATTGCATTCTGCATTGAATAGGTCATTGATACTCAACTAAGTGGAACAAATTTTCTATGTTAAAGCAGACAAATTTGGAATAGTGTCACATGCATCTCGTGTTATTTACTACAGAATACCAGATTAAATGGATTACTTGTGAATTGATTGCAGTGTTAAATAGATGATATAACATGATAACTTAAAATGCTCAGTGGGCCTTTGTAATATAGAATAGTATACAAGCACATGAATGTAATAGAAGAGAGGTTATCGTGTTTGTTGGGTGTATGTCTGTGATATATTTGCCAAATGCTTGTCCACAGAGAATTTGAATAGATTTTTAAGATTTAACCTTGATTTTCTGTTTCTAAAGAAAATGGATTTTCTCACCATTTCAGAAGACAAGTGAAAAATGTTGTTTTCTTTTTTCTGGTTTTTAGATTAAAATAACTCCCACAACTTTTGAGAACAAACTTTAGTTTTAATCCTAATAAATGTATGAGTACAGGTGCTAAAATAAATATGTTAAGAATATTTTGATGAGAAAATTAAATGAAGTAGCTTACGTTTTGCTTATACTGTACCATTACCAGGAAAAAGTGAAATTGAAAGTAATCGTCTTAATGTTTTTAGACCCCAAATAAGTGTACCCCACATTTTTTAGATATCCCCCCCATTCCCTTGAAGTAATTAGCTGTTATTTTGAACTCTATGCACGTGGTTACTCTGGAGTCATCAAATGTAATATGAAACCATCTATTTAGAATGTATAGGATATATAAATAAATAACTTGAAGAAGTAAAGGATGGTATTTTTTCCTAATGAAGTAGGAAATGAAAGAGTAATTATTAACCATCTCCTTTTCACGTTCCTGAAAACATCAATTACAGTTACACATCTTAGAAACAAGCCCACCAGTAGCACAGAAATAGCTCCTTTCACTGTGCTTCAAAAAATTTAGTCACTATTTAACAGCTGGGATATATTTACAGCCATAATTCAGAATATTAATTTTAGTGAAAGTCTACCTGCTTTTGTAGTGTAGCCTAGAAGCTTAGCCATTTTCTTGTCTCTTGTGGCATGTGTTTTATGATTTGGAATTGCTTTTAAAAATTTAATGTAATGGGAAAATGTCTTTCTCAATCCCCTCCCCCCCACACACACACATACTTCTTTCTTCTCTGCTATCTGTTAAGTAGAAAATTATGTTTTAGTAGCTGCCACAAGATGAGGATTTTGAATAGTATAAACACTGATTATGGAAAATAATGCAGGCAGCTGCACTGAAGACCGATAAGACCAATCCCATAGTAATGGCCTTTAAAACATATTATCAAGTTGGGAATCAGTGAGGGTAAAGAGACAACTATGACTGTTTCTTCTCTTACTGTTCAGCAAGACTACTTTTAAAGGTGAAACTGCCTCTGATTTTATTATCTGAGAGATAATCTTTGGAGCATTTTAAAACTTTGTGACTGTCTTTGCTTTTTTTTGAGTGAGCAGTCTTGCTAATTGTGCATGAATTTGATTCTAACAAATGTTGAAATTGTTGCATTAACAAAGTCTTCTTAAATATTCTTTTCCTTAAAGAAGGGAAAAAGGAGTATATTTTATAAATGTTGAAGGAGACTATTAGAATAAGAAAAGAAGGCCATTTTCATCTAGCTATGAAGTGCCACTTAAAATAGAAAAGGGGGTGAAATATTTGGAGAAAATATTTCAGGGTAGGATATGTTTCAGGAAAATAAGTTAATTTTTGTTTTGTTTTTTGGTCTGAGCCAATCCAGTGGCCAGTTTGTGTTTGTTTTGGCGTGCCTCAGACTCATCGTAGGCGTGGAGGGCTTTCTTTGTTCTCTGTGGATTCTTAAACCAAATTGTCTTAATTCTAGACTGTGAGAAAAGTGTATGTTCCAGTTTCCTGTAGCAAAGTAAATTCCAATTTTGAGTGAAATTTTATTTCCCTGTTTTCTGTTACATCTGTCTTTATTGCCGAGATCTGTCAGGTGTGGATTCTTTCAGGTACACAGACTAGAGCAGCTGTAGTGAGAACAATCTGAGACTCCTTATACATGTCCTTTTAACTTGCTTTCAGTTGAATGCAAAGTTTAGGGTAACTTATTGATACTTATATGTATGGTTTGTATATTCATTGTTACAATTTAGTTGTTTGTAAAAATATAAATTCTAAACCTGTTTTCATTTTACCTATTGCAAAATTACTTCTATTTGCCTTGGAATCAGCCCAACCCTTGTAGGGTAAGGGAAAGGAACGGTTGTATTTTGTAAACGTCTCCTACATAGAAGGTGATGCCAGTACAACTCAGGCAGTGTTCTAGACTCAGGAGATACAGCGGTGACCAAGACTTACATTGTATCAGAGGGATTAGATGCCAAACACATGAACACATACAGAAGGTAATTTGAGTGCTAAGAAGGTCAATGAAGACAGTAACAGGATAATTCATAGAAGACGGTTAGGGAGATAGCTTTAGGTAGGGAGAGAAGCTTTTGTTAGGAAATCTTCTCCGAATAGCTCCCATTGAGATGAAACCTGTGGGGAGTAGGAGGAAGCCTTACAAACATCTGGGGGAGGAAAGTCCCAAGTAGAAAGAATGGCAAGTGTAAAGTCCCTGAGGCAGGAACCAGACCGGTTTGTGTGGAGGCCGGAAGAGAGGTCAGTATCTCCAGTGTAGTTGTTGTTCAGTCACCCAGTCGTGTCCAACTCTTTGCGACTCCAGGGACTGCAGCATGCCAGGCCTCTCTGTCCCTCCTCTTCTCCCAGACTTTGCCCAAGTTCCTATCTGTTGCATCGGTGATGCCATCCAGTCATCCACCTCGTCTTCTGATGCCCTCTTCTCCTTCTGCCCTCAGCCTTTCCCAGCCTCAGGGTCTATTCCAATGCAAGTATAGCTCGGTCAGTTCAGCTGAGTTGCTCCATCATGTCTGCCTCTTTGCGGCCCCAGGGACTGCAGCACACCAGGCCTCCCTGTCCATCACCAACTCCCAGAGTTTACTCACACTCATGTCCATTGAGTCGGTGATGCCATCCAACCATCTCATCTTCTGTCGTCCCCTTTCCTCCCACCTTCAATCTATCCCAGCATCAGGGTCTTTTCAAATGAATCAGTTCTTCGCATCAGGTGGCCAACGTGTTGGAATTTCAGCTTCAGCATCAGTCTCTCCAGTGAGTATTCAGGGCTGATTTCCTTTAGGATGGACTGGTTGGATCTCCTTACAGTCCAAGCGTCTTCTCCAACACCACAGTTTCAAAGCCTCAATTCTTCGGCAAATGGCAACCCACTCCTGTATTCTTGCCTGGAGAATCCCAGGGACAGAGGAGCCTGGTGGGCTGCCGTCTGTGGGATCTCACAGAGTCGCACATAACTGAGGCGACTTAGCAGCAGCAGCAGCTTTCTTTATAGTCCAGCTCTCACATCCATACATGACCACTAGAGAAATCATAGCCTTGACTAGATGGACCTTTGTTGGTAAGGTGATGTCTCTGCTTTTTAATACGCTGTCTAGGTTGGTCACAACTTTCCTTCCAAGGAGTAAAAGTGAAAGAAAGAAAGAGAGAAAGTGAAGTTGCTCAGTCGTGTCTGACTCTTTGCGACCCCATGGACTATAGCTTACCAGGGTCCTCAGTCCGTGGGATTTTCCAGGCAAGAATACTGGAGTGGGTTGCCATTTCCTTCTCCAAGGAGTAAGCGTCTTTGAATTTCATGGCTGCAGTCACCATCTGCAGTGATTTTGGAGCCCAAAAAATAAAGTCTGTCACTGTTTCCATTGTTTCTCCATCTGTTTGCCATGAAGTGATGGGACCAGATGCCATGATCTCAGTTTCCTGAATGCTGAGCTTGAAGCCAACTTTTTCACTCTCCTGTTTCACTTTCACCAAGAGGCTCTTTAGTTCCTCTTCACTCTCTGCCATAAGGGTGGTGTCATCTTCATATCTGAAGTTATTGATATTTCTCCTGGCAATCTTGATTCCAGCCTGTGCTTCCTCCAGGCCAGCGTTTCTCATGATGCACTCTGCAAGTGTAGTTAGGAGAATGCCAAAGATAGACAGGGACCAGGTCGTATAGGATGTTTGTAGCCCTAGAGAATTGGATTTTATTCAACTCCTACTGCAAAACTTTTGAATAGTTTGAATAGAAGAATGGTAAGACGTACTTTAAAAGGGCTAGTGTGAGGCGGGTGGACTCCTGGGGACCAGTGGTAGAGACAAAGGAAATCATTTGTTTGTTCATGGCAGTCATCTACAGGGCGGGGGCTGATGATGGTTCAGATGAGGAGTCAGTCAAATCTAGCCCACTGCCAGTTTTTGTACAGTTCACTAGTAGAGTGGTTTTTTTGAAAGCTTGGAAGTATTACATTTTAAATGGTTGGGGGGAAAAATGTTTTACGACACATGAAAAGTATCTGAGATTCAAATTTCAAGTTCATAAATACAGTTTTACCAAAACACAGCCACCTTTATTCATTTTTATCTGTCTGTGGAGTTTTATCATATGTAGCACCTCAATGCCCTGATTTTCCCCTATTGACATCAGTTCAGTGGCTTAGGAGTTTGTTGAGATTTTTTTTTTAATGCAGGACCAAGATTGAATTTTATCTGAATAAAAAGAACTGTCCTCAGCCACTATTATGGAATATCATACAGCTTTGAAAATTAGCTTGTGCTGCGGCCTTGATGATATTTCTTAATAAATTCACACTGAAATTGTAAGACAAAACAGCATTTACATGCAAAATGCACACTGTGGTCAAATCACTTTGACAACTCATGTTTGAGTCACAGCTAATATCAAGTTGCTTTTTAGACTCCTTGGGCTGTCAAAACAAGAAGTGGACTATAGTTGCAACAGCATTTTTCAAATCTCAATGCAAAAGCAAGGGATACTTCCGTATTTTATAATCTATATAAATGTACTATTGAGGATATTCCACTTACCCTTCAATTGAAGGTGATTAAATTGCAAAATAATGTTATACTAAGGCAAATATCAAGAGAAGAATCTAGCAAAATCTGGCCCTTTGGAGAAAAAAACTTGTCAACCTTTGGCGTAGACTAAGGTGGTAGCTGTGCGATGACTTGAAGTGAACCAATTTGACATATATTTTGGCGGGAAGACAGAAAAGATTGGTAGATGGATTAGATACTGGGTGTGAAGGATGTTAAAGAATTGAAGATGAACCACTGAGTGAATGATGATAGTATTTACTGAGATGGGAAGGCTAGAGGAGAAGCAGGTTTGGGGAGGTGGATCAAGAATTCTGTTTGGACTTGTTAGGTTTAATATGTGCATTAGATATCCAAGTATTGATGTCCAACTAACAGATAACTATATGAGTCTTGAACTTAGGATAAATGGGAGTTGAAAACATAAATTTGATGATCATATTCACTAGATTTTCTGTAAAAGCTTGGATCTGCGTTATATGAAAGATTGAAGTTGGACCCTCATGTCACACTGGATACAAAAATTGACTCAAAGTGGATTAAAGACCTAAGCATAATGCCTAAAACTATAAAACTTCCAGAAGAAAATGTAGGCAAATTCATGACTTTGGAATTGACAGTAATTTCTTGGATATAACTCCAAAATCGTAAGCACAAAAGCAAACATGGATACTTTGGGCTATATCAAATTTTAAAAAGTTTGTGTATCAAAGGGCACAACAGAGTGAGGAGGCATCCTGTAGAATGGGAGAAATATTTGAAGTCATACATCTGATAAAGGGTTAATATCCAGACTATGTAAAGAACTCTTGCAGCTTAACAACAGGAAATTAAATAACCTGATTGAAAATTGGACAAAGGCCTTGAATAGACGTTGCTCCAGTGAAGCAGCATAAGTGGGCAACAAGCCGGGGAAGAGGTGTCTGGCATCTCACTTCATGCGTGTATCAGCCCCTCGTTCCTTTTCATGGCCACATAGTATTCCATCACATGAAGACACCGTGTTTCGTTTATTCATTTATCAGTCGATGGACATTTGGGTGGTTTGGCTATGAGGAGTACTGCTGCTGTGAGCATTCAGGTACATGTTGTTGTGTGGCTGAGAATTCATTTTATGTCTCTTTTTCCCCCCCAGTGTCTTTCTCGGGAAGCAGGGGGCAACATGAGCATTCAGTTTCTCGGCACAGTGGTAAGTAGGAAAGGATGGTTACTTTGTTCTTTCAATTTACAGAGAGATCGACTGGAAAAGTGATCAGCTGGTTTTAGCCCTTACGTTTGAACTTGGCTTCACCATGGTTTTGTTTTGCTGTTAAGTGAGATGTCTTTATATAAGAAATGGGTTCTTTCACAAGTGGGGGAAATTCTCGTAATGGAATAATTTTAGCTATTTCTTATTAGAGACAAAATAATTTTAAAAAATTATTTGCAGTTTGTTGAGTTTTTGAAGTATTTTTTTTTTTTTTTTTTGCTGGAGACTTTCTCCCTATTTTTGATAAAAACATTTTAAAAAGATACTTTTGAAAAAAATTAAAAAAAAATAAAAAGATGCTTTTGAATAGTGACCTTGGAGGATTCCCTGGTGGTCTAGTGGTTAGGACTCTGTGCTCTCACTGCTGAGGGCCCGGATTCAATCTTTGGTCAGGGAACTAAGATCTCACAACAAGCCAGGTGGCATAACCAAAAAAACTCCAGGTAATTGATATTTTATGTTTGTTTGTTTTTGCTCAGTTTTCCTTCTAGCTTCTTCTAGTAGGTCCACATTTCTAATGAAATTGAATAATAATTTCAAAATTATATAGCTCTACATAGTGAAAAGAAACTAATTTCACAGTTATTTTTACTTATGAGTTTATAAGTACTGTATTAATAATGGTATAATTTTCCAAAATAATTTGGTGAAAAAGGTACTTTATTGTTTTAATTAGCATTTCTCCGCCTATTGCCATTGTATTCACATATTTCTCTGTGTATTCATTTGTTAGGTATCATTTATAATCTGTAAAATGTCTGTTCATATCTTTTGGGTACCTTGTTTAGGTTGTAAATTTACATTGGGTATTTCTGTTGACTCTGTAACTTAAGGATATCAGAGGACAAGTTTGTGGCTTAGATCAAAAGAATAGCGATTTTGCCACTGAGATACGGAGGCTATCAATAGCAATGTCCATTTACTTCATGCTTTGTACTTTATATATGTATAGAGGTGTGGTATAGTTTACAGATCAAAGTACATGTGAAGACACCTGTCCAATATGTACTTTTTAAGTGTTGCACCTAAGACTTGTAGTTATTCTTGCTTTTCTGATTAATAGTTATTCCATGTGCTTATCTTTTCAACTAAAAAATTTAAAATAAAAATATATATAATAAAAATCTTAAATTTAAAAAATTTAAATATTATTTAAATTCATGTCATAAGAAAGTGGATTAGGGTTCTCCAGAGAAACAGAACCAACACAGTATGTGTATTATGTTTTCATATGTAAGGAGAGAGAGAGATTGGTTGGTTGATTGATTGACTTTAAGCAGTTGATTCCTGTGATTGTGGAGGCAACTCCAAAACCTGCAGGGTAGTTACATTTCAAGTTCAAGGTCAGTGTGCCTGTGTAAACTTCCTGCTTGGGAGGTTAATCCTTTTTCTTCAACTGATTGAAAGAGCCCCACCCATGTTATTACAGGGTAATCTGCTTTACTCAGAGACTACTGACTTAAAGGTTAACCTCATCTAAAAAAAAAAACAAAAACAAAAAACCATGGCACCTTTCTGGAGGTCTATTGGTTAAGACTCTGTGCTCCTAATGCCGGGGCGCAGGTTTGATCCCTGGTTGGGTAACTAAGATCCTGCATGCCTCGGCCAAAAAAAAAAAAAAAAAAAAGAACAAAAAACCCTTTATAGAAACATCTAGAATACTGTTTGACCAAATATCTGAATACTGTTGGCTGGCCAAGTTGACATACAAAGTTAACCATCGTGGAAGTATTCATTTTATCCTTAGAGGTTTTGAAGTTTTTAACGATAGACATGTTCTTCCAGAAATGGATTTTCATGCAACAGTAAATCGTGAACATCTTCCTACTTCATTGCATAAAGATCCATGCCATTCTTTTTTTATCAGCTACCTAGACTTCCATTATGGCTAGGGTCTTCTGGACCTCTTGTGCTCATGCTAGAAAGAGTTCTTGTGCTCTCTCTGCTATTTGTTATTGCTCCTTGCATTCTAATAGATTTCTCAGGGTTCAGACATTGAAAAAGGACTTCTCGACAGCCACAACCTGCAAAAGAAAACCCAAACCAACATAAACTTCCTCCTACAATTTTTCCTATCTCAGAAAATGGCAACTTAAGCTACAACTTTGTCTTTTCCTTGAATTGCCTCTTCTTCCACTCTCACTGCCCCCATCCAGACCAAAGTCTTCATCACCTCTTGTCCAAATTGTTGCAGCAGCCAGTCAATCTTCCCACCTCCACCCCTGCTCACTGCTTTATCATTAATATAGTGGTTAAAGTCATCCTTTTAAAATACACACCAGCTCAGCCAGCCTAGTTGCTCTTCTTCAAACATGTCAGGCGCTAGCATTGGGGTCTCCTCACTTGCCTCTCCTCTGCCAGGCCCGGCTCTCGTGGCCTCATCTAAACCTGATTATCTCCCGAAGGCACCACTTCTAAATACCATCACATTGAGGATGGGGACACCAGCATGTGAACTGGGTGGAGGGGACACAAGCATTTAGTCCATAATGTGCATTTAGCTGTCAAAGCTCTCCTCCCCAGAACTTTCCCAGGTGATCTGTGCCTACTTCAAATTGTAGATTGTCTGGGTTTTGCTTGTTTGTTTTGCTGACACATTTTTAGTGAAGCTGTGAGTTTGTGCATGTCAGGTAGTATAAACTCAGAAAGAAGCGGAAGAGGTTCAGTGTTTTACATAACCCAAATTCCTTACTTGAACTGTGATTCACAATAAGGATGAATATTTTGTTACTACTTGAAGAATACAGAAGTTACCATTTGATTCCAAATTTTGTATTGCAATCATTGCTTGTATTTAATTTTTTTTAAGTACCATTATCTTTAAAACACTACAACTCTTAAGACAAACGTATCTGTGTTAAGACTGAATTTTTTTCTTGTGAAAACAGTGCATATTGCCCGAAAGAGAAAATAACCTACATTGCACTGAGCAGCTTCTTCATAGCTGTGCTGTTGGCATTTACCCAAGGACTCTTGAGGAACTATCAAATTATATGTCTTTGAAGCTTAGCCAGGGATCTTAATGAAACCAAATCACGCTGAACTTCTTAAAGCTAATTTAAATCTCAAATTGTACATTTTAAATTAAGTTTTTATTGATAATAAATATACTTTATTTCTTATTAGCCTTGAAAGCTTGAGTAATAATATCAGTAGAATAAACATGTTTTACAAAGATTTACCATTAAGAATGATATTAATATGACCCTTGGTACGCTAGCACAATTAGATTTCAAAGTTAGCATTTACGAAGTAACAGCGATTAATGACAACCATCGAAAACAATTTTGAACTCCATCAGTTTAACTCAGGAGGGTAAACTTAATATGATAATTCATCTAGTTGAATTGTATCAGCCTAGCAGGAAAGTATGTAAATATGTGACCCTTACCTAGTTTCTAAATGGATGCTGTGCTGATAGATTTATCAGTTCCATTAAAGAACTTTGGGGAACTTTGGAATTTCAGCAATTGTTCCCTTGGAGGCTGAAAACCCAACCTGGTCTCATACTGGGACCATTCTGGTCTGCATATTTCCATAATTTGCCTTTGCTACTAATATGACAGCAAGACACAAATAACTGTTTCTAATAATATCAGATGGAGTTGTGGAGGACAGCATTTTAATGTAGTAAAAGACCTCCCCGCGGGGTTGTTATTGCTACTATAGAACAGCAGCTACACAGTTGCAACTGTAGGCTCTTAATTGATTCGTTTAATTAGCAAGAGCTGAAGCTTGGGCTGTATCTTGTCATCTGATAGCACAGGGCCCAAGCCTGCATCATTCGTATTTAATACGAACATCACCAAAAAGTTTCACTCTTTCTGAAAACTCCCTTATGTATTGAACTTGAATAGAGTGAACTCCCATTTGTTGAAAATCCAAATAACTGGCCAATGAAAAGAACTAGATTTGTTGTTGTTTTCCTTTACCACTGGACTTCCCTGGTAGCTCAGATGGTGGAGAATCTGCTTGCAATGCGGGAGATCTGGGTTCGATCCCTGGGTTGGGAAGATTCCCCTGGAGAAGGGCATGGCTACCCACTCCAGTATTCTTGCCTGGAGAATCCTATGGACAGAGGAGCCTGGTGGGCTGCAGTCCATGGGGTCCCAAAGAGTTGGACACATCTGAGCGACTAAGCACACATCTCCTTTACCAGTACTCTTTTGAGAAGTAACCTATGTCACATTTTTGGTTATTACTGTCTTCCAAGAGTAAACATCCAGAGAACTTCTTTGGTCTTCTGTAGCTTATAAATCCCTCTGTCTACGTATCTGACTCATCTCTAGTCTTCACTTGCCTTTTTCTCCCTTCTCTTTTCCATCTCTTGCTCCATATCAGGGAGGTTTCAGAAGTGACAAGGTGGTTTATTGGGATTTCTTGCATACTGGTCCCGTGTCTCAGCGTTTGCAGCCATCCAGAGGCTTGCTTCCCTGTGTAAACAGGGACATCTGACTGAATTACCCCTGGGACTTGACCCATTAACCTTAACCCAAGCTGCCCTGGTCCCAGTTTCCTTGGATGGGGAGGACAGGGACCTGGGAGGTGTCTGGCATAGAACCCCAGAGCCTACATCAGACGGGCACTTCTACCCAATACTCACAGGGCTCCATTCCCACAGGGTCAAGCTCTCCTTATTCCTGACACTTTTCCTGTCCAGCTGTAGAAAGCAGCTGTGGCCACAGGCTTGGCATTTTGTCGAGGGTTGATGAAGTCTCTCTGGTTTTGTTTGTTTGTTTTAAAATTTATTTATTTTAATTGGAGGATAATTACAATATTGTGATGGTTTTTGCCATATATCAGTATGAATCAACCATAGGCATACATGTGTCCCTTCCCTCCTGAAACCCTCTCCCTGGGTTTTTTTTTTTGGGGGGGGGGGGGGGGCGGCGGTTTTCATACATTTTATAATGCTAAGAAAAAAGTAAAGCTTTAGCATCCCTTCCTGCATTTCCCTCCAGTATTCAGAACTTCAGCTGAAATAGGGATAAGATAAGATTCATATAAGATGGGCTTCTAAGTGCAATCTTAATCTATAACATTGTTTCCATGGTGACATGTTCTGTGTACTCCTGTACCTGATTTAAGGAGGAACTTTTAGAATATGTTTACTTTCCAGCCTTGTGAAATAGACATGCTGAATATAATTCAAACGTGCGGTTGTCAATGTCTCCTTGTGTGAAGCGCTTTGAGCAACAGTGTAACAGAAGGGGTGGACGGCCTGCCCTTCGGCAGGGCCCCCTGGCTGCAGGCGAGCGCAGACCAGCAGTACCCCGAGTGCGCGGTAGGTGGCGAGACTGGACGCAGAGGCCGGCTTGCTGGCGGAGAAGAGCAGAGATCTGTTTGATGATGATGTTGTCTCGTTGTTAAGTTGTATCGGACTGTGACCCCATGGACTGTAGCCTGCCAGGCGCCTCTGTCCATGGGATTCTCCAGGCAAGAACACTGGAGTGGGTTGCCATTTCCTTCTCCAGGGGATCTTCCTGACCCAGGGATCGAATCTGCATCTCCTGCATTGGCAGGCGGGTTCTTTACCTCTGAGCTACCAGGGAAGCCATAGATCTATTAGCTTTACTTTTTCCTTTCTGATACAAAAGCATAAAGTGTAAACCACAGGGTGCAGCTCTTTGAATAAGAATCTACATTTCATATCCTATTAGTCATTAAATTGTTTTTCTAATGAGCATACCTAAAGCCTGGCATGTATTGGTTGTCATGGTAGTCAGTCATCTCACGTTGATTAAACATCTATTATGTGATGGCAATTCAAAGGAAGAAGGCATCTCTGCCAGCCATGACCCACTGCCAACCCAGGGTGTAGAAATCCTGGCGTGATGCGAATGATCGGAGCCTTGTGTGAAGAAGCATCTAGGGGTTGGAAAAAAGAAATGGGGGAATTATGGAAAGCTCCTCATTCTTAGACTCTGGGGGTGAATAGAGTTTGAATAAGGGAAGGGGTGTTCAGATAGAGGGGGACGGCATCTGCAAAGGGCCCTGAGACAGCACATTCGGCAACGGCTCTGCAGTGATGGTGGGAAGAGCTCAGGGAATAAAATAGTGAAGGTTAGAGAGGCAGGAGGTCGTCCGTGTGTTTCAGGAAAAGCAGGTTCGCTAGCGAGGGTGGCATTATCACTTGAGGTGTGTTTTGTTTTGTCTGAACTTTTTTTTTTCTCCCCGCGGTCACACCACACAGCTTGTGGGATCTTAGTTCCCCAACCAGGGACTGAACCTGGGCTCAGATGGAATAGATAATGAGTTGGGTTTTTGACCATTTTAAGTCTGAAATGCCAGGGGGACATGTATGATGTAAAGGAAAGATCAGGGAAATGATGAAGGGTGAGCATGTCAGTGGGTGCCTTTGGACATGAAGATGTGGTATCTGAAGCCTGCAGTAGCTAAGATCACTGGAGGGGATGGTGAAGGGACAGGCCCGGAATGGACCCCTGGGGAATGCCCACTTCCAAGGGGGCGGCTTCTAGCATCTCTAATAGAATCATTTAAAAGTGACATTATCTATTGTCCAAATCATTTCTATTATATGTGGCTATTGGAAGCCAATTTAGTGCAACCTCAATCATGATTTCACAGTATCCTAGGGTGTCCCTAATTATTTCAGAATATCTCAAAATCCTGCTGCTGTCTGCCAAAGACCCTCAAAATAAAAATTAATTTTAATGAATAACATAATGCCTTAACACTTGTGTGATGCTTTAGGGTTTTAGAATGCTTATTTGATCCCATTCAATTTCTAAGAGAGACAGGCCATATAGCACCTTTAGAGTTACTCTTTGAAATATTGTCGGTTTAAAATATTTGCAATTACTCAGTTATATGCTTGCAAGAAATTTATGTGAACTACCAGTGATAGCTTCTGGTGAGCGATGTTGAATTCGTGATCTCCAAAGAAGATTTAGCTTCGGGACCAGGGACCAGGCTTGATCACTCAAGAGCTTTTGTGTAGCAGAGTTTTATTAAAGTGACTTTAAGGACAGAGAAGCTTCTGACACAGACATCAGAAGGGGGGTGAGATTGCCCCACTTGCTAGTCTTATCAAGGCCTTATATACTTTCACCCACTCCTACAACAAACATCTTCAATTAACAAGATTAGAACTAACAATAGAAAGGTCTCACCAGACCCACTCTGACAACAGACCTCTTAAGATAACAAGATTAGTCAGAAGGTTCTGGTTAAAAAGGAGAAACATGTCCTGTCCTTGAACAAGATACATTATTGTTACATAATCCTTAGTACAGAGCTTAAGGAAAAACATACCCTTGAGTCGCAAGCTCTGGGCTTAAAAATAAAAAATGTTTTATGTGACTAAAACAAGGAATGTAAGAGGAAAGAGGAGAGTGAAAAAGCTGTCTTAAAACTCAGCATTCTAAAACCTGAAGTCAAGACATCCGGTCCCATCACTTCATAGCAAATAGATGGGTAAACAATGGAAACAGTGACACACGTTATTTTCTTGGGCTCCAAAATCACTGCAGATCGTGACTGCAGCCAAATTAAAAGACGCTTGCTCTGTGAAAGAAAAGCTATGACCAACCTAGACAGCATATTAAAAAACAGACATTACTTTGCTGACAAAGGTCCGTCTAGTCAAAGCTATGGTTTTTCCAGTAGTCATGTATGGATGTGAGAGTTGGACTATAAAGAAAGCTGAGCACCAAAGAATTGATGCTTTTGAACTGTGTTGTTGGAGAAGACTCTTGAGAGTTGCTTGGACTGCAAGGAGATCCAACCAGTCAATCCTAAAGGCAATCAACCCCGAATATTCATTGGAAGGACTGCTCTTGAAGCTGAAACTCCAATACTTTGGCCACCTGATGTGAAGAACTGACTCATTTGAAAATACCCTGATCCTGGGAAAGATTGAAGGCAGGAGGAGAAGGGGATGACAGAGGATGAGATGGCTGGATGGCATCACCGACTTGATGGACATGAGTTTGAGCAAGCTCTGGGAGTTGGTGATGGACACGGAGGCCTGGCGTGTTGCAGTCCATGGGGTCTCAAAGAGTTGGACACAACAGAACAACTGAACTGAAGACAAGGAATACATTTAAAAAAAAAAAAAATTGTCCTTTTCTCCTCCTTGAGGGCCCTGGACTGCGTACCAGCCTACCTGAGAATTAACTCTCTCACCAGCATGTTAGTGTCTTTTGGGGTAGGGGAGGGATAGGGGAAGGTATACTAAATAAAACTTGATTCTTGTGTTTGAATCTCTTATCTCCCACTTATGAGCTTTGTGAATTTGAACAAGTTACTTAACCTTTCTGGTCCTCAATTTTCCTATCAGCAAAAGATCTACTTTTATGGAACTGGTGATGGTTGAATAAGAAAGTGTTGGTAAAATGCTGAAATATAATAGGAACTTAGCCTGTAGTAGCTCAACTATTATTATAACCCCTGAAAATATTGAATACACTCTTCCTTTGCAATCATTTTGCCTCACTTTTTTCCTTCCTTTTTCTCACTTGCTTTGGAGACTTGCTGTCATCTGAAATTGTAATCTAACTGAGATCACATTTGGTAGGCAATCTACCGAAAAATTCAGAAGGAAAATATTTCTCTTTTATTTGGAAAGTCTTAATTTTTTTATCCCATGATTTGACCTCCTCACATAGTTAACATATCATCTGTCATTGAATGATGAAATATAAAGCACATATTTAAACCTGCACCTGTGGCAGCAAGATGCTTAAGAACGCCTGCTTCCTTGAAGCTTAATGAAGTTCACCAAGAGCAGCCTTGACTGGGAAGACTTTGGTGTGTTGTGTTTGAAAGGCAACATACTTTGGATATAGGACCTGATATGACAGTGCTTATGGGGCTTCACAAACCAGCCTCACTTCAAAAGACTATTATTTTAGCTAAACCACTTAAGGCCCTTGTAGTGTAGTACCATGCATTGCTGATCCTTCATACATAAAATTCACTGATTGTTATTTACCTTATGGTGAGAATGATATGGAAATGGCAACTCTTTCTCATGGAAGCCGAGTCAGACCGTCACTCTCAACTTGAGCACCTGTAGGAATTAACTGGAAAACTTGCTAAAAATGCAGATCCCCAGGATCCAGTGAAACTGATCCCTTAGGTTTGAGTTAAAGCCTAAGAGTCTGCATTTGTGAATACCAGTTTCAAGTAGCCTAAGACTAGGATTTGGAGTATATTTTCACACTTACTGTAGAATTAGTATCTGATTTAGGAGATAGATACCAGAAGCTACATTGTATTACTGGTCTTGAGTCACACATAGGAACAGTGTTCTAGATGTTTCTTATAATAAAAGGATAGAACAAGCATTTAATTATTTGAACTAATTAATTGATTTATGTCTTCAAAGTACATATACATTTTGATTATTTGCACTAATTGATGACTGTTTATGTTCATAATACATATATATTGATTATTTGCACTAATGAATTGACAGCTCTATATGTTCATAATATATATATTTTTTTAATCAGGTAGGGACCTGATAGCACCTAATGTATAATTAAATGCATAGTTTCATCATCGGTACCTTTTCAGTTTACATGTCAGCTGCACAGTCTTTTAGATTTAGTCTGAATTCTGTCAAGTCTTAGACCCACAGGACAGTGATCATTTTGTTTTTGGCCTAGATCCGGGTTTCTCAGCCTTGGCAGTGGTGACGATTTGAGCTGGGCGATGTTTTTTGTTGTGGAAGGCTGCTCTGTGCATTATGGGATGCTTAGCAGCATCCCAGGCCTCTGCCTCCTAGATGCCAGAACACCTGCCCAGATGTAACCACGAAGATTGTTTCCCGACTTTGCCAAGTGGCCCTGGGGTGGGGAGGGAACACAGTCACCCCTAGGTGAGAATCTCTGGCCCAGACTATAGTAATAGTGGAATTTCAGCATTTTCTTTCCTGTTTTACTAATAAATATAATGTTCTACTAGAGATTAACTCTCTAGAACAAATGTGATACTTCTTAACGGCCTGAAGCTTACAAGTTCTTGTGTCCACCCTGACCTACTCAGATGCCTGCTTCAGAGAAACTGGCTACCAGCTTTAGCTAGCCCGACACTTGATTTGACTTAAAAGCATTCTTAGCTGTTGGCCGTGTGGGTTACTTGTGCTTAGTCTTCCTCCTGTTGGATCATAAGCCAGATCTGCTGTGGACAGCCCGTTCCTGAAAGGTGGGCCAAGCCCCAGTTTGTATCACTGCGTTCTGTTCACTCGGATCCTTTTCACCATTGGAATAGCCCTACTGTCACTGTTTACGTGAGACCCCCACACCCTGAGTCTACATCGAGAATGCAGTTACCGCCTGGTCGTAGAAGCAAGCCGCTGCTCGTCCATGCGCCCCACGCGATGGGTCCTGCCACTGTCCCGGGGAGAGGCATCCAGCGAGTATGCTGCATGCCTCCCCTCACGACGGCATTGGTAAAGAAATGCTTTTCTGCTCCTTTCCACCTAGCATGTAGTTGCCTAGCTCTGTCGTGTTTTGTGGACTTTACCCTGCGCGTGGAAAGTGTATATACAGCAGAATGCCTGGCAAGGCAGGGGAAGGTCCAGCCATCACCAGTAGCTCGGGTCTGTATCCTGAGATGTAGCTTTCCCATGTTTCATATGATGTAAATTCTCAAGGTTGTGGGAGACAGCTAAGGTAAAGACTAAGGTATATGTATTAATTACCCAGGTAATTACCGAGCATCAGGGGACATGTGAAACTGCCACGTGCCCTTGTTAGAAATGGAACCCCTTCCTCATTTAAGGATGGGGAGATAGTCCGTGTGTAAGTTCTCACAGTCCCCCTTGGAGTCCGCTGTGTCCTAGAGCCTGGGCCACCACCAGCCGCTAAGCGGAGCACC
Organism: Odocoileus virginianus; assembly: GCF_023699985.2. Classification (NCBI taxonomy): domain Eukaryota; kingdom Metazoa; phylum Chordata; class Mammalia; order Artiodactyla; family Cervidae; genus Odocoileus; species Odocoileus virginianus. Next base: position 33,365,134 of record NC_069681.1, on the reverse strand, counting down.
TGCCTCCGCTGCTCAGCTGTGCGGCCCTTTAAGACGGGGTGCCCGGGAGACAGTGCTCCCCGAGAGCCTGCAGTGGGCTCGTCACTTGAGGCTCATGACCCCATTTAATCCCCCCAGCCGTTGAGATCACTGGCAGAGCCCCCACCTCGCAGATGAGGCCATGTCTCTGTTGTAAGTTTGCAGATGGTAGTTTGTCAGCATGACCCGTATAGTGCGGGCAGCCACAGGATCAGACCTGGCCCCACGACACACCTTGGCTTCCTCCCAGCGGCGTGGCGCGGCGCGTGGTTGGGGCTTAGGTCCTCCTGCAGCCTTTTGCACCTGCGTATGATTCCTGACCACCTGGTGGGGAGTAGTTTGTGAATTGGGGTTGGGGGAACTAACCCTCCTCTTCTTCTGTGTTTGCTGTTAGAACCCACCCAGTTAGCTTAGGATTGGAGGTCTGCACCCTCAGTTTCCTCATGAGAATTGCTTTCATATCGGGGCTAGGGGCTGGTTCTCTTTTTAGAAAGGGCAATATTGATCGAAATGAGTATTGTAGCTGTTAAAAATAGATTAAAATTGCAACTTGATGTTCACTTTATATAAAGCCTTTCCTCTCAGTGGGCATGTGAGAAGACCTCAGTTGACACTTCAGGTGATCGGGGCATGGAATACCGGTTAAAGTGTGTTGTGAAAGATGCACTGTTGTTTTTTTAAGTATTGAACCTCTCTTTCTCTACCCTCTGCTAAACAAAACTTTGAGTCCCCTTCAAGGGTTTTAGGAATAATGCAAGTAGTTTGCAAAATACAGGTGCCTGGCATTATTTTGTGATATTGCACATCTAAACCGGTGGTTCTCAACCTGGGTGATGCTGCTCCCTGGGGGACCTTTGGCAATGTCTGGAGACATTTTGGTTGTTACCAGTGGTGGGCTGCTACTAAAATCTAGTGGGCAAATTTCCTTAAGTATATTTGGAACATATCCAACCCAGGAGGCTTCTGAAACATCCTACAATAAATAAGACAGTCCCTACAAAAGAATTATCTGCCTTAAAATGTCAGTAGTGCCAAAATGTCCATGTCTAGATGATATTTATAGAAGGGCATATAAACATCTGTGACCATCTCCCTAGCCTTAAAGTTCTCTAATGCTCCGCAAGCTTACTCTTAATGTGCCCATTGATAAGTAGGATGCAGCTATTCCACCCTGTTCATTGTAGCTTGTCTCATGTTGCCATCTTGATTGTATTAAAGGAAAAACTGGGCCCTGTACACATGTATGTCATATATATTGTTTAACTATTTTTTCCTAACATTGATGACTCTCTTTGTATGCTTCTATGTCTTCAAAAATTTTGACCTTCATATCAGTTTTTATCAATGAAGTTTTCTCTTAATCAGTATCTGCAGTTATGATCCAAGGGATTTTGAAATATATATAAAATATTCTTGATTGTATCTACATTTCTTTTCAAAAAGAACAAAGTTTTTGCAGTTCAGGCTCACCCATCAGTAGAGTTTTCTTGTTGGATTGTCTCTGTTAACGCTTCTCAGAGTAAAAGATCAATTAGATATTGTTGTATCAGTTTATCAATTTGTTGAAAATAAACCTACATAAATACATGCTGAGCGCACCACGTGTGCACACAGCAAGTCTGAGCTTGCGACAAAGCCTGCCATCTTCCAAATGGCAGCCCTTGAGGTTTGAAGGCGAGCTTGTGAGGAGGCCCATCCCTTATTTCCAGCTCTCCCTGCTCCATGCCCACCCTGCGCAGTCTGTGGCCTGGCCCTCCGTGGATCTGCTGGCCTCCTCTGCACTTGGCAGAGGGTTCTGAAATGTACCTGCTGGATTTTAATTTCTCGAGGTGACTTAGTGCCAACTCGGAGAGGTTAATGCCTACTGAAAGAATGTATTACTTACATCTCGCAAGAGAAGGGGGTCCGCCATGCCACACAGGGCCGCTGGGGAAGTTCCAGGTTGGTTAGGAGGCAGAAAGGAGTGAGGGCGGAGCACAGAGCCGGGGGGAAGCGGGGCAGCCTTTACCGGGGTTTCGGAAGGAAAGGCCAAGGGAGCTGGGTAAACAGGGTAGGACTGGCGAGTTTGAATGATTTCAGTGGGCTCTAGGAGTGGTCCTCCTTATATGATACCTGGCCCTAGGGTGATTTGGGGCAGGAAACAATGCCTTGGTTTGTGTTAGGTAAAAGGTTTGGCTGGTGGAATATTAAGGTGCGTTCCCAGGCTCAGCACTGTCTTTAAGAGTTAAGCTAGCCCTGGGAGGGGCCGGGGGCGGACGAGTGGAATCTCTGAGGTCTGTAAGGCCTCCAAGATTTAAAAACATAAAACAAGGATCATATTAAAAAAAAAAAAGAAAAGAAGAACATTGTAAGATACAGAAAATAAAAAACCAAACCATGATTAATACACGGAGAACCTACAAACAGTTGGAAACAAGGCAACTGGTGTCCAATAACTAAACTCACAAAGACTGGATGTCTAAACCAGAATGTGTGTATATTAATTTGAGGGGAGGAAGATTTCTTCCAAATCTTTAAATGTGCCTTCCAGAGCTTTGAATGGTGCTACGGGAATAATTGGGCTTCCCTAATAGCTCAGTTGGTAAAGAATCTGCCTGCAGTGCAGGAGACCCTGGTTTGATTCCTGGGTCGGGAAGATCCCCTGGAGAAGGGATAGGCTACCCACTTCAGTATTCTTGGGCTTCCCTTGTGGCTCAGCTGGTAAAGAATCTGCCTGCAATGCAGGAGACCTGGGTTTGATCCCTGGGTTGGGAAGATCCCCTGGAGAAGGGAAAGACTACCCACTCCAGTATTCTGGCCTGGAGAATTCCATGGACTGTGTAGTCCATGGGGTCGCAGAGAGTCAGGACTGAGCAACTTTCACTTTCTTTCATGAAAATAATTAGGAAGCCAGTTAGAATAATTGTAGCGCTGGTCTGGGTTACATGATAACGAGAGTGAAGAGAGATTGGGCATACCTGTGCTCTGCTGAAACCTGCACATCGCTTCTAACGTTCTGCCAGAACACCCTCCTGGGGCGGCCAGCTTTCCTTCTCCATTTTCTGTGTCTTAGTGCAACGGTCACCTTTGTACAGAAAGGACTTGTGTGGTCAGCCAGGCTGCAGCCACCCCAGCTCTCATCACTGACTTGTACCCTGCAGAGTGTAGTTCTGTTTCTCTTACACTAATGTGCGCATCACTTGAATTGAAACTTGGAGTGTCTCCGAGCTCTGCGGTCGTGCACGTCTGTAGTTGGTTAGTATAGCACTCCTGTGTGGAGTTTTACCAACACGGCTTCCAGAAGTTCCAAGGACTCTTCCATTTCTTAGGTAACACTCTCTGTAGCTCATACACTCAGGGTAAAAAAAAAAAAAAAAAAAGTTTTGTGGGAAGAGCCTTGAAAGATCTCATTTCTAGCCCCAGCAATGCTTTACCCTGGTGGTGTGACCTTCTGAAACCTCAGCTTTCTTTGTTGTAAGATTAGAGGTTGAGGTCAGTGACCTCCAAGGTCTTGCCTGGCACCATCCCATTCTGAGAAGGATGACTTTTGTCACAATGTGCAGTTTGCTTTGCGCTGGTAGCAAAAACATCACATGTGCAACTTATTAACATTGTCTTTTGATTTAAAAAAAAATTTCCTTGCATCTCACGTGGGCAGACATCCCTGGCTTATCAGATACTGCTGCTGTGTCCTGTCACTTAATTCCTGGGGACAGCACATTGTGTGGCTACAGGCTCAGTGCTAATAATCAAGATGATATGTTCTGCTAGCTGTGACTTTTTTGCGGTTTCTGGGGGGGAAATGCAGATGCTTTTCAATTATTCTAAGGGAATTTTGATTAACCCCCTGGGTAGAGTTCTGTGTACCACCTGCCATGGAGAAGCGAGTTTTATTGAACAGAAGGTATAGAATTGAATTGCTCATATTTGTTTTCTTTCTGGTGCCTATAGTATTTCAAGCTAAAGCATTTTAATAAATATTTAATAATTATCTGTCTAAAATAGGTCAAAACTGTTAGAAACTAAACCTCTTTTGTTCTTCAATTTCAAATGCAAATAATTTCATTTGATTCTAAGTGGAATTTCCAAAGTAAAGACTCAAATTTTTCTTTTATATATGTAAAAAATAGTTGTTTTTGACTGCAGTATTCAGCATCCTGCTTACTAATTAATTCTAAATATTTGCCCTTAGAAGCAGTCTCCTTACATTTATTGCAACATTGCTATTTTTGTTGCTGTTTTTGCAGATGTTTTGCATGTTTACTCTTTTCTTCTCTTGTTCATCCATTTTTCACCTTTCGCTTTCACCTTTCAAAATACAGGTGCTTGATTTACAGAGAGTTTTCAAATGGCTACCTCTGTAGCTTTAAGAAAACGAACCAGTTTTATTAGGATATAATTCCCATTCCACGCAATTCACCCATCGTTCCAAGAGTACAGTTGAGTATGTTCTAGTCTATTCACAGAGCTGTATATCCCTCAACTGTAATCACTTTTAGAGCATTTTCATCACCCCCCCCCCAAAAAAAAACGCAAATCCATCAGTAGTCACTGCCCGTTTTCTTTTCTTTCAACTCTTGCCATCCACTAACCTACTCTCTATCTCCGTGTATTTACCCATCCTGGGCATTACATATAAACAAAGCCATACAACGTATGATCTGTTGTGACTGGCTTCTTTCACTTAGCACCTTTTCAAAGATTCACCCATGTCATAGCATCAGCCCTTCATTCATCTTCTTGGCCAAATAATATTCCATTCTATGGACATATCACATTTTTCCCTTCAGAATGGCTGTCTAACTGCTTGTCTTTTGAGCTATTATATATGATGCCATTATGAACAGTCCTTTATATATGTTTTTTGTGTGAATGCATGTTCTCATTTTTCTTGAGTGTATACCTCCGAGTGGAATTTCTGGGTCATGTAGCAATTCTGTGTCTTAAGTTGTTGAGGATCTGCCAGTCTTCTCTAAAGCCATTATACCGTTTTACATTCCCCTCAGCACTTAATCAAACATATTTAGTTTCTCTACATTCTTGCAAACGGGCTTCCCTGGTGGCTCAGATGGTAAAGCGTCTGCCTACAATGTGGGAGACCCGGGTTCAATCCCTGGGTCAGGAAGATCCCCTGGAGAAGGAAATGGCAACCCACTCCAGTATTCATGCCTGGAAAATCCCATGGACCAAGGAGCCTGGTGGACTACAGTCCATAGCATGGGGTCATAAAGAGTCAGACACAACTGAGCAACTTCACTTTCACTTGCCAACATGTGTCACTATCTTTTTTTCTTGGAAGTATAATTGACATATAATATTATACTACTTTCAGATGTACAACATACTAATTCAGTTTTTGCATTGTTTTTGATCACCACAGTAAGTCTAGTTAACATCTAATGTCTTTTAGATTCTTGCCACCTACTAGGTATGCGGACAGGACTCCGTTTTTTCTTTTTGAGTTTTTAAATTTTTTTGTTTTATATTGGCATATATCCAATCAACCATATCGTGATAGTTTCAGGTGGACAGCAAAGGGACTCAGCCAGACACATACATGCATCTGTTCTCCTCCAAACTCCCTTCCCATCCAGGCTGCCATATAACATTGAGCAGAGTTCTGTGTGCTATACAGTAGATCTTTCTTGGTTATCCCTTTTAAGTATAGCAGTGTATACATGTCGATCCCGAACTCCCTAACTATGCCTTCCCCCCTGGCAACCATAAGTTCATTCGCTGTCTGTGAGTCTACCTCATTTAAATAGGATTCCTCCTTCTCCCTAGCACTTAAGGTAAATGCAAAAGTATCCAAAACTGTGTACTAGTTGTTTTATTAAAACAAATTTAACCCTAACAAAACAACAAAGCTTATACATTTTAATTATTGTATATCTTCTATTACATTGTTATCTCTTGCTCAAATACAATGTTTTTATATTAAGCAAGCAGTTCCTTTTGTTTCCCTAGGCTTTTTTTTTTTTTTAATGGCAGCACATACTGTGCAGGAAGGTCATTACATAAAGAGAGGAAAAAAGAATAATCAGCATCGAAGTGAAAGTTAATGCTGTTCGTATAATTTTTTAATAGGCACCTTGTACTGTTTTGAGATTTAAACCAGCTAATCATGTTTTGTGCACATTCCTGGGCCATCCCCTCTGGTTGCCTGTGAACTGATGTTTTGCTTCAGAAATGCAGATAGTGAAAATATTTGTCAAAGCTTCAAATACCAGTGTTTTAATTCTTTTGTCATTTAGGTATTAATCCTGTTCTGTAGACCACCTACATGTGTTTGTAAGGGCTGTAATAACTGACACTGTATTTAATTAGCACTAATATTGTGTAGAAGGAAAAACATATTAAGTATCTTTCCGAGTCACTAGTTCAAAATTATCAGAAGGTTGGAGGAAAAAGTCCTTGTCTAGGTTGTGCTGATATTTTGCATCACATAACTGAGTCACTCAGTCGTGTCTGACACTTTGTGACCCCATGGACTGCAGCCCACCAGGCTCCTCTGTTGATGGGATTTCCCAAGCAAGGGTACTGGAGGGGAGTGGGTAGCCATTCTCTTCTTGAGGGGAGTCTTCCCAACCCAAGGATCGAACCCGTGTCTCTTGTGTCTCTTGCATTGGCAGGTGGATTTTTTAACCACTGCGTCACCTGGGAATAGCCGTGGAAATTTGTGATCCATTTCCAAATTCATTCATTCGTTCATTTGCCTAACAAGATCTTGTTGAGTGCTGTTATGTGCCAAACCATGCCCTAGGTGCTGGGAACATGGACCAGTTTCAATAGGACAGAAGCGTGAATCACAAGTAGGTGGCAACCAACTGGTATATACAATGTAGTAAGTGAATATTGGTTTGTCCACAAAAATCAGGCTTTCATAACTTTTCATAGCAAAACTGGAGGAGACCAGGGTCATCTCTCAGAGTGCACTATTGGAGGTGGGATGGGGAAGTCGCATAAAGGGGAGGATGAAGCCTTTGGACTCTGATGTTTGGCACTCTTTTCTCCCTTCATAACATTAAGAGCCATTTTTCATTCTCTTGTCTTAAGTCGCTTTCCCCAAGTGTAACAATCTTTCTTCCTTTCTTGAATTTCATGTTGGATTCTGTACTTATCACTTCAATTATGTGTATCCTTCCTGTTTGTACACAGAAAGTAATTTACATGTTGATAATGAGGGAGCTTATACATGTGTCTAGGGAGGAGGTGTATTGGAAATTGCGTGTGCATGCTCAGTCATGTCCTGACCCAAGTGTCGAACCTGCATCTCCCACATTGCAGCCAGAATGCTAGAGTGGGTAGCGGTTCCCTTCTCCAGGGGATCTTCCCAACGCAGGGATTGAACCCCGATCTCCTGCACTGCAGGTAGATTCTTTCCTGTCTGAGCCACCACGGAAGGCCAAAGAGCACTTGTCTCTCTGAGCCAGCCAGGAGTTGAACTTGGAATTTTCTGACTGGTAGTCAGATGCATTACCCATTGTGCCACTGGCCCTGAGACTGGATTCTATACTTCTTGCTTCAATTATGTGTATCCCTTCAGTTTGTACATGGAAAGTGATTTACATGTTGATCATGAGGGAAGTTGTACGTGTGTCCAGGGAGGAGATATATCGGAAACTGCACGTGCGTGCTTAGTCGTGTCCTGACCCAAGTGTTGAGCCCATGCCTCCCACATTGCAGGTGGATTCTTTACCACTGAGCTACCAGGGAATATCTTTTGCATAATTTTGCTTAAAGCTAAAAAAAAAAAAGCTGTTCTAAAAAATAAAGACCGTTTTAAAAAATGTAATGTACAGGTTAGTGATTGAGGACACATAGACCTTTACAGGGCACCTACGTTTTTGAGTCAGGCAGATTCTTATTGATTGGCTATTCTAGCTTTGCTTACTGATGCTCTCTCAGACCAGTTTCCTGGTCTGTAAAATAAGAGTAATAGCAGCGCCTACCTCATTGGCTATTGTGAGAATAAGATGAGAGAATGCATGTGGGCCGGGCTTCCTCGGTGGCGCAGTGGTCAAGAATCCAAGACTTGGGAGATGTAAGTTCAGTCTATGGGTTGGGAAGACCCCCTGGAGGAGGAAATGGAAACCCACTCCAGTGTTCTTGCCTGGAGAATCCCTTGGACAGAGGAGCCTGACAGGTTACAGTCCATGGAGTCGCAGAGAGTTGGACATGACTGAGCAACTAACACTTTCACTCACTTTCATTCTGTTGATATAACAAGCTTTTCTATTTAAAAGACCAGTGTAAGAAAAAGTGTATTTTACTTTACACTAGTTTAGAGTTAAGTCATACTATTTTTAGAGAAGGAAATGGCAACCCACTCCAGTGTTCTTGCCTGGAGAATCCCAGGGACGGGGGAGCCTGGCGGGCTGCCGTCTATGGGGTCGCACAGAGTTGGACATGACTGAAGCGACTTAGCAGCAGCAGCAGCAGCAGCATACTATTTTTACAGCTATATATACCATAGATGCTGTTTGTTGTTTATTATCTAACGTATCTAATGGTGGAGTTAGCAAAAAGCAACCAAATTATCCAGAGGTGACTTTGTGCTCTCCTCCTGCTTGGCTTACTCAGCACCCCAGGAGGTCAGCAAGAGAGAAATGTGGCCCAGACTGGTCTTTTCCTGCATTCATCACTTGAAAAGGGGGGGAAAATAAAAAGAAAATGGGGCGAACAGGCCATCTTTTACTTTTATAATTTTTAATCCATCATTAAAAGTACAACTTGCTTTATGATCTAAAGAAATATCATCTAAGTCTTTATATTAGGAACAAAAGTGAGCCTTTCAGAAAAAAAGGAGCAGGGCTTAATCTGCATTAGCCCTTTGATGTATTTCTAGATTCTACAAAGCTTCCCGTCGTTCCCAGCCACACTGAGACAGACTAGTCACATGTCCGGCAACGCCGTGTTCTGTCTCCTCAGCACGTGCTGAGCTGGAGACGCTGTCCGTGAGTGGCTGGGGCTGGACCATTGCCCCGGGACATGTTAGCACAGGGGTGGGCCTCAGTTCTGCTCCAGGCAAAGGTTCTTCTTTTAAAAAAATTTTTTATTTTATGTTGGAGTATAGTTGATTAAAGGCAAAGATTCTTAAGTTAATGATTGGTTCAGAAACATAAACTGTATCACCCTTTTGCTCTTCTTTTGAATATTTCTTTAAGATGTAACTGTTATTAGTATATCTTGGGGGCTTTATTGATAAGTGGGAAAATGCCAGCTAAAAAAAAGGCATGTTCATCTGTAGTTTTGAAATAGGAAATGTAGTAGATAAGTTTTGCTTTTAAATTTAAAAGATTCTATATTTTGAATTCTTGCCATTTTTAGTCCCTTCATTTCATCATTTCTGTAACCTCATTTTATGTTAGAGGTTGCTGAACTTTATGTAACAATTTTTTTGTTTTGTTTTCTTCTGTGACTTTCTTCCTCATGTTTAATCTTCTTAAAAAAAATTGTTGGAGTAGAGTTGATTTACAACGTTATGTTAGTTTTGGGTGTATGCAAGGCGAGTCAGTTATACATACATGTATATCCACTCTTTTTTAAGATTCTTTTCCCATATAGGCCATTACAGAGTGTTGAGTATAGTTCCCTGTACTGTACACCAGGTCCTTATTAGTCACCTATTTTATGTTTATAACAACTGTTTGATGAGCACATACTCTTATGTTGTGATGGTGATGGGTTGGAGTATGTTTTTAATACCCTTTCTATTGATCAGAATCATTGCCAGAAGTGGCGCTTGGTGTCAACTAGCTTCATAGATGAGAAGAAAACAATCCCGGTTTCAGTTTCACAAATGGGAAAAGAAACAAAAAACAAAACAAAACCTAAAAGGAAAAGGAAGCAATTCGTTAGCAGTGAGCCACTGTGCAGAGGAGGATAACCTGCCTTCAAAGATTTTTGTCTGGAACGCTGTAATATAGTGTTTAATAAATAGTTAACTTCAAAGGGCTCCACTACAAGAGAGTAGGCAGCTTTCCTGCTATTCTTGTTTCTGGTTCAATTTTACTATAAGTGGCTCACATCCGGTCCTCTGTGGTTTCAGACGGTCATTCGTGTTTATGATCCTAACGCTGACATTGTAAGAACTGTGGCCCTATTTTAAGTCAAGAGCAAGCACACAGCAGTCTGCAGGAACTGATCAGGGCTCTCCCAAAGCCCTGACACCTTGACCCATCTTACGGAAAGTGCCCAGGCACTATAAGCCATATGCACATGACTGTGTCCTCCAAAAATAAACTGAGTTTGCTAAGGAAAGACCAGAAAAACTCATTAAATGTACCCAAAGTTTTTGATGTATTGTGGTCAGTCCTCGCTTCTAAACACTGTGTTCAATATCCTTCAGATAAAAGCCCGAGGTTACAAAGATCACTGAAGATGCTTGGAGGTTTTCTTTTTCTTCCTGTGGATATATTTGGCACATGTGTAGAACTTGAAGGGCCACTAGTAATATCAGTTTCTTCCAGATATTAGCCGATAGCCAGATGGAATGCAACAACAAGCTACTGGAACTCAAAGCAGCTATGGTGTTTGGTTTTTTTTTTTTTTTTTTTTTTCATTTTCACTATAGATTTTAACCCAGCGGGGTATTGGGTCTCCATGGAGCCTGGCTGAATCCTTTTTGAAGAGGCTTCCCCAGAGAGTCTGGTGACTGTCTCTGTATAATCACCGCTGTGAATTCTTGTTGGGTATGGTTTGGTTTGGTTCATTTTTGTATTGCTCACTATTGACTCAGGGATAGGACCTAGGGCCATCCTAAGAAATAAATTCCTTCCTCTCACTCGCTCTATCAGTTTAGAACTGAAGAGATTGTACTGCTGTAAGATCTAGCCATCTGAGCAGAGGGGCAGAGGAGTGAAGGGGAAAGGGAGTGAGTGAGCATGTGGAAGGGAGAAACTGCCCCAGCCTGTTGCAGTCACACCAGTGGAAAGGGTTTAAGGACTGGGCCCGGTTTCTGCCTCAGCCTCATTGTTCTTTAAAGCACTGGCTGGTGGAGTCATCTCTTTTTCTTCCATCCTTTGTATCCTTGAGTCTTTACCCAGAACCAGCTCACTGACTACAGCCATGACTTGGAAGAAAAGCTGTGATAAACCTAGACAGCACATTAAAAAGCAGAGACATCACTTTGTTGACAGAAGTCTGCAGAGTCAGAGCTATAGTTTTTCCAGTAGTCAGTTACAGATGTGAGAGTGGGACCATAAAGAAAGCTGAGCGCCGAAGAATTGATGCTTTTGAACTGTGGTACTGGAGAAGACTCTTGAGAGTCCCTTGGACAGCACAGAGATCAAACCAGTCAGTCCTAATCAATCCTAAATGTGCATTGGAAGGACTGATGCTGAAGCTGAAACTCCAATATGATGCGAGGAGTTGACTCAATGGAAAGGACCCTGATCCTGGGAAAGATTGAAGGCAGGAGGAGAGGGGGTGATAGAAGATGAGATGAATGGAAGGCATCATCGACTCAGTGGGCATGAGTTTGAGCAAACTCTGGGAAGTAGAGGAGGACAGGGAAGCCTGGCGTGTTGCAGTTCATGGGGTAGCAAAGAATCATACACGACTTAGTGACTGAACGATGACGGAGCTCACCGGGGGAGGTAGGGTGCTCTGACGGTTTCTAGTTGTGTCTTCTGAGACCCATACTGAACTTGAACACAGATAACTGTATTACACATCTTCAAATCCTGGGTTCAAGCATGTCTAGTTTAGGTATTCCATGGGTCAGTGCCTTCAGAGGAGCAGTTCACACCAGTATAAGTGATTTGTAATAGTAGCTTCTCTAAGAGAATTAGACTCCTTTTCAATCTGGAAATCCCAGCGCTGGGAATTCAGCCTCAGAAGTTATTTTAGTTAGGTTTTTTTGCTTGCAGGAGATTCACGTTTCTTAAACTTAGTACCAGGAAATGTAGACAGAGGCCTTTGGAAAAGGCCAGTCGTCCAGGCCCTGGGGAATGCATTAGCTGGTAGTTTTCTGGATCTTCTGGCTTAGATCATCTTCATCCTAATAGTATAATCTTGAGCACTGACCCATGTTGAGCACACCATATATATGAGGCGTTGTGGATTGCCTTCTCATTTACTCTTCCCATGAGGTAAGCCTCAGTACTGATTATTGTTCACTTTTGAAATGAAGGACTTGAAATGCACAGGCATCAGGTCATCTTCCAGGGTCACACAGCCAGTACCAGAGATAGGACTTGGCCCAAGGGCTGTCTGATGGCACAGCTGGGCCCAGAAGCCTGTTACCAGCAGCTCCTGGATGGTCTCGCTCTGGGCACCACCGTTGATGTGACGGCGCCCCCGCCCAGGTCTGCCTCCATCCACCCCTGGCCTTGCCTTCCTCTGCTGCCTACAGTTTCTGCATATGGCAGGTGGACCCCAGTCTCACAGCCTCATCAGCATCCTCTAGGTCTTGCTTTCCCTGGAAGCTGCCTCATTCCTGAGAGCGGGAGGCTCTGACTGGTCCATCTCATCTTTTCTCACCTCCCTGTTTGGTGGATTGCTGGATAATCCAAGGTGTGCTGCCGTCTAATCCCATCAGCCAGCGCCAGGGATAGGAGATGGGGCTAGGCAAGGCTGTGGACTACCACGTAGGATGACTCTGATGGGAAAGGTCCCAAGATTGAAGCCCACCCTGAGGACTGATGGGATGCTTTCCCAAAGATAGTTGTCTGTGATATTTACATTAGCAAAATCTTTAGAAACTACTCGACTGTCCATCAACAGGGGTTTGATTAACAGGATTATGGTATTCCATGTGGTAGGACACTAGTGTGTAGCCATTAAAATTTTGAGCAGGTCAGTGTTTATTAACATGGAAAGATGCAATATGAACTATAGTGTGACATGGGAAAATAAGGTCAAAATGGCGCGTGCTGGGAATTTCCCTGGTGGTCCAGGGGTTAAGACTCTTCACTTCCACTGCCAAGGGCCCAGGTTTGGGCTCTTCCAGGTCAAGGAACTAAGATCCCATGTGCCAAAAAAAAAAAAAAAAAGAAAAACTCATTTTGGATACTATTTTGTTTTAAAAATCCAAACTTGGAAGATTGAATCCAGGAATATTAAGAGTAATTTATGTAGAATTTTCATCATGGTCTTTTGGTAACTTATTTTTTAAAAATAATGAACATATATTGCTTATAAGTGCAGCATGTTTGACAAACATATCAAGGAACAGAAATTGTATAGTGAAAAGTAGCTGAAATGAAAAATACTGAAACAATGAAAATAAGACAGAGGCCACGAACTACAAATAATTACATTTACTCATATAATAGACAAGTTAAGGGGGCATACCTGTGTGAACTTAGTTAAAAAGCGGCATTATTACTAAGGAGATAAAAGGAGAAAACCGTATTTCTTTAATATAGCAACACTCCAGGTTTCTGGAAGTATTTTACCATGGGTTTTTTCCCCCACTAGGAATAACTGGGGAAAAACTTAAGAACTGCTGGTTGAGGTGTCATTAAGTTCATGACTTTATCAACTCTTACATATTATAGAATTCTAAGAATTTCATTTTGCTGATCTGTGTGTGTGTAGAAGTTTTTGCCAAGCAATGTAAATAGTAGTAGCACTCCAAAAAATGGTATTCTATTTCAGATAAATTTGGAAAATTCTAGGTTCAATTAAATAATGTTTTTTTATTTTACTTCAGGACTTCTCAGTCTCTATTAAACTGATATTAATTTTGAATGTCTAAGAGGAAATATGGAATGTAGTATTTATCAAACTTATTTTGACCACTGGATCCTTTTATTCACTAGTTGTATATTAGCCTTCACTAAAACTGGTTATGTAGAAAACATAGCAGATGCTACCTTGGGACCTTTTAAATTAGGGCTTGAAGGAAGCAGGATGGCAGAGAGGACTGAGAACAGAAATAATGGCTGAAACTCCAGTGATGAGAGAAGAGATCCCTTTCCCATCAAAAATAAATAAACAAGCAAAAAAAAATCCCCAAACCCCCATAAAACTGTAATCTTATGGGAGATACAGTGGCAGGACTTAGAGGAGCTTGTCTCAGTTAGAATAACCTGTGTTCCCTATTTTATACTTCTGTACGTTGTTCGGTCACTAAGTTGTGTCCGACTCTGCAACCCCACGGACTGCAGCATGCCAGCCTTCCCTGTTCTTCACTGTCTCTGGGAGGCTGCTCAAACTCATGCCCACTGAGTCAGTAATGCTATCCAGCTATCGCATCCTCTGTAGGAATTATATATTATGGAATGAAATTATATATAACACATTGAAATATTTCAAATATGTAGGTATTTAAACTATAATTAGTATTTAAAATATGCATTATATAGCCTTACTAATAATTCTGTAGATTTTTAAGAATACTTTTAAGAAATAATAAATCTGACTTGAGCTTTTGAAGTTTTGCATGGGGTCTCTCTTGGAGATTCACAGTGCACATTAACGTTTTTAAGTCAAGAAGTACCATAGTAAAGAGGCCTGTTCCCCAAATTTTCCCAAATGTGTTTTACACAGGTGACTTCCTTATCCCCATATTTAGTTTTTTCACATACCTATTAACAAGCCCTAAAAGGTGGTGTTCCTTGGGATACCTTTGGGAGGCCCTGCTCCAGATCAGGGGCAGCTGACGGCCTCACCACTTACTTTTGTGAATGAAGTTTTGTTGGAACACAGTCACAGCCATTCATATATGTTTTCTTTGTGGCTGCTTTCACATTATGGCAAAAGCTTAGTTATGACACTCAAAGCCTAAAATATTTGCTATCTATCTGGCCCTTTATAGCAAAAGCATGCCCATCTCTGCCCTAGATGATTACTTGTAGGTAGTTATGTGTGCAAATTAATTTTACCCTCTCTGTTTTGTACACTAGCATTAATACATGCAATTAAAAATCTAATATAGGTAAATATATGTGTGTACATGTGTGTGTTAAGTCACTTCTGTCATGTCCATCTCTTTGCGACACTATGGACTATCACTTGCCAGGCTCCTCTGTCCATGGGATTCTCCAGGCAAGAATTCTGGAGTGGGTTGCCATTTCCTCCTCCAGGGGATCTTCCCAACAGAGGGTTTGAACCTGCGTCTCTTGTATCTCCTGCATTGGCAGGCGGGCTTTACCACTAGCGCCACCTGGGAAGCCCGTTAAAAATCGAATATAGGTATATGTATGTGTGTGCATATGTGTATATATTTTAAAATATTGTAAGACATCTTATCAACTAACAGTGTTAACCAAGAATGAGTAGAAAGGCCAGCCAAACTTGTTCATTATGTTTTTTTGTGTCAAAACAGAATGCACTGGATAGTCAAGAAGATAATTTTGTTTAGGCAGTTGTAAAAGGGAGAGGTTATTAATAAGGTTATCAATGAGGAATGTCTCAAAGGAAAGGGAGGGCCCGTGTTGCATAGGGCCAGGTACACAGGGGGCATTGCGAGTCTGGTGGGATCCACAAGGCAGAGTGGATGTGAGTCTTGCTGACTCATGGGAGGGGGAGTGGCTCCTTGCCTTCAGCCATTTATCAGCACGGGTGGAGGATTCTGTAACTCTTGCTGTTTTCTAGGAACCCAGGGCTCGGGGAAAAGTCAGCGTTGTCAACTGTCAACCAAGTCAATAAATATCATCCCACTTGTACGTAGTTCTGACACTAAAATGTGGTTGTTTTCTAATGTTCTATCCAAGGCCTCGTCTATCTCTTCCTGTATTTCGTCTTCCATCGCTTCTCTTATCTGTGTCATAGTCAATACATTTACGATAAGTCATTGCTTATTGGAATAGAGAGAGCAATTATGAATTAGAGCAAATAGACACATCCAACTTTTAAAAGGCAAGTGGTATCTATGGAGTAATATAAAGGGATTGGTTACATGTCAGTTTGCTGTTTCTGTGATATTACTATCATTTTATCCATCTGTAAAAATCTTTATAATAAGAATGATTGCCACAGGCCTGCTTTCCTTTCTGCATCAGTCCCAGACGACAGCAGAACAGGCCCCTCTCAGGACAACAAGGCATAATAAGGCCCTCACAGTTTGGAGGGTGATCAATGCCTCTTGGCACGTGTATCATTTGAGAAGTCTGTTTGAATGGCTACAGTGATAAGAACCATCATCTGATTACTTTGAACTAGGCACTCTTCTAAACATTTTAAAGTTGTTTTTTGAAGTACACTCTACAGACAATAACATTTACACCTGTGAGTTACAAGTTAATGAATTGTAGTAAATTTATATTATTGTGCAACCATCACCACAACCTAGTTTTTAGAAGATTTCCATCACCCGAAGTTCCTTTCTGCCCATTTGCAGCTAATTCCTGCTCCCACCGCCAGCCCCAGGCACTCACTGTAAACATTTTATAGTTATTAACTACTTCACTCCTTGGAGCACTGCTGTAAGATGGGTTACTGTCAGTATCTGAGTTTTACTGGTGTGGGAGTGGAAGCCCAGACTCTCTCCGTTAGGGTCCAGACCCTCTGAGTCGCTGCAGACCTGGGCTCATGTACAACAGAATCCCCTGGAAGGCTTGTTAGAGCTTAGACAGCCGGGCCCACCTGGGAATCCCTGGTTCCTTGTAGGTGGGTGAGTCCCCCAAATCTGTCTTTCCAGCAAGTTCTCACTGATAATGCTGTCAGGGGGTCCTATTTTGATATACAACCTCAGACAACTTGAGAAAATTGCCACTCTGGCGATGGGTCTATTTTGTATTCTTGGTGAGCAAATATTGCTCGTTCCAGGGCAAGGAAATGTACGTCATGAGACTAAATTATCATCATAACTACTAAATTCCATCTGAAAAGTGATGTTTGTCATCAGCTTCAACGTGGCATTGAGGCTGGTTTTGTGTGCACGCCATATCTGTCCATCATTTTGTAACTTCCAACCTGAATGAATTAACATCACATGATTCAGCTGTTGCCATCTCTGCCCTTTAAAAAGCAGACAGCTATTCACAGCAACAAGAAGCAGAGCCAAACTTTGTTCTCATGCCTCCAGTCACAGACAAAAATGTAAAGCATAATTTACCCAAATAGAAGAAAAATTTAAAAAAGAATTTAAAAAAGACTGAAAGGAAAGTACTGACTCACTACAGACAGCTGCAAAATGTTGCCCTTGGGATAGAGGTTAACTGAATTGTGAAATAATGGCCAGAGCTCACACTCTTAATAACTTTTTCTTAGCCCTCGAGAAAGCGCCTCCATTTAATGCGAGATGCTTGGCAGAAGGTGCTGCTGTTTATCGGCTGGCTCAGCGGGGAGGCCCGGATTGAAAGCTCTCCATTTGTGCAAACTCATTTGCATTCGTAATGCTTTTTATTTTAAATCGCCTCCAAATGTAAATATTTTGGTATCTTTTCCTGTATTTTTTTTTTTTTATAAAATTGTTTTAGTGACTATGAGTCCACCTGAAGGTGAGTCCGGTGCCTTCCACCCCCCAAGAGACAGAGTAGAAGCCGTAGATGATGCGGGCGTGATGCGGAAGTCGCCGCCATCGAAGAACCCAGCAGAGGTCAGTCGGCGGTCCCGTTTCAGAAGCTTTTCGGAGTGCAGAAGAAGAGTCACTGAAAAAGAGGTTCATTTGCTTGGCGAGGTGGTGGTCCGATATGTTTCTTACAGAAAGTCAGCCGTTCGCTGCTCCTCAGTAACTGCGCCAGTTGACTGTCCTTTTTCTGGACTGCAAGAAGAGTGGATTCTGTGGAAGGGTGTCTGCCGTCCCATGTGGCGGAGGGCACAGCGGAAGTGGCCCTAGGACGGCCCCCTTGAGCTTCTCACCACGGTGGGGGGCCCACCCGGCCTTCTGGGACATCCGGAGGCCTCACGTGCGGCTGGACACAGGGTGGGCGCCAGCCCTGCTGCACCGCCAGCCAGCACCTGTCTGGAGGCCGTTGACTAGAAATTGCCCTTTGAGAGCCGTCAGGATCCCATCAGCTCCTCTGAACGGAGCCTTTCCAGAGCCTCGTCCATACATCTGAGCCACAGACCAAGAGGGGAACCGGGTTTCTTAAGGCTAACGCTCGCCTTGATCAAATCCGCCACCCTTACAGATACCGTTATTGAAGCAGGTGGGTTTACCTGACACGTAGCAAGCTAAATGCTGAGACGCCCAGGTTGGCAGTTCAGAACGAGTTGATTCACAAGGTAGCCAAGTGAGAAGATGAGAGAACAAGTCTCAGATCTGCTTCCCTGGTGACCCCATGGACTGTAGCCTGCCAGGTTCCTCTGTCCGTGGGATTCACAGGCAAGAATACTGGAGTGGGTTGCCATGCCCTCCTCAGGGTATCTTCCCAATCCAGGGATTGAACCCGCATCTCTAATGTCTCCTGCATTGGCAGGAGGGTTCTTTACCACTAGCACCACCTAGAAAGCCCCACATGCGAAGAGGTGGGATATTTATGGGACAAGCAGTGTGGTCTTAGGCAGGGGGAGAGGTGAGGTGAATCCATGTTCCTGTAGAACAACTGGGCTTCCTGAAGCTGGGAAGGTATGTAATCAAAGAGAGGAGGGAAAAAGAAAAAAAAATAAAGCAAATATTTTCAGCGAAGGCAATTTACAAGCAGAGGGGTTTTAAGAAACTGTTCTGTTGTCTTCTCTTCTGCCAGACAAACTCATGAGTCCCTGTGAACGCTGTGGGCCGACCCCAGGGGTCTCACACTCCCAGGGTGACTTGAGAAAGCCCCCATGTGGTCCGAGTTTGGGTATACAGAGCCAACCAAAACAGAGACTGAAGAAGTGGTCATCCACACCTGTGCAGACTCCAGTCTTCTTGGCATGAGTGTGGCTTGAGTATCACAGGATGTTAACGCTCTTCCATATTTTAGGAAATGTGATACCTTTCAGTCCTGCGCCTGGCGACTGCTATTCTCCTCCTCCCCAGCCCTCCACCCCCCACTTGGTGGCTTTCAGTTCTCCTTAAAGTAGACTTTGTTTTTTTTCCCTCCCATTTTAAAAAACGGCTCTGCTTTATATTGGAGTAAAGCCAATTAGCAATATTGTGATAGTCTTAGGTGCACAGCAAAGTGACTCAGCCATTCCTATGGACGTATCCACTTCTCCCTCAAACTCCCCTCCCATCCAGGCTGCCACATAGCATGGAGCAGAGTTCCCTGTGCTGTATGGTAGGTCCCCGTTGGTTCTCCATTTTAAATACAGCAGTGTGTATATGTCCCTCTCAAATCGTAAGGGACAGTTAGGGAGTTTGGCATCAAAGTAGACTTTAGGATGAGAGTCAGTTCTGAGTCATCCAGCTGTAGAGAGCAATGGCGGATAAGAGAGCAAACGTGAAACGCTTCTGAAAGA
Organism: Odocoileus virginianus; assembly: GCF_023699985.2. Classification (NCBI taxonomy): domain Eukaryota; kingdom Metazoa; phylum Chordata; class Mammalia; order Artiodactyla; family Cervidae; genus Odocoileus; species Odocoileus virginianus. Next base: position 33,345,859 of record NC_069681.1, on the reverse strand, counting down.
GGAGTAGGTAGTATCATGCCAAGCTTGACTCTCCAGCACCCCATCCTTTTCCCAGAACATTGTCTCTTCCAGGATGGCATTCAGCATGAACTTCCCTGAGACGTGGATAGCTCAAGATGCCAACCTAGGCAACCTTGACTCTAGATTTGAAATTCCTTCTGTGTATTACAGCATTGATGCTTTTGAACTGTGGTGCTGGAAAAGACTCTTGAGAATCTCTTGTATTGCAAGGAGATCAAACCAGTCAGTCCTAAAGGAAATCAACACTGAATAACAACAGTCGTTGAAAGGACTGATGCTGAAACTGAAACTCCACTAGTTTGGCTACCTGATGTGAAGAGCCAACTCACTGGAAAAGACCCTGATCCTAGGAAGGATTGAGGGCCGGAGGAGAAGGGGACAACAGAGGATGAGATGGTTGGATGGCATCATCGACTCAATGAACACGAGTTTGAGCACATTCCCAGAGATAGTGAAAGACAGGGAAGCCTGGCGTGCTGCAGCCCTTGGGGCCACAAAGAGTTGGACTTGACTAAGCGACTCAATGACAACAACATTACAGATCCTTCTAGCCTGACCTACTGTTGAACGTTTCTGCTTGGTCAGCTGGCATCCTAATGATTCCATGACAGGCTGTTCTCTCCTGGCTCTTCCGCACCTGAATCGTAGCATCCCTGTCCAGGGAAGCTCACTGCCACCTCTGCCCTGCAGCAGAATTCTTTTACTCCATGGCTTACCGCAAGTCCTGTCTTCTCTACGTAAGTCTTCGTCTGACTCCTTTCCCTTTCTGGAATTCTGTAATATTTCATTCTCTTAACACACAGACCTAGGGCCGTTTGCTGTGAGGGGTGCCTCAGCCAGGGACAGTTTTACCCTGGGGACATGTGGCAATGTCTGGAGAAGGTCTTGACTGTCACACCGGGGGGAGAGGGGTGCTCTGACATCTGGTGGGTAGAGGCCAGCCTGAGAAACCTGACCTCCAGTGCTCCTAGATCTAACCTACATAACATAAGAATCTCTATCCTTGGAGTGTTTGAAGAGGAGATCTTAGACATATTTGAATATATTCAGTGGTGAAAGGCTCCCTGCTTCACAAGGCCACCCATTCTGTTGTTGGGGAGCTCCACTGGAAACCGTTTCCTTGTGTTGGGGTGAAATCTGTCTTCTGGGGCTGGGGCGATGAATGGATTCCTTTCCCTTTGTGGGGAGTTTGCAGAGCGCTCCCTTGTGATTCCTGGCAGTTCCCACCTACATCCCTCCCTGGTCCCACGACTTACCTCTGCGGGTACTTCTTCCCCAAACGTCGCGGGTAAACCTGCAGACGGCAATCACAACATCTTACTCTTCTGTTTCACAGCCCAGTAGCTAGTACAGCTCATCTTGCAATAGAAAATGCTAACTCTCTGCAATGACCAACCTTGTAGAAGTTGGTACCACTGCTGGCAACGAGCATCCAGAAGGTATACCAGTTGTATTCGTGGTGCAATGCATTGTCCCTTATATTTTGTAGGGTAATTGTAGGATGGTTGCCTTTAAAGCAGAGATGGGCTTTTTACTTTGTAAAGCCTGTGAGAAAAGTATTTATTTGTAAAGTAGGTGGCTAGCTCAGCACTTTTTTCGCGGTGTTCTTCTCGTTCATGATTACGCTATAAAGAAACTGTCTTTTACTGCTCTGCTGTCCAGTTTGTTGGGTTAATTTGGGAGATGGTGTCAGTGACCTGGAATTGTGCCAACTTCCAGTTAGCATTGTGTAACCACTGATTTCACTTTAAAAGTAATTACTGCAGATTTTCTCATCAACCCTGAATGTATTAATAGCATGTACTTTTCTAATCCCGTATTTTATTCTTCTCATCTAAAAGGAAACTTTTCTTTAGGTTTTTCTACTGTAAAATGTTTTCAGCTTACCTTGATATAATTTAAGACTTAGGGAAGAGTTGCAAAAATAGTAGAAAATGTTCATATAATTTCATCAGTTTCTCAAATGCTGACATTTTATTGTGATTCCTTTATCGTGTTCTCTCACCCTGTCTGTACGATTGTTTTTCTCTGAACTGTTTCAGTAAGTTGCTAACAATATTTAAGTGTGTATTTTCTAATGAGAAGATGGCTATTACCTTTTATAATCACAGGGCAGGAAATTGACATTGAAAAAGTATGATTAGCTGACCTACAAGCCTTTCAAATTTTTCTAGTTTTCCTACTGATGTCTTTTATAGCAAGAGAAAAAAAATTTTTTTTTATTTCTTGCTCCAGGATCTAATTCAGAATCACCCTGCATTTAGTTTTCATGTCCTTTCATCTCCTTAGTCTAGAAGAGTTCCTCAGTCTTTCTTTGTCTTTGATGACCTTTACATTTGTAAAGACAGACCATTTATTTTGTCAGATGTCCCTCAGTTTAGATTTGTCTGGTGTCTCCCCGTCGTCGCACTGAGTTACCCACGTGGGGCAGCGATAGCACAGAAGAGATACTGCATCCTTCTCCGTGCCTTGTATCATGAGGAGGGGTTTCTGCTTTCCCGATTACTGGTGCCTAGGGTGGCGTCTGGTTTCTCCACTTGTGTAAAGTTACTGCTTTCCTTTTCTATTTGTCTGGTAAAGGAGATAGACCCCTAACCCGGTCACTTCAACATAATATGGTAGATAAGACAGACAGATAGCCAGGGTGCTCTCGAAGCCTGTACGTGGAATTGGGGGAAGGCTCCTGAGTTGATGACACCTTGGCTCAGACTTAAGGAAGGATTATGGGTCAGGCGAGCAAAGGAAAGTGGGGAGAATATTCCAGAAGGGTGTATTGCCACAAACACAGTCATAGAGCCATGAAGCTGCATAGTGTGTTCAGGAGTCTGCAGAGGTTGGCAGCTTGAGTTCTCAGTTTGAATTCTCAAATCACGGAATTCTCAGGAGGGAAACTGAGGGCTCAAGGGCTTAAGTTCTCATGGGAAGCTGGAGGCAGAGGCTGTGCTGTTTATCAGGATTTGTGGGGTCTCTTTGCCTCAGACTTTCATAGCTGTCCCTCCCCTAATTCACATAGAGCCAAAAACAGCAGAAAAGTGGGACATTGGGAGCAGGGGAGGAATCACAGTATTTGGTCGTCACAGAAGTTTTATCATTAGGATGTACAATTTATATTTATTGTACTGAAAGTTGGTTTTCTTTTCATGGTGAAAGTGCAGGTCGCTCCGTTGTGTCCGACTCTTTGCGACCCCATAGACTATACAGTCCATGGAATTCTCCAGGCCAGAATACTGGAGTGGGTAGCCATTCCCTTCTTCAGGGGATCTTCCCAACCCAGGGACCGAACCCAGGTCTCCCACATTGCAGGCGGCTTCTTTACCAGCTGAGCCACAAGGGAATTCCAAGAATGCTGGCGTGGGTAGCCTATCCCTTCTCCAGCATTTCTTTTCATAGAAGATAAATATTATCTTTGCAAAGAGTTGTCCCTTTTTTTCCTCTCCTTTTTTGAGTGTCAAAATTAATGAAAATAGAAGAAAAATTGTGCAAATGAAACAAAAGACCTGATTTTAGCTTAGAAGTTTATATTGAGAAGCCTGCTTTTCTTTAGCTTGAATAAGTAGTTATAATTGTGGAGTGGGAACATATTGTAACTTCTTCTCTGACACTCAGTCAATTCAGTTTTTTAATTTTAGTGGCAAAATGCACTGCCTTACCTAGGCATGAGGTAGCAGATACAGTCACAGTGGCCAGGACTTTTCCAGACTCCAGTCAACAAGCTGACTTGCCAAGAGTGTTCGAATTAAATTCATGCCAAGACACTTCCTCTGTTTCCCCGATCAACGAGGTCGTCTCTGCAAATTGAACATTAGTGATTCTGTCGGCAAGAAAAAGAGTATGAACCTCTGTCTAAACTTCAGCGATGTCTGGGCAGGAGTGTTTTCAGATGAATTCCTTGAGGCTTCCAGGACTCCTTAAATTTCTCTGCAAGGGAAATCATTGGGTTTGAGGTTCGTGGAATCTCTTTGGTGCTAAAACTTTTCCTAGTTAGTGCTTTTTGCCTCCTGCCCACATGGAGTCATGTATAGCTCGGCCAAAAGGACTGTAGAGTCTTTTCTTTCTTCCTCTACAGAATTGAGTGTCTTCTGTGTACCAGACTATGATCTCCAGCTTGTGGGTGTTTTTACTATCTGTCAGAGAAGACACAAAAAAGAGAGAGAGGCCAGCCACCAATCAGCAGCATCCATACTCATAACTAGAGAGCCTGAAAAGAAAAGCTTTACACAATTCATGTGGCCAAATATGTTCTTTTTAAAAAGTTGAGTTAAAATTCGCATAACATAAAATTAACCATTTTAAAATGTGCTATTCTCTGATGTTTAGCACATGAACAATGATGTCATCTCTGTCTGTTCCCAGTGTGTTTTCATTACCCCCAAAGAGTGCTCTGTATCCTCTAAGCAAGCATTCCCCATTCTCCTCTCTCCCTAGACTCTGGTAGAAAGAAGAAAAGTGTTAGTCAGTTGTGTCCGACTGTTTGCAACCCCATGGACTGTAGCCTGCCAGGCTCCCCTGTCCACGGGATTTCACAGGTTAGAATACTAGAGTGGGTTGTCATTCCCTTCTCCAGGGGATCTTCCTGACCCAGGGATTGAACCTGGGTCTCCTGCATCGCAGGCAGATTCTTTACCATCTGAACCACCAGGGATGCCCCGACTGTGGTAACCACTGGTCTGCTTTCTGTCTCTGGATTTGCCCATCCTCAGGTCCTGAATAAAGGGAATCATATAACATGTGACTTGCTGTGTTTCGTTTGCTTCCCGTAGCCTAGTATTCTTTCTGGTTCATCTGTCATGCCGTGTATCAGCACTCTGTTCCCGGTCACAGCTGAAGAATATTCTGTGTCCGACTGTGTTCTCTAGGTGTGTTTGAAAACTAACTCCTCCCTGTTGAACTGAAAACAGTGATGTTTCAGGGATGGAAATAGTTTAAAGACTCAACTTAAACTCAGTTTATGTTAGCATACTTCTCCATAGTAGACGAAAGTATTGTATTTTGCCCCCATAAATAGAACATTTGAAACCTTTTGGCAAGGCATTGTCTCAGTTCTCTGGTTCTAAGAACTTGGCAGTGACAGCCAGCAAGGCTGCCGTAGGCATCGTGGGCAGGATGACTGCTGTCACTTCACACCCTGTGGAAAACCATGAGTTGGGGTGATGGGTGCGGCCTCCTCTGGCCCACGGTCTGCGCAGAGCACGCTGAGTTTGCTTCATTGCTCATCTTCAAACTGCATCGCCATTTTCAAATATCAGTAGCCTCCACTGTTCCCAAAAGAGGCCTGGAAAATAAGGTTTTTCCCTTTGTCAGCATCATTTTTCCCTTTGTTGGCATACTGGAGACACCAGAGCTTATTGCCCTGGGAGATAGTGGTTGTCCCATGGGGATGTTGGGCCAAAATAAAGGGCTTTTCTATCTGCTGTTCCATGGGATATATATGATGTTAGTGAAATATTTGTTCTAATGTTGATGACTTCTAATGTTTGATAGAGAAACTGCTGTACCTCTTTTTTATTTTCCTGGCTCACGCATCACTGTTTCCAGGCCACATGGCTTCAGCCTCATTTCTCCAATACTGGGTGACCTCTTTTATTTGGCAGGATGATAGGCAAGCCAGCAGGGTGCCTTAAGACAGACCTTCACGTTGGGACTAGTGACATTTTGGTAAAGTTGGGTCCAGCCTTTCATGCTGTGCCTGCTCCTGGCAGAGCGTGGTGGCCAGTGCCCCCGCATCCACACTTCACTGCCAAGCCCTGTGCCACAGAGGAGCACTCTGATTCATCACAATGAGGGACAGAAACGACCAAATCTCATGTGACCCTGGTCATACTTCCTGATGTAAACAAATTTCAACTATATTTGACATTAAAATTTTTTTTTCCTTCACAGAAGATGATTTTCAAAACAACACAGAAGAAGCCAGGAAAAATAAAAGTATTTTGTGCATTTCTGATTCACAGGTGGCCTGACACTTTTATTAGAGATGTCAATGTTTGATTATCCCCAAGTTAAGAATCTTTAATGAAGAGTTTCAAAGGAATATTCGTTGAACTCATGCCTCTGTCATTTGAGGGGGATGAATAACAGATTCATTTTTAAAAAATAGGATAGGCAGTTCTTGAAACCCATCTTCAGAACACTGTAGGTCTCAAATCACCTGTGAAATTAACACAACTGAGAGATTTGGCAAGAATGGAGTTCTGTCCAGAAGATCTAAAATAATTCTAGTTCAGTCCATTTTCTCCTAGGACCTTTTTTCAGATTGAGTTTGAAAATAAATGGAGTAACCAGACTGCATATTCTAGTAAGGTTGTAGAAAGGTTGAGAGTTAAAAGCCAAACTTGTTCAGTATATCATTTTCTCTTGCAGATGCCAGACCTAAGGCAGTGGTGATCTAGCACTACAGTTGTTGTCATCTGTTGAGACTAGAATTTTCCTTTGGGTATATTATAATTTTTTTTAATATTAAAGTTTCTTTTCAAGGGTTTTGTACTCAATTAGTTTGTTTCATAACATATGCATTCCACTGGACGTTACCTTGCCAACTTTGCTAGGACTTCTCTGCTTCCCCATCGTTTTTTAATAAACCAAGAGATCAAATGAACACTCCCCCAATTTCTCAGATATTGGGCAGTTACGCCTGGCTTCAGTCCATCTAAAACATACAGCCATTCACAACAGAGAACGCAGAGGGTGTTCCCTCTCCAGAGAACACTTGGAGCCCAGTGCTACTCTCCAGCCTCTGAAGATTGCTTGTGGATGCTTCATTTCCTAATCGCACCCTTATAATAATAATGTATGTGGTCTAACTAGGGACAGAAGCATTGAGGTCAAAGAAGATTAATAGGAGGGTGACTGTAGACAGCACACCACTTCCAGAAGTTCAAAACATCAAATGGACAGGACTGAACACATGCAAAAGGTACATTAAAGGCATTCCTTCCGTGAGCAGGGTTATGAGTCAGTTCAGACTGCGGCTTAAATAGCAGAAATGTATTCCCTCATGATTATGGAACCTGGAAGTCCAAGACCAGGTATCAGCAGGTTTATTTTCATTACTGAACTGAACTCAGGTCCACTCCCCCAACCACATAGCAAAGCCAATCTACTGACACCGGGTTGTGATGAGGGAAAGTACAGCGTTTATTGCTAGAAATTGTGCCAGACAATTCACACATACTATCTCATTCAGATCTTAAAATAGGCCTACCAGTTTTTATTTCCACAGAAAATAATTCTATAAGACAAGCAATATTTGGGAGTTCCCTGGGAATCCAGTGCTTAGGACACTGTGCTTCCACTGCAGGAGGCCCGGATTCAATCCCTGATGAACGAAACTAAGATCCTGCAAAGTCGCAAGGTGCAGCCAAAGGAAGGCAAGCAATAGTCTCTTCCTCTTAATGGACGAGGAAATGAAACCATAAAGCGAGGTAATAATCATAAGCCATACTCAGTCAGCATCTGAACCCCAGTTTTACCAGGGATTTATCAGGAATTATCTATATGAAGAAAGAGTTACTCAGAAAATTTTTCTAGCTAGAACAAGAGTCAGAGAAGTTGCGTTATGTTCAGCTGAGTCTTGGGAAAGGAAAGCTTCTCAGCGGACAAGAGCTAAAGTGTTAGTCTCTCAGTCGTGTCCAATTCTTTGCAACCCCAGGGACTGTAGCCTACCGGGCTCCTCTGTCCATGGGGATTCTCCAGGCAAGAATACTGGAGTGGGTTGCCATGCCCTCCTCCAGGGGAATCTTCCCAACCTGTGGACTGAACCCAGGTTTCCTGCACTGCAGGCAGATTCTTTACCAACTGGGCCACCAGGGGACATGAGCTAAGATCCCTGCCTTAAGCAGAGCTTTGTCTGCCTGCCAGAGTCCGTGCACTGAAACCTGATTCCCAATGTGATGGTGTTTGGAGGCGGAGCCATTTGGGTTTGACTGGCTCAGCGGTAAAGAATCACCTGCCAACGTGGGAAACACGGGTTCAGTCCCCGGGTCAGGAAGATCCCCTGGAGAAGGAAATGGCAACCCACTCCAGTATTCTTGCCTGGGAAATCCCATGGACAGAGGGGCCTGGCGGGCTGCAGTCCGTGGGGTCACAGAGAATCAGACATGATTTACTGACTAAACAGCTAACAGCAAAGAATGTGAATGGGATCAGTGCCCTTATAAACGGGACCCCACAGGGGTGCCTTGCCCCTTCTACCATATGAGGACACAGCAGAAAGATGGCCGTCTCTGTACCAGGAAGTGGGTCTCACCAGACCCTCAAATCTGCCCGTGCCTTGGTCTTGCGTTTGCAACCTCCAGAGCAGTGAGAAGTCATTGTCTACTGTCAATGAACCACGAGCCTGTAGTATTCTGTTACAGTAGCCCTAAGGGTCTAAGATAGTCCCATCAGAAAGGCTGTTCCCATTGCAGAGAAGGCTGCCTTGTGTCGATACTTCTCCAAGTGTGGTTCCTGGGAACTCTTCAGAAATGTAAGCCCCAACCCAGCCCCCGAGTCGGAAACTCTGGAGGTGGGGCCCAGCACACTGGGTTTTAACAAGTCCTCCAGATGAGTTTTGATGCTGCTTATTTGAGAATCACTGCTCATGCTATCTTAGTGGAGAACACTGCCTTCGATGAGCTGCCACCCCTTCCATATTAATCAAACAACCACTGACTATAGTTTATGTACTCACACTACAGTTAGGCGGTGTGCTGGCTCCCTTTGTATTTCCAATTCTAAATTCATAAGATAGTTTATGCATCAGTTTCTTATGAGCTTGACAGGGAATCTGTCTAATTGAGAATAATTGAATGATCCATTCTAAGCCTATAGAGGAAGCCTGCTTTCTAAGCCTGTGTAACAGAGGCCTGGGGTCTGATTCAGGGCCGATGAACTAAGGTGGGTGCCATGGAGGAAGGCTGCTTGCCAGCAAGCATCCTGTCCCATCTTCCCAGGACTCACTCTTTCTAGTGTTTGCAACCAGAGCAAAGAATCGCAGGTCAGTGAGGAATGGCTGAAATTCAGTAGCGTCATTTAACAGTGAGGGTAAAAGTTAAGGGTGCCTTTTTCAATTCGATTACACAGCTGCCACTTAAAAATTCGTCCTTAGGAAAGAGATCTCAACTTCTGTGACTAAAGCTTTCGGTGGTTACTTTTGGCATTTCTGGCCCTCCAGAGTCTAAATCAGCTGAGTGGTGACAGTTTGTAAATTTAGGAGAGTTTTATGTTGATCGGTATGAATATTAGCATTTCAGATAATACGCACTGGTATGCGGGTGACGGATAGAGGCCTCCACAAAATCATCATGGAGTCATTGCAGCCAGGCAGAGCTATCTGTCGTATACAGATAACCAGTCACGCTGTTGGGGATAATTAGAGAAAAAGGAGCAAATCTGAGAAAGCGAGAGGGAGGTGGAGCAGGTGGCCGAGTCTGTGACTCGTCCCTGCAGCCTTGGGAAGGTTCGCGAAACTAAGGGCGAGCCTCCCTGGGGCCTTCAGCTCATATTTACACCTGGGCTTATCATTCTCGGGGACAGGGGAGCTGAGCCCTGGGTAAGAGGGGCTGGTGGGGCCAGGTGGGGTACTTGGAGACACTGTGGAGATGTCAAGGGCAGAGTTTGTGTGCTATGGAGGGGGGTTAGCAGTTTTCCTCCTGCTTCAGCTGAATTAAGCGTGTAAAAGGAAAAAGAAGTGACCTAAAGTTCTTTGCGTCTTAAACACCCTTCATGTACTGATGAACCTATTTGCAGGGCAGCAGTGGAGATACAGGCATAGAGAAGAGTCTTGTGGGCTCAATAGAGGAAGGAGAGGATGGGATGAACGGAGAGAGTAGCACGGAAACAATGTACATTACCATGTGTAAAACAGAGAGCCACTGGGAATTTGCTGTCTGCCCCAGGGAGCTCAAACTGGAGCTCTGTGACAACCTACAAGGGTGGGATGGGGTAGGAGGGAGGTTCACGACGGAGGGGGCGTATGTGTACCTGTGGCTGATTCATGCTGATGCAAGGCAGAAACCGATACAGTACTGTAAAGCAGTTATCCTCCAATTAAAAAGAAAGAAATTAGAGAAAACATCCAGAAAGAGTAAAAACAAAAATTTTTATATAGAGTGAGTGAAGGATGGCAAATGGCAAAAACGTTATGGATTTCTTTGTTTTTAAATACACTGACATTGTTGTGTTTTACCCAGTGGAAAAGCATTTATAAACGTAGATGTATGTGAGAAGATTTTCAAATAAACTGTTACCAGGGCTTCTGGGGAGTGGGATTGGAGGTCGTTGGGGGGTGCGGATTATTAGCTTGCTCTGCACACCTCTTACATTGTGGGACTTGTGCAGCCAGCCTGTAACTGTTGTTAAGTCCATAAAATACATCTTAAATTTTATAAGGGCTTTCAGGTTTCACTCAGTCCCCAGTTCTCATTTTCTAGTAAATCTCAAGTTCCTCAAATATGAATTCTTTTTCTAGAATTCAGAAACACAGACCTGGGAATTCCCTGGCAGTCCAGTGCTTAGAACTCCAAGCTGTCCCTGCTGAGGGCCCTGGTTCAATCCCCAGTCAGGGAATTAAAAATCCCAGAAGCCATGCAGCATGGCCAGAAAAAAACAGAGACCCAAAGCCTAGGGAAAGATTGTGATAGTCGGGTCAGCATAGGTAGGGTAATGTTTCCAGTCTGGAGAAACCTCAGGAGAATTGAATGGAAGACCAAATTATTAGGCTGAACAATTTTATCGGAAGAAATGCCAAGTGAATTTCTGTCAGGGATTAATAAGCTGTCTGTTTGTAAGATGTATGTTCTCAGAGAGAGATGCAGATCCTTGGTGAGTGCAGGGCACTCAGTCACGTCTGACTCTTTGTGACCCCATGGACTCTAGTTACCAGGTCCTCTGTCCATGGGATTCTCCAGGCAAGAATACTGGAGTGGGTAGCCATTCCCTTCTCCAGGGGATCTTCCTGACTCAGGGATCGAACCGGGGTCTCCTGCACTGCAGGCAGATTCTTTACTGTCTGAGCCACTGTGTTTTCACTAATTGTAGACCTACCCAAAGGAGCCTCCAGTGCCTTCCCAGGGAATAGCCCAGGAATTCTGGCATCTGAATTTTGACTTGAGACATTGAGATTTATAGTAAAAAATTGTATGTTTGGTCTTTGTCCCATTTCTGGCACAGAACTCCTAAAACCCTCGGAATTTTACTGAGTGAAATGGGTGATAAGAGGAGTGTCCTTGTTATTTATACAAGTGCCTCTCAACCACACCAGAGCTTAGTGAGATGACTTTTAGGAAGCCCCTGAGATTAAGAGTCTGGTGACCAGGGAATGAGCCAGGTGGCTGAAGGATGGGAACTTTAAGCCCCACCCCCAACCCACAGGGAGGTTCACTTTGTAATTGTTGTCCAGTGAGTTACTCACCCACGTCTATGTAGTGAAGCCTCCATTATATATATATATATATACATCAGCTCAGTTCAGTTCCATCGCTCAGTCGTGTCCGACTCTTTGCGACCCCATGAATCGCCAGGCCTCCCTATCCATCACCACTCCTGGAGTTTACTCAAACTCATGCCCATCGAGTCGGTGATGCCATCCAGCTATCTCATCCTCTGTCATCCCCTTCTCCTCCTGCCCCCAGTCCCTCCTAGCATCAGGGTCTTTTCCAATGAGTCACCTCTTCGCATGAGGTGGCCAAAGTATTGCAGTTTCAGCTTCAACATCAGTCCTTCCAATGAACACTCAGGACTGATCTCCTTTAGGATGGACTGGTTGGATCTCCTTGCAGTCCAAGGGACTCTCAAGAGTCTTCTCCAACACCACAGTTCAAAAGCATCAATTTTTCGGTGCTCAGCTTTCTTCACAGTCCAATTCTCACATCCATACATGACCACTGGAAAAACCATAGCCTTGACCAGACAAAACTTATTGGGAAAGTAATGTCTCTGCTTTTTAATATGCTATCTAGATTGGTCATAACTTTCCTTCCAAGGAGTAAGCGTCTTTTAATTTCATGGCTACAGTAACCATCTGCAGTGATTTTGGAACCCCCAAAAATAAAGTCTGACACTGTTTCTACTGTCTCCCCATCTATTTCCCATGAGGTGATGGGACCAGATGCCATGATCTTAGTTTTCTGAATGTTGAGCTTTAAGCCAACTTTTTCACTCCCCTCTTTCACTTTCATCAAGAGGCTTTTCAGTTCCTCTTCACTCTCTGCCATAAGGGTGGTGTCATCTACATATCTGAGGTTATTGATATTTCTCCTGGCAATCTTGATTCCAGCTTGTGCTTCTTCCAGCCCAGCATTTCTCATGATGTACTCTGCATATAAATTAAATAAGCAGGGTGACAATATACAGCCTTGATGTACTCCTTTTCCTATTTGGAACCAGTCTGTTGTTCCATGTCCAGTTCTAATTGTTGCTTCCTGATCTGCATACAGGTTTCTCAAGAGGCAGGTCAGGTGGTCTGGTATTCCCATCTCATTCAGAATTTTCTACAGTTTATTGTGATCCACACAGTCGAAGGCTTTGGCATAGTCAATAAAGCAGAAATAGATGTTTTTCTGTAACTCTCTTGCTTTTTCGATGATCCAGCGGATATTGACAATTTGATCTCTGGTTCCTCTGCCTTTTCTAAAACCAGCTTGAAGATCTGGAAGTTCTCGGTTCATGTGTTGCTGAAGCCTGGCTTGGAGAATTTTGAGCATTACTTTACTATCGTGAGAGATGAGTGCAGTTGTGCGGTAGTTTGAGCATTCTTTGGGACTGCCTTTCTTAGGGATTGGTATGAAAACTGACCTTTTCCAGTCCTGTGGCCACTGCTGAGTTTTCCAAATTTGCTGGCATATTGAGTGCAGCACTTTCACAGCATCATCTTTCAGGATTTGAAATAGCTCAACTGGAATTCCATCACATCCACTAGCTTTGTTCATAGTGATGCTTTCTAAGGCCCACTTGACTTCACATTCCAGGATGTCTGGCTCTAGGTGAGTGATCACACTGTTGTGATTATCTGGGTTGTGAAGATCTTTTTTGTACAGTTCTTTTGTGTATTCTTGCCATCTCTTCTTAATATCTTCTGCTTCTGTTAGGCCCATACCATTTCTGTCCTTTATCGAACCCATCTTTGCCTGAAATGTTCCCTTGATATCTATAATTTTCTTGAAGAGATCTCTAGTCTTTCCCATTCTATTGTTTTCCTCTATTTCTTTGCAAGACAGCCACCCAAGACGGTCGGGTCATGGTGGAGAGGTCTGGCAGAATGTGGTCCACTGGAGAAGGGAATGGCAAACCACTTCAGTATTCTTGCCTTGAGAACCCCATGAACAGTATGAGAAGGCAAAATGATAGGATACTGAAAGAGGAACTCTCCAGGTCGGTAGGTGCCCAATATGCTACTGGAGATCAGTGGAGAAATAACTCCAGAAAGAATGAAGGGATGGAGGCAAAGCAAAAACAATACCCAGTTGTGGATGGGACTGGTGATAGAAGCAAGGTCTGATGCTGTACAGAGCAATATTGCATAGGAACCTGGAATGTTAGGTCCATGAATCAAGGCAAATTGGAAGTGGTCAAACAGGAGATGGCAAGAGTGAATGTCGACATTCTAGGAATCAGCAAACTAAAATGTACTGGAATGGGTGAATTTAACTCAGATGACCATATATATATACATAGTCAGAGCTATATATATAGCTATATATATACACACACACACATACACTCTCTTAACTGGGGGTTTAGAGAGCTTCCAGCTTGGCAAACAGGTGGGGTGCTGGGAGGGACACACCGGGAGAGGCAAGGACATTCTCCAGGTGACAGGCCTGGACTTGTGATTGCCCTCTGACATGGAGGACAGTCTTGTGAGACTAAGCCCTTAACTTGTGGGACCACAGCATCAGAACTGCGTTGAATTGCAAGACTCCCAGCTGACGTTCAGAGAGAGGTGGAGAATTGCTGTGTGGGGAAATGCCCACACATTTGGTGGCCAGAAATACTTTGAGCAGAGCGTGAAAAAGAAATGGGTGATTCCTTTACTTAATTTCTCTTCTATCTGTAGACATGTATTAATAATAATAATAAAACAATGAAAAGAGTAGTAATGATGGCTATTAAATATGAATATGGCATTTACCGTGTTTTGCACATTCCTCATAAAAGAATTCACCTAATCCTCACAACAACCTTTTGGAAGAGTTTGAGAGGGGTAGATGTTAACTCTGCTCTGAATGTTTGCTGGAATTATCCTGTGAGGCCATCTGGTCCTGGACTTTTTGCTGGTTGGGAGTTTTTAAATTGTGCTTCACTTTCATTACTTGTAATTGGTCTGTTCTTAGAAAATATTTTCTGTTTCTTCCTGGTTCAGTCTTATCATTCTAAGAATTTGTCCATTTCCCCTAGGTTGTCCATTTTATTGGCATGTCGTTGTTCATCCTCTTATAATCCTTTGTGTCTTGGGGTATTGGTTGTACCTTTTTTTTTTTTTTCTGATTTTATTGATTTGGAAACAGGGAAGTCGCTCAGTCATGTCCAACTCTTTGGGACCCCATGGGCTGTAGCCTACTAGGCTCCTCTGTCCATGGAATTTTCCAGGCAAGAGTGCTGGAGTGGGTTGCCATTTCCTTCTCCAGGGGATCTTCCCAACCCAGGGATCGAACCCAGGTCTCCTGCATTGCAGGCCAACGCTTTACCGTCTGAACCACCAGGGAAGCCCAAGAGTCTCAGATGGTTGTAAATAACACACCACCCTACCTCCCCCCAGAGTGGGGAGAGGTGATTTGGACCCTCTCCCTTTTTTCTTGAGTCTGGCTAAAGGTTTATCCATTTTATCTATCTTTTTAAAGAATGAGCTTCTAGTTTTATTGATCTTTTTAAATTGATTTTTAGTCTGTATTTTGTTTATTTCTGCTCTGATCTTTACGATTTCTTTCCTTCTCCCATCTTGGGTTTGTTTACTCTTCTTTCTTTTGTTCCTTCAGGTGTAAGGTTAAGTTGTTTGAAAGTTTTCTTGTTTCCTGAGGTGAGTTTGTACTGCTGTAAACTGCCCTCTAAGAACTGCTTTTGTTCCATCCCACAGGTTTTGAGTCATCGTGTTTTCGTTGTCATTTGACTCTAGGTATTTTTTAAATTTCCTCTCTGATTTCTTTGGTTGTTTCTTACAACTTTTTGAAGTAGGCACTATTTTGATCCACAGTTTATAAATAATGAATCTAAGATGTAGAACCACAGAGCTAGAACTCTACAACTAGGCATTGCTAATCCAAGATGTTTTACCATATGCAATAAAAAAAATCTGCTACTGTCTCTTGAAAAATCTGAGATGTTTGAGACAGAGACAGGAAGTACTGTTGGGTGAATAGTTACTGTCAGGCACTTCCTAGTTACACATCTTTGTTCATTTATTCATTTAATTAAAACCCTGATGTTTAAAAATGAAGGAATTTGTTCTGAGAAGTTAGGCCACTTGGCCAAAAAGTGATGGCAGACTCAGGTCATTTGGCTTCAAAGCCTTGTGTTTTACGCTTTGGCCATTCCCAACGTGACAGTCATATGTCCTGTTCCCGAGATTGGCCACGTGGCTTTACAGGTCTCATCCACCTTCAGTAATGTGTTTTCTGTGTAATACACACTATGTAACATACGAGAAGTCCATTTAGTAGCTCTGGTTAAACTTCCTTCCTAAGATATGTCAAAATTCTGGTCTATAAAATGGCTTAGCCACTGCTGTGACACCCTGATGCAACTCACCCCCAGTCATTTAGACCAGTGATTGTTGGGTTGTGGAGGGAAGGGAGGCTTTCTTTTCTGTCTCCCTATATCCAGTGCCTAGAGCATTGTAGACAAAACTAACAAGGCATGTTAAAAGAGAAAAAAAGCAGATTGTATTAGTTTTACATGGGAATTCACAAAGAAATGTGACTGGAGGAGGCAGTGAGAATTTGGGGGCATATACCATCTTAACAGAGGGCAATACAGTGTGGAGAAGAGATTAGACAAAGGAGTTTGGGGGCTTCTGGGCTGGGGTGAGGTGTGAGCAGGTAACTAGGAAATGACTTGTAGAAAGCTGTTTAGAAAGGTTTATTATGCAGAGAAGAGTTCCACGAAGGTGACAGGAGTTGTCTCTGGGGTGGTTCCTTTCCTGGTGTGGGAGACAGAGACTCTTTTCCAGGGGACATTTACGCCTGACTTTTAGACAGCCAGTGGAAGACGGAAAGCTGATTGCTTCCATCAGGTGGCCATCCCTGTGCCAGCGCGGCGTGTCTGGGGGAGGCGTGCTGCAGTCCCTTTGGTTTTCTGCTCTGGTCTTTTTGGTCGGTGGTTTACTGCACCCTGTTACTGCCATCGTTTGTTTGCTTTGCCTCTTCATGTTTGAGTTTCTGAATCTCTAACCCATGTCAGCCAGCATTTTGGTGTGTGAGATTGTGAGTTTCTTCAGTGAATGCATTATAGCAAAACTATTTTGTCATTAAAAAAAATCCCTGTAAGGGGACTTCCTTGGGGGTCCAGCGGTTAAGACTCTGCGCTCCCAGTGGTGTGGGGTCCATCCCTTGTCAGGGAACTGAGATCCCACGTGCCACGCGGCCTGGCCAAAACACAGAAATAAAATGAAAAGAAAAGAATCCAGCTATTAAAAAAAAAAAAATCCCTGTGCAGTCAGGGCATTGTTGAGGAGCCCCTGGCGTTGGCACCCGTCCCAGGCCCCTGGTGTTCCCTCTCAGCGCTGAAGAACTTCACGGGAAGGCCCAGCTCCTCAGAGTTGGCTTATTCTGCTCCCTGGAGACCACTTTACTTTAACTTGAGATGAGCAAAGCTCAGTTCACAGAGAACAGGAGGCGAGAAGATGGGCAGGGACCTAGCAAAATGGCACACTTCCCTACCTGCGTGCTTATTTACATAATTGTGTTTTTATAACATTTCCTGTACTTTTCTGTAAGCTGATGCTGCCCTAATTATAGATTTTCAAGAGAACGTTTCATTGTACCCCAAATTATATAGTGCTTTTCAAAAGGTACCTTCTTACTGGTTTACCAAATACCTTATAAACTCGTAATTACATAAAACAATTCAGGATACAGAATGGAAACCGCCTGTACTGTTAACAGATGTTGGCTGGTATTGTTACATAATTGAGCACAAGGCTTTGAAAGATCTATAATATTTTTCTTGTGCAGCAAAGAAAGAAATGACTCATTATAGCCACAATGTATCACGGAGGCTCCTGATCAAACAGAACGCATATGTTCTATTTTGTGAGTTCCGTACAGCACCATTGTCAATGGACTTGCCTTTGTGGATGGGAAAGTGCCACTTATTCCAGCAAATTGCCTTTGTGGCATATGTTAGACAGCTTGTGGGCACCTGGGCGAAGCAGAGCCGGGCCCCTTTATCAGGGCTCACCTGCACACGGCATCCGACGGCGCCCAGCTCCGGGGAGGTTGCCCATTAACAGAGTCCTCCAGGAACCCACTGGTGACTTGCTCTCCAAGCTCACCTTCCCTGCAGACCCAAAGTGTAGGTGGCTCCCTATACAGTAGCTTTTTTTTTTCCCTATCATTTTCAGGTCTGTATCAAGACACCAGTGTTTCACATCACAACGAAAGTAACCTCAGTGGAGCCCAAGGAAATAAATCCTATTATTAAGTGCTGTATTTAATGTGGAATTAATTTCTATTTAATTCTCAGCACTATTGGTAAAAAAAAAAAAAAGGAAAGTTATTTATCTTAGGATATTAGAATTAGAAGGACCCTTGTGTTTCTGATTACAAAATGCAATAAGAAAGCATTAGGTTCAATTTTTGCATTGTTGATAGACCTCCCCATATTTTCTTCTCCAGAGAATGTTGTGTTTTAGGAAATCGATGGAGATATACACAGACTTAACTAATCCCTTTCATTGGAGGTTTTGGTATTGGTCTTAAGTTCTTCTTTTCTGGAAACTTTTCCCTTTTTGGCCAGAGTTTTGAAAGATGAGTTGCTGAAATAGTCTCTGCCTTTCTGGTTTGTTCTGTTGGCATGCTCCTCCCGTCTCTGTTCCTGTGACTCTTCCCTCAAAACACGGCCCCGATGACAGTGCTGCTCACTGCCGTCGCGGCTCCTTGAGGCCCGACGTAGCAGCCGAACAAAGAAACCTCGAGGAGAGGCTGATTCCTAAACGTAGCCGTACGTGTTGAAAGTGACGCCTTATGTCGCCGCGGCATATCGACATTGTCAGTTACATATTCTTAAACAACTCACCTGACCGAGTGATTTACTTTGTGTTTCACTGCCTTTTTCAATTAAAGGAACTGAGGGTGCAATATCAGATACCATATATTTTCTCCTGTTGACACCAGCATCGTTGTCCCACAAGGTGTGGGGGGCGGGGGATGTTGGGGTTGTGCTGGGGGCTGTGCTGCTCCGGTTTAAATGGTGTAGACAAGTGATTAGTGATCAGGAGCGAGCCCGCACCCTGCTTCCAGATCTTCCCTTCAGTGCCTTTCCATTTCTGTCACCTTGCTGCACACTTGGGAGGTGGTATTTCTGGGTAGTTCACACTGTTTCTTTTGCTGGCATTTCTTTCCACTCCAAGGGCCCTTAATGCTTCTTCCTGGTTTTTTTAAGTATCATTTGGCATTATGGCCCAAACCTTAGCTTGTCGGGTCTGCAGCTGCAGCACAGGTGTTCTGGCGGCCCCAGCCGAGGAGCTCTAGGCCCTACCCCCCAGCCCCGCCCCAGGCTACAGGGCTGATAACTTGAACCAGACATTCTGTTTTCTTGGGGCCTCGTTTATTGTCTCACACACTGGTGTGGTATTCGTGTTTCACAAGGCTAACCATATATAGCGTTTCTTAAATGTGTATTTGCACTAGGTGGATATATTAACTGTTACTCTGCAGATGAGAGTTTGAATTACAAACTGACCCCCTTTATTTGTTCTCTGTATAAAGTTTTGTTGTAACAGTGCTAATTACCAAACTGCTGGATTTGTGAAAAAGTGCACAGCAGTAATTTGCACCTTAATGTTGCTTTGCCACTTTAAAAAAAATTGTGAACACATACATGGGGTGCACACACTTGATTTATGAGTTTCCGAGGAGCACGTTTATCTGCGGATCTGTAACCTCGAGTGTAGCATTTGGTGTCTGTATTTGTGAGACACTCATTTTACCCCGGTCAGAGCTGTTGGGTGCTGAATGGGACATCTTAACAAGGAAGAGCAGCATTTTAAATTACCATGTGCTTGTGTTTATTATTTTTTGCTAGTTTTAGAAAGAAAAAAAAAAAGACAGGAAAAAAGATCCCCTTTCTCGTTCCTTCCTATTGATGTGAAATCATGAACCAGAGGGGTCGCATCTGAGGGTTTTGGTGCAGAGTCACCATTATTCCAGTGGCAGATGATAATGGTTCTCTTCTGTTAGCTTCACGTCCCAAGTAAATGTTTCTACATCATTAACATCTTCTCACACCCCCAAGCCAGCCCAGGTTCATTTTGTGTTTCGGTCTGTAAGAACAGCCTCTCTTCTTAGAGTTCAGTTCAGTCGCTCAGTCCTGTCCCACTCTTTGCAACCCCATGGATTGCAGCCCATCTTCCCTGTCCATTACCAGGCTTACTCAGACTCAGGTCCATCAGGTCGGTGATGCCATCCAACCATCTCATCCTCTGTCGTCCCCTTCTCCTCCCGCCTTCAGTCTTTCCTAGTATCAGGGTCTTTTCCAATGAGTCAGTTCTTCACTGGACAAGAACAGCCTCAGGTGTTGGGGAAAACTTATTTTTGCCCTGCGGACATGTCAGGAACATCCTCTCCAGGTAGTTTCCGAGTATCCATCGCTTAGGAAAGCTGTGAGCCAGAAACCCAGACTGGGAGCTCTGACTCTCTGAAAACTTTACACCCTCCATATTTTTATATGTGTACTTCAGATTAATTCCACCTGCCTCTTAGTTGGATTTCTGGTGGCTAGGAACTTTTAAAAGAAATTTGTGTTTTTAAAAAGAAACGCAAAAAATAAAATTTTCTTTCTGATACAAGAGTTTTTCTGTACTTGTAAGAAATCCTGCTCCTGGGCAGAAAGGAAAGGTTTCAAAGGAGCCTCATCTCCATATGGTTTTAGTCGATAATCCTTTATCCACCATCTTCAGCCCTCATTCCTTTGCTTTCTTGCCTGTGGCTACATTTCTGTCTCTGCATCAATTAGCACAGTGATTTATACAACAGGCAAGCAGTTTAGAGGTAATGGTACACAATTAACATCTCATTCCACCATAAAGGGTATGCTAAATACCCCAGTCATTGCTTTCTCTGCCTGGAATTGAAATAAGTGTTTGTCTTAATTCATATGCTATCTGATGTGAAGTGGGCCTGCTTTATACTGCACTACACCATTAATCTAATTATAGATAGCTGCAAATGAAGTGCTGTCTGAGCTGGGAGATTGAAGAAAATAGCCTTTTGTCATTTAGCATGACTCTGTGAAGCAAGATCACACTTTGCAGGGCAGTACTGCAAAATGGAGATCTCAGTGATATTGCTGCCTGTTGCATCCTTTCTAATTACAACGGGCACGGTAAACACAACCGGGCGCCGATAGAAATAGAGCTGTAGATACGCTGTCACGCAGGCTGTCTGCGAAAGTCCTCCGGTGCTGTTGGATTAAACGATGCGTTCTGATTGACAGCTACCTTGAGACTGCTGATGGAGTTGTCTCGGTGTTACGCTAACAGGCTGCCCGGTGACGGCAGCTGTCCCAGGCGCTTGAACTGCTGTCTCTTCATTCCGACCTTCTTCGCCAGGCCTGTACTTCCAGGAGGACAGCTACAGGCTTTTCATCCTGTATGTTTTTCGTGCCGTTCTGTGGACGGTTTCTGTTGGTTTGGTTTTGTAGGGCCTGACGCTGAAGCAGAGGGGAATGTGTTCTGCCTGGCTTCAAACCCTCACTGTGTTTCTCCTCCACTATCAACTGTGTATTCCACGAAGAATTTAGGAAAGGAAAACAAGTTTGAATCTCAGTCCTGGTTCCACCTAGATGCTGTATTTTTCGTGGTTTGTTTTCTTTTTTCTTTTTCTCCCCCCTAGCTTTTTTTTTAAACACCTTTGTTTTCAAAGACGCATCATCATTTCTGCAGCTCGGCATTTCTGTCACTTTGGAACCATTGACAGTGTCCCTTGCTCCGGCTCAGGGTTAGTGAAGCAGACTTGGAGAGGAACATTTCAGCCTTCGCTCTCACTGCCACACTGTGGAAAGGAAGACACAGCTTAACGCTGGAGACCCTTGGGGCAGAAGGCATAAAACCGAATGAGAAGAGATCCTTGTGTTTGGAGAAACGTGTTTGCCACCTTACTTAACCAGGGCCGAGGTACAGTATAAGGCCAGTGCTTCAGGGTGCTAAGATAACTGATGTAAAATAATTGATGGCGAAGCTTCATCATTTATCCTTCAGTCTGTGGTGGCTGAGCGGGCCCACGGTTGACATGAAAACCATGAGCTATATATACTTCTTGTTCTGGGGAGAATGACGCAGGGAGGAAGACCAGAGCTGAGCCTGCTTTACAAGGAACGGCAGAGGAGCCTCTGAAGTCGCAACTGAAAAAATAAGGAAATAAACCAGAAGCACTCGTCTTATGAGGAGGGACCCCCAGGTCCCTGAGTCTTACAGGCATGCGGGATGCATAAAACCGCTGGTCCGTCTGGAGGCCTCGGGAAGAAGCACGGGGGGTTAAGCTCCGTGAGGGGATGCAGACGCGAAACCAGCACCCACACCAGCCACGCGGCGTGTTGTGTGACCGTCCGAGTGCAGTGCGTCCACCGAAAGGGCGCTCTGCTGCCCGGGGCACCGAGCAGCGTGTGTGCTGGGCCCAAGTGGGCACGCTCACTGGCAGGATGTTTCTGTTAACCAGGTCTGGTTAGAAAGCATCTCTTCCCCCAAAACCATGGCGGGCCCTCTCCTCCCCCAGCAACCACCCCACCCCCGCGCCCCGCCCCACCGTTCCCTCTCCTGATTCAGGTTCCCTGTTGAGAGCTGTATGTTCATTTCTAACACAGTTCCACTGTGTTCCTTTTAATTGTCCATCTCTTATTTTCTTCCCTATCCTTTTTATGTCTGGTATGATTTTTCTCTCTTTCTTTTGAACTTTCTAAGGAGAAATTTTCTTGTTAGGCATGGTTTTTCACTGCAGACACCACAAAATGAATTTGCTTAAGAGCCGGAGATGGGGTTATTTGCCCATGATTAGGTTACTAGGTAAGGCCTGGGTTGAGGCACTGGAGCCCCGGGAGCACCTGTTTTCTGCTCCAACTTACACTTCCAAGTGTGTTTTCAGGAACTTAATAATTTGCCTGTGGTTTGGAGAGCACCTCCCCACACCCGCCGGGTGAGGTTCCTTCCTGGTGGACCCGGAGCCGCTCAGCTTCCAGCTCCCCCCACCAGCAAGCAGCCTCTGCATCAAGCAGACATTTCTCCAGACCTGAGGAGCGCAGAACCTTCTGACTTCTCCCAAGATTCTGCTTCTCTGTCTCATCAGTGAACCGTTAGCATTCTGGCCAGCCACCCCCAAAACAGCAAATCGGTGGTCTGTCTGCTTGCTTCGGGCTCACTCGGTGAAGAATCTGCCTGTAGTGCAGGAGACCCAGGTTCCGTCCCTGGGTCGGGAAGATCCCCTGGAGAAGGAAATGGCAACCTGCTCCAGTTTTCTTGCCTGAGAAGTCCCAGGGACAGAGGAGTCTGGCGGGCTACAGTCCATGGGGTCCGAAAGAGTCGGACACAACTGAGCGACTAACACTTTTCTGCTTGAAAATAATAACTTACCAGCAAAACTCTCCAGAAACGTCCTATGGGACCCCTTAGGAATATTAAAGTATTTAGCATAGGACAAAAGTGCACACACATCATAGGGTATTTTCCTGAAATCTCTCACCTCGTTGACTGCTCTGCCTGTGCCCCCTAAGAATTCAGAGACACCAATAAATAGCTGTTTTGATCATAAGCTTTGAAAGCCCTTGTGTACATTCTTAAATGGCTCCCTTTCTGGGGCATCAGAAAGCGTTTACAGTTCTCACCACGCAGTTCACCCCCATGGGCCTCTGTGCTGCCTCTCTGCTCACCTCCCATCCTGGCTGGTGCCCCCTGGCCCACCGCATTGCCAGTCCAGAGGTCGTTTCCAGAAGGCATGCTTGTGTGGGCACGCTGAAGGGTCAGGACAACATCAAAGGTAATCTTAAAACGAGAACCTTCTCCGCAGCCGCTGCTTTTTCTATTCAGAAAGGTCATCTCGAAGCCAACTGTTTGCAACAGGGCCTCTCCCAAGGCATTTATGCCCCTTGTTATTTTTTGCTTGTGATTACAATAAGTTGCTTATCCCCCAAACAGATTTAAGAACAATAAACAAATACAAAAGGAAAAGGAACATCTCATCAATAACAAAGACTGCATCCAAAGGCATTGAGTTCTGTGACTCTTTTACATCTCCTTCCAAGCAAAGCAGGAGTCCCGCGGAGAAAGGAATCCAGATAGGAAAATTACAAAAATAGTAAAAAGGATCCAGTTGTGGTCAGGATCTTGTCATTTCTGGGGTGCGCTGGCACTCGGGACAATCCTGGCACTTTATTTACCTGAAGGGGCTGGTTTGGGATGCAGCTAACATTGGTTTTTAAGGGTATCCTCCATGGTGAAGTGTGATAAATCAAATTATCCTGGGTATAGAAAGATAACCTTGCCCCGAGTTCACATTTTGAAGTCAAATTGTGTGAAACAAGAAGAAAAGATCTGTATGCTCGGAGGTGGGGGGGGTGGGGGTGGGGCGGGGAACTCGCCAGCTGGGCCCAGTGCTGAGCCGTCCCTAGAAGAAGCCACACGGGACGCTGTCAGCTAGACAAGTAACTTTTTGTTGTTGTTGACTCTGATGCTTCTCATGAGGTGGGATTTGCTTTTCCAAGGCGTTAAGAGCGCAGATATTAAAACTGTGCAATTTGGTATAATTATATTCCCCCCCCCCCGCAGTCAAGCCCCCCCCCAATAGATTTAATGAAGGACTTTGAGATGCATCTCGTTGTTGATAAATAGCCCCTCTGCCCAGAATGTTTATTGGAGTGACAGCAGAGTGCATTCTCCTTACGTTTTCCCTCGCCACTTATGACTCAGATGAATTTTAATAGGAGCAAAAAGCTTTTATTTGCACTGTAATTTCACTTAAGGATCATATCCTTCAGAAACTGGCAGACACTTGTACGTCTGGATTGCAAAACACATGCTCAGGAGTAAAGGAAAACACACAGAAGATGTTATTATTCAACCTGTCACAGCGTCACGAATCCTCTTGGAATTTAGTCCATCCAAGTTCTTCCATGGGCCCTCTCCCCACCCCCAGCCTCACCCCACCCCCAGTCCCCAATGCCTTTGAAATTAGGCCCTGAGAGCACACTTAGAGATG
Organism: Odocoileus virginianus; assembly: GCF_023699985.2. Lineage (NCBI taxonomy): Eukaryota > Metazoa > Chordata > Mammalia > Artiodactyla > Cervidae > Odocoileus > Odocoileus virginianus. Next base: position 33,321,464 of record NC_069681.1, on the reverse strand, counting down.
TCCACCGCCCCGGACAGGATGAAGGGTGATTCCATTTGGCTTTTGCCTCCCTGCCATCACGATGCCCAAGGAGGCTTTGAGCTACAACAGCTTTTTTTTCTAACAAAATGGAGCTGCCTGGTCACGCCATCTCTCTGGCCCCCAGAGGAGATGCTCTTTGGTAGGAATCAGAAAAGTCTTCAGGTGGTGGGTCCAACTTGAGCAAGCAACACCTCCCCCAACCGTGTCATGTCTCTGGACAGACCAAACCCTGGCTCCTGTGTTTATTCACAGAGATCTAGGATCCCCCCCTCCCCTGCCCCCTGCCGGGCAGAAATTCCTTGTATTAGAAATGTTCTGGTAGACTGAACTGCCTTTCATGTACCCCTCATCATTTGAGAGCCACCTAGAAAATGGGCCATTAAAGTCCTGGGCTTGCGGATCGTTTCCCTTCAGTGGTTTTAAAAATCTCGAGTTATTGTCTTTTGGTGTAGAGCATATTCATGTTATATTTCATTTTCATCAACCCTAACCATCCTGTTAATGCTGGGAAGACCACATAATGTTGTGCTTAAAAAGAAAAGGTAACTTTTTCAATCGTGAATATAACGTTTTATGTCACTGGAAAAAAAATGAATTTTAAATATTCTTTTGCCCCAAATGAACACCAAAACCTTTTGTCTGAACTTACTGATAACACGGTCCAGCCGCTGTCTCTGGGGAGCTGAGGGTTTGGCACAGCTGTCTGCTGCCACCTACCGGTGAGTTCTGGCAACACCCACTTCTCTGCTGGTCGGCCCAGCTGCAGAATGTGTGTCCACTGGGAAAAGTTTCTAAGGGAATACAGGAAAATTCTCTCTTCTTTGTAAGGTTTTGAGATGTTTTTCTTAATGATACAGGATGATTACTGTTTGTCACTAATGAATTACTGGACTCGTTCCGCTTTCAAGAAATTTCGTACACAACTGGCTCACAACATAGGGCAGAAGCAAACGAATGCTTTTTGCTTCTGTGTGCAGTAACTATGTGACTTCAGAGGTGGTGAAACTTAAAAGCTGAAAACTGATTTTGAACGATTGCTGCGTTGGAGGAGGAAAAGTTTATCATGTGATCTCACTTTTTCTTCCCTCCCCCTTTGTAGTACAAGGTGCGTATCCTCACCAAACTCGCTGCAGAGTTGAACAAATTTATGCTGGAGAAAGCTGCTGAGGACACGAGCAGCGTTCTGCGCTCCCCGATGCCTGGCGTGGTAGTGGCCATCTCCGTCAAGCCCGGCGACCTGGTGAGGGCCGTCCCTGTCTGTCGGAGGGGGTGGGGGCCAGACTGAGGCAGGGTCCTATTCCTGAGTCACGGCACCCCACAATACAGCAGGGGCACTTTTGCGCGCTCTTTGTCCAGCATTTCACATCACAGGCTCTCTCAGCGCCTCCCCTCCCCAACCACCCAGGGAAACTGGAACAGAAATAAGGCCAGATCCATTGTTTCTCTGGCAAATTTAGCGTCTCAGGAAGCGTTTATTTAAAATTCCTATTTACCCTCTAGCTCTCTGTGGTTTAAGCATCCCTGAAGAAGTCATACCAAGAAATAAGCCCCTGATGGGAGAACTTTTGGCACGCATCCTGGAATAAACGGGAAGGGTACTAAGGAAAGTTATTGCCGTAATCTGTGTGGTACCAGAGCACTTCCCAAATAAAATCTAGGATCAGAGTTTGAATTTTTTCATTTTGACCTTGTGAAATTAAGGCACAAATCAAGGGTATATTATTAGATTTCCTCACATGTTCAGTCTCCAGGTCACAGGCTGTGGACAGATTGGTAGAATACAGTCATTGTCCTAGAACAGACAGAAAGCCATTGATCAGCATCGAAAGTAAAAAGAAAACAAAGATGCAACCGGAAGGTTTCCAGGGAGCACTTCCGTCTTCGCTGTTTTATTTCTGTGCTGGGAGAGGACAGCCAAGCACCACAGTCTTCAGTGCATGATATGGTGATTCCGTTTGTGTCTCAGTTATGTCACAGGAGTTTATGCATTTTCCTGTAAAGACTACATGAAAACTGCCTCTCTCTTTATTAACGTAAGAAAAATAAGAGAAAAACTAATGTAGTTGGTTGGCATTAGCTTCTAAAAAAGTACTTACAATCGGCAAATATTAGCAAAAAATGATTGGTTTCAGTTGTTTTAAAATGATTAGGCCTGAAACTGATATGTGAAGTTGGAAAACTGACCCAACAACTGCTTTACCTGATGACATAGAAATGGAAGTACCGGCTTTTAAAAGAGGTTCGGAGCTGGGGATTGTTAGGTTTGAAGGCACTGACATGCCCAGAAGAAAGCCCTCTCTAGGACCGTGAGGCTGCCTGGCGTCCAGGATTTGGGAGAGGTGATACGGATTCAGGATCAGGTTGAATGTGGCGGTGGGTTGCCTTACATCGCTTTCTTCTGAAGGCCTTGGCCTTGCCCCTGAGAAGGCCTACACCCACTCCTCGAGCAGAGCAGTCAGTGGGATCTCCTAGCGACTGGGTGCGTAGGCTGGTGAACAATGGGAGGGAGTCCTGCTTTGGTTGTCTTTGTTTTTCCATTTTCCTCCTAAGCTTTTTCTGGAAGCCACAGAGGCTGTATACAGCCATCCTGAGCTCGTCAGTTCTAATTGCGTGGCTTTAATTATAAAACCACATTTGCACCTAGGGAAAAAAAAAGTCAGTGTTTAACTGAAATCCTTACTTTTCTAACACCTGAATCAGGACCTGAGAGGAGGGAGGAGTATGGGGCGGCTGCTCCTGCTGGGAGATGAGGGGGGTGGGTGGGTGGGGATTCCTCCTCCCTGGAGGAGGGAGCCTGCAGCCTTCTTGTTTACATCGAGAGCTTCCTCCTGGCCTAGCTGCTCCAGAGACCACAAGGGTTTGGCCTTCATACTCTCCATTTCCTGGTTCATCATGGAATGTGGGAAAGCACAGCATTTTAGTAAAACGGGACAGTGTGGTATTAGGTCTTCGTTCATTCGGGGGAGCTCAGACATCGGAAACCACCACCAATAATTAAATGTGGGTATTCAAGAGTGGTCTGCCTTGAGAAGGAACTGGGGCCTCTATTTTGGGTATCTCTTTAAAGGCAGAGCACGCGGCAGGGTCTGGGGGGACCCCTGGTCATCTGACTTGTCAGTGCGCACCTGTGTGCTCAGGCTGGTCATGGAGGGCAGATGTGTGTTTTAATTTTTCTGTCCAGCTTCCGATGCCACTTTTTGTCCTTGCAGGACTTTCTTTCATATTCTGTATCATTGTATTTTGATAAAACAGTATTTTCACTTTAGTTATTATTTGTGAAAAATGTCGCGGACTGCTAAGACCTGAAGCAGATACAGGGGTGAGATGTTTAATTGTCTCTCTCCTAACAACTTCGACAGTTAACTCTGCCTGGCGTAATGAGAACACACGGAACTTTCCTTGGGCCAAAGGCACGGCCCATACCTGAGGCCACTGCAGGAAAATAATTCTTGTAGCTTTCAAGTTTTGAGGTTTAAAATTATTTTAACACTGCAGGGCATGTTGTCTTGTTCTTGGCAATAACAATAGCTGGGCCAGGGTTCTTCTCTTATCAGTAGAAAGATAATGGAATCAGTCATCTCTGCATATTTTCAAGGAAAAGGACCAGGAGAACAAGGAAGGGCCTACCCGTATTTTGTGTTTCTTTGTAATGTTATTTCGTATAGTTTAAATCCCAGCTATCTGTAATTTTTATATTTAGTGTAAGTAAAACCTGACATGTCTTGGAATGGTCGGCCTGGTACCATAGCATGTCACATAGGTAATATAGGGCAAATCTGTTTGCAAAGTAAAGAGTTTTAAAAGAGCTTAAGGGCCTCAGGACAAAATGACCCAAGGTGGCCATTTAGAGGTGGGGAGAGGACTCCCGCCACATCCCCAGCAGAGAGGCTGGGTTTTACTCTTAAGTGCACATTTTAAGTTCACACAGCAAAAGTTGCTAATACTTTTCAGTGTCTATTACATGCTATTTAACATTAAATGTGGTAGGAAAATCCGTTTTTAAATGATTGTATAATAACCTTTTTTAATATGTTGGGAGGGAATGCTAGTTCATAAGTGGTAGAATGCATATAAGCATGTAAAACAAAAAGAAATGAAGTCAGGGTGGATTGAGAACAGCTAAAATCACACATTTAATTCAGAAAATGGTTGCCAGAGTGACTTTTATATGCCTTTCCTATGTGCCTTTTTCATCTTTCTTCTGAAAATAATCTTAAAATAACTGATTTTTCATTTTGAAAAATACCTACTTTTCTATACATTAAACAATATCATAAACCAGGGGCACTTCTACAATCAAAGCTAACATTTAAAAGATAACTTGTTTTAAGTTTTTAAACTACTATCTTTATGATTTCTTGGACAAAAATATTAAAAATCTATATTCTTTCAGAATGATGCTGAATGCATTTCCCCCCCCAGCATTAGACTTACCGCTGCTGAATTTGTGGTACAATTTTCATTTTGACTTAGATATCAGAAACAAACAATAAAAATGAGGCAACCCATGGGTATATTTTAATATTGCATTTAAGTAAGATTCTTTCTAGTTCTGTTTAGATTCTGCACTCATCTCAGATTTGCATCAGAAATGCTCATCTAGTTTGATGGATAGTAACTACTATTGTGGTGTAGTCATTTCATGATATATGAACTTCGACTCATACCTTTAATTTAAACAGTAATATATGTCAGTTATACCTAAATAAAATGGGAAATTACAAAAAAAAAAATACCCATCTAATACATCACAAACTGTGAGACATGAACCAGAAGCAGGCTGTATACCCATTTACATTTTCTTCTTTCTTAATTATTTATTATTTTGTAAGTTACTAGTTTTTCGGACCAGGTAAAATCATAGATCAGTATTAAGTACCTGTTGCTGCTTCTTCTTACCACTTGGCTGTTCAGTATTGGTAAGACAAGAGTTTGGAGTCGTTTAGTGGGGCTGAGATGAGGAAGATCCACTTTGTAATGGACCTGATCGTTAGCAGAAGGGTAGTTAGCTGTTTGAGATTGCTGCTCTCATGAACAATTGTCTTGGGCAAAAATATATATATAGATAGATTCTATAAAGTGCACAAGGAGAACGTAAAGTGTGGAATCAGGACTAGGAGCACCACCCAGACATCAGCCTGGTTGATCTTCCTCTGGGGGGCGGGGACGGCCACTGCTCTGGAGACACGGCTGCTGAGTGTCCCTAAACCACCTGTAACCGCGCTTACAGCAGATCGAAGGGAGTCTCGAAGGAACCTGGCAGGAGACCTTCCTTTTCGTCTTTGAAGCCGCCTCTGCCCGCAGGTTTCCCACAGGAGAAGGGCTGGGTGGGGGTGACTTTGTCCTCACATATTGATAGCTACATCTCCCTGGCAGAGGACCAGGCCTGGATGTTGGATAGATGCTCCAGTTTCTGGGATTTCCAGTCTGAAATAATTGCCGTCATTCAGTTTCCACTTTTATACAGCAGCGGTTATTCAGTGTATTTGATAAGCTGCCAGTGTTTCCACCCACACCTGTTTGTATTCCAAGGCAGGTATAGCTTCATGCGTTCATTCTGGAACATTTAAAAACTTTAAATTATGAAATACTACAGACATAGAGAACATTGTAGAGTATAATAATACAAGTATTCACATGCTGTCTGCTCACCTTTACTATATTTTCCTTCAGATTTTATTTATTTAACAAAACATGGCCAATACGGGGGACTTGCCCTGTGGCCTCTGTCCTGCAGAACTCCTGCACTGCCTTCTTTAGAGGAATGACCATCCTGAATTTGGCTTTTCTGTTTTCTCCAGATGACATTTATTTTTGATTGTTAATGATGAGTTTTTGTTGGTGGTAACAGTTGGGGAGTTTTTGCAGTTTTAACTTGATTTCAGTATAAAATGAAATATTTCTGTGGACTAGTCAGATATTGTAGGCATGTCTACAAGTTGGCATCTGATTTTATTTTTCAAGAGATGATCTTCTTGGGGTCACGCGATGTGTTTTCTTTGTTTTAAACGTTTTGAAGATGACAGTTCCCAACCTTAAGGAGAGTCAAAATATCTTCTCTTGCCATTTTGCTAAAAATAATAGTAATAATAATAAATTTTAAAAGGTCATTATCTCAGAGTTCTCTAACGCAGCACACTTCACATATCTTGAGAGTGATTTGTTAAAGGTACCAACAGTGAAGTCAGTTTTAACTGGTTCTCTTTATGACTTAGAGGTTCTTACTCCAGTTTTGAGCTCACTTCGAGGTGGTGGGAAGTAGTCATTCTCTTCATTTTAAGAAATTTCCCGAAAAGCTGAACTCGTTTTGTACTGGCCGCCTCTCTATATTCTTTCCCCAGACTCTCAGCTCCCCGCTTTGATGCCCAGCTCGCATCCAGGTCAGGATGGCAGCCTCGGGAGGGAGGGTGGGTGAGGGGGCACCTGGGGCCCCAGCAGTGCTGGGCTGGGCCAGTGCCTCTCCCCGCAGTGGCTTCCTGCTGGAGTCTTGGGTGCCCAGACCCGGTAAAGGATGCCTCATGCTGCAGATAAGGGCTTTGGCAGCGTTTCCGGCGCCTGCCCTCTCTTTCTTTGTAATCCGAGGATGGTTCCTTCCATCACTGCTTAAACACGGCCCGGTCTCCCGGGGTCTCTTCTCCCACCCTCTTTACATGAAGATCTTGGGATGTGAACGCAGGTCTCTTCTTTGGGAAATATCAGGGGATATCACCCAGCCTATCTTACCCGCTCAGAAAGAGGAAGTTATTATAATCAGATCCTCGCATTGCCTTTTAACCAAATCTGAGATGCCTTTTGCTCGTAGCTGTTAACTGCGTCTGTCCTCAGATCTAAGGGTCTCAAAATGCACTGCATTCAGGCCCCTGTGTTCTCAGTCACACAGCCTTTAAAACCGTATTTGAAGGATTTTCACTTTTGTGGATTCGGCAGCAGGGTTGATACTGATCCCTGCTTTCGGGTGGCCCAGCGCGGCAGAAGGGGAGACCAGAGTGGGCCGGTGAGCCCTCCGAGCCTTCTGTCTAATTTGGCAGAAAAACACAGAACATAGGACAACAAAAGAAGGCTCCCTTTTCCATAAAAATTCTTCTCCCCCCCCACCCCCCAAAAAAGGGGGGATTTAATTTTTCAGCTGCACGCCGTGATTTGGTGCTCACTCTTGCATTGAAACAGTTGCTGTCTGAACAGGCAGGAAACACTTTTCTTTTAATTGCTGAAATCATTCGGAAGTGCTTCGTGCCCTGCTTCTATACAGCAGATGCTGTGCATTAATTGGCCTGCGTAGAAGTGACCCAGGGTTCCTTGCAGCGGGCCCAGTTTTAGGCAGAGGGCTTAAACAGCTTATTTATTATTTTGTATAATTTGGCGTACATTATGTGCTCCTGCACGCGTCGTATTTCATGGTCTGCAGTTTCTAATGTCATGTGGGTTTCAAAACCTGTGTTTCTCTGGTAATGTACTAGCAGCAGGTAAGCTCAAAATACCATCCATCAGGAGCTAATTTTTTATCCAGATACTCCGATGACTGATGAACCTGTCTTTTGTATGACTGTTTAGCGCAGTAGAAAGCCATATGCCACTGGCACAGTTTCCCATGCATCCTTTAGAGATGCTAGAGAGTAGGCTTACAGGGGGTGGGGGGAACCCTCCACGCCATTTGTGGCCTCTTTCCTCCATTTCCAGGATAACACCTTAAAAACGGCCCTGGTTGTGGACGACAGAAGAGGGTAGGGACCGTCTTAAAGGAAATCCGACTCCCACCATCCGTTTCTTCATCAGAAATATGACTGCGCACTCTTAATAGGGAGCCTTGTTTTGTTACTCCCCGTCTGTTCAAAACAGACCTCAGCCCATTAGAAGGGCCTCCCTTGTGTGGAAAGACCACAGCTGTTACTGTAAATTTCATCCCGTCACTGTGTCACCCCCATTTTGTGGCTCTGAAGGATGAAATTGAGAAATGGAACACTGTGCAGTCATCCTTCACATCTCCAATTTTAGGCCTTTGCCATCATTTTCATGCTTTTATTCCAAATCAAATAACATTAGTGAGCTACAGCACCTTCTGATGAATGTCTGGTTCTGAGAGCAGCTTTCAAGTCTGGACTGGGGGGGGGGGCTTCCTTTTATGTTTGGGGGAGTTCTTTCTCCCCCGTTTCTCCTCTCTTTCTCCCGCTGCACCTTCTTGGGGCTTTCTCTGTGCGTTTGCAGTTAGAACGATACAAGTTGCCAAATGCGCTGCGACTTGAGCGTCGTGTCCCAGAGGGACACGTGCTGGAGCAGGTTCTGTGTCTTTCATCTCTGGGGAAGGAGTAAAGCAAACCCGGTGGAAGGATATTGGGGGCTTTAATCAGAAATAAGAAGTGGTTTAAATCATTAGCACAACAAAGCAGACTATAAGCTTGAAGATAAAAGTCTCTGGGGAAAGAGTCCTCTGAAAATAAATGGAACTTGATAGATTTCCATATCATTTATAACTTCCCTTAATTACACTTGGAAGACTTGCCAGTAAAACTGGAAAATTGGCAGCCTATATCCATTAGAGTCATTTTGCCGACCATGGCAAGCAGCTGGCTTTACTGGATTTTATTTCCCATCACTCACAATTAATCATCAGCTGGAGATGTCTGAAACTCTTCAGCCCAGAGCCGTGCCGGGTGACATTCAGGCCTCCCAAACATGCTAAAATCTGCCAAGTAAATGGGCCGAGGTTTCTCCGCGGCTTACTCATTTCGGAGCAAGGCAGGCTCCCGCCTAATGAGTGCGCTCCGATAATCGGATGCGAATGTGAACCCTGACCCCGTGTCAAAGGAGAGGACGCAATAAGCCGGATGAAAGATACGGGATTCAGACTTCCAAACTTTACACCAATTAGACAGGGAGAGGCCAAGTACATCAAGCCGAGTAGGTTTATCAAAAAGACTTGCATGAGGCTTGTGACCATTTTGTAAGCCCGACGTTGGAGACGTCCTGTCACAATCACTAAGTCTGTTATCAGATGATCCACTGGCGTGTCGGGGAAGTGTGCGCCCACAAACCCCGCGGCGGCCCCGGCCCCGCGTGCGCGCTGTCGGGTGGAGACCTGGCCGTCGAGCGCCCTCTCGGCTCAGCCAGCTCGCGCCCCGGCTTTCCGAGCACACGGGGGAGATGTGGGCGGTGTTCCGCTGCTCCTGGAGCTCGGGGAGGGGAGGGGGAAAGGCACCCCTGGACAAGGAGGCTTCCAGATTGTTGAGGCGAGAGGCCTGTGCCCTGCCGCCCGGTGACTTGGCACTGGAGCCCGTGGGCCCGCAGGTCGGGGGAGCAGCCACAGTTCCAGCCCCGTCTGTGTCCTCTGACGTCCGGCCTGTGCTGTGTTCGTCTATCTGCCTCACCTTGGTGAGGGATGAAATAGCTTGAATTTAGGTCAGGTTCACGTGCGTCTACATGGTTGCGTGCCGTGTGTGCGTGCGTGCAGAACACGATTCTGCTGACCGCAACGCATCTCACTGTTCGGTGGAGCATCAGGGAACAACTCATGCCAGAGTTTTTTCCTCTTCTAGGGACCAGGGAGCAAAAAGCAAACCGCAGAGCAGATTGTTGTGAGTGAATGACTGAGCGCGGAAGACATGAATTAAAGTTCCAGCAGATGACACAGTCGAGGCCAGCAGAGGTGGGGAGAGAGCACAGAGAGGATGAGAAGGAAGAGGGGACTAGGAGGGCCCCGAGGCCGGGCGCCGCGGCGGCTCAGGCCGCGGGTCAGCACTCCCGTCAGCAGGCACGTTCTCTGAAGCCCTTCTAATCGGCTCTTCTGGGCATGCTCGTCAGTTTGGTCTCCGCCCCCTTGGTGACCGCTGGAAATCTCCCAGGTTCATTGGTTTCTTTTTCATAGTTGATCGAGAGACACAACCTGGGAGAAGGTGGTTCTCGCTGGGGGACCTGCCCAGCTCTTCCGAGCATCTCTGCTGGATCAAGGGTTGTGTTTTCCTGGTGGGCGATTGGGGACCCACCCCTCGCAGCTGCCTGTATGCCCCCTCCTGGGCTGCTGGCGCACACAGCTGCTGGGACCGGCAGGTCATTGAAGCCCCAGAAGCTTCTCGGCTGTCTGCACTGCCGCCAGGCTCCGAGGCCCTGCTTGCACCTCCAGCGTAGCCGGCTCGAGCCTGGACTGGGGCTGTGGCCGGTCCCCCCACCCTTCTAGGCGTTTCTTCTGGGCCTCGCCGTCGGCTGTCTGGTCTCCGCCCCCTGGGTGACCACCGGAAATCTCCCGGCTTTCTTCGTTTCTTTTTCAGTCGCATTAACTGCGGGTTCACTTTCTGGAAGATCCCGTGGAGCAGCGGTGAGGGGCTCTGTCTGGCCAGCAGTGCCAAGCAGCTGCCGGAGGGGCACCCTGGTGCCCGCCCCAGAGATGCCCGCGGGGCCGAGGACAGAGAGGCGGGCTCTGGGCACTCAGACACCAGCCAAGGAAGCCCAGCTGGGCGAGGGTGCGAGGCGAGTGCACGCGGCTCCCCACAGGGTGGGGGGTGACGGGGGGACTGGTCCCTCTCTGAGGAAGGAGCTCCTGGAGCCCAGAGGCGGAGAACCCATAACTATTTTTTGGACGGAATTTCCATTGCCGAATTTCAGATTCACTTTCCAGAAAGTTCTGCAGGCCCTGAGGCCGGAACACGCGTCCTGGGTGGGAACGCTGCCGTGTGCGGCCAGCCTTGGCCCCTCGACCTCTGAGAGCCGTGGTCTGGGCCCGCTGGGGTGTGCGAGCGGGGCCCCTCCTATCTCACCGGGTCCCTCCTGCCTCTGAAAAGAGAGAAGGCGGCTCTGAGATGCCGCCGCCTTGCGGGCTGGCAGTTCTGACGCCCCCCACGTGGTGAAGATGAACCCTGCAGTTGCCCTCGGCTCTCTGGAAGGCAGGTGCTGGTGGGTCATGGAGGGCCACGGGCGCCGCGTGTCCGCCCAGCTCTCCAGCTTCCGTGCCAGCCGCCAAGCTTGGCATCCCCTCTCCTCCCACATTCCTGTGCCAGAGAGCAGCAGCCCACTGCCCGACCAGCGGAGGAGAGGACGCACCGGCTCAGGCGGTCTCGGTGCCAGCGAGACAGCCGGTGCGGCGCGGGGGGCCGCGGGAGCTCGGAGATTGTCTGGGGACTTCGGGGAAGGAACATTCTTGGGCACTTCTGCCACGCCGGATGGGCGCCGGCGTCCAGCAGCCCCAGGCCCGGGGGCCCACCAGTGCCCCAGAGAGCCGGGTGCCTCGGAGGTTCAGCTCTCACGTTTCTAGGGCGGCCGGGCTCTTTCCACAAAGAGAGGAGAAAGATGCAGCGCAGCTCCTGGTGCTGTCCCGTCAAGGGCAGAGAAAGGAGAAGGCCCAGAAGGGCCTGTATCCACCCCGACGTCTGGGTGGGAGTCCCAGGTTGAGCCCCAGGGGTTTATGTGGCAGCCCCGCCTGGATTTCCCCCCTGCTGGCTGTGGAACAGCAACCAGTGCCCCTTGCAAGGAGGGGACAGGTGCTCGGGGTCCCTCCCAGGAGCCACCCGGTGGTCTTACAGAGGCTGGGACGGTGTCCCTGTGACATGCTTGGCTCTTGTTCCCAGCTCGCCAGGGCTCCAGATAGAAAGGCCGCCGTTTGATAGCAGCTTTACCAGGATGAAATTCACACACAAAACAATCACCCCGTAAGGCGTGCACCTCAGTGGTTTCGCCTCTTCACACAGTTGTGTGGCCATCACCACAGTCAGCCTTAGAACGTTTCGTCTCCCCCAGAGGAACCCTGCACCCATCCACAAGTACCCTCCTTCCTGCCACTGGAAACCACAGGCCTTTCTGTCTATAGAGATGTGCTCATTCTGGACGTTTCAATTAAGCGGAAGACATTCTGTTTCTGCCACATCTCTTTGGCAGAAGTCGATCGAGGTTCCCCAGGGAAGGCCCTACTAGCAGCACCCAGAGCCTCCAGTTGTCAAGGGTGGTTTTCAGACGATGACTTAACAAGGGAACGGCCTTTGTCTGTGGTCCCCCAAAGATGTGCTTGGAATATAAAGTATTAGAGACTTTTTTTGTTTGTTTTTTTGGCCGCATGGCTTGTGGGATCTTAGTTCCCCGACCAGGGATGGAACCCGGGGCCCTTGGCAGTGAAAGCGCAGAGTCGTAACCCCTGGACCACCAGGGAATTCCCAAGTACTAAGAGACTCTTGGTGCCGTTTAGATTGTATTTCAGAGCTTTGACGAAGACTCTCTCAGTGGCCTCCCTCTTGAACGTTGTTGCGAAATTCGAATGCTTTAACACGCCTGTCCACTCTTTGTGTGTTTTCCAGGTAGCAGAGGGTCAGGAAATCTGTGTGATTGAAGCCATGAAGATGCAGAACAGTATGACGGCCGGGAAGACTGGCAAGGTACGTCCCCAAGGGCCCGCCAGCCCAGGCGGCTGTGACTGCAAGCGGAGCCTCCACCTTGGAATCCTAGATGTCGGGCCCAGGAGAGTCTATGTGACGTCTGGGGTGCGGGAGGGGGTGGGTGAAGAACAATTGTTCTTCACCTTAATGTCTTTCAAATTAAGGGGTCTTTAATTTTTAATGTTTACATCTGTCTTAGAGGCAGTGAGTTATCTGAGACATAGGTGACCCAGCAGGAAATGGTTTTTAGAGATTGCAGAAATTAATGCAACTCTTCAAGATAATTTCTCCACAAAGAGAACAATTCAATTTTAGATCAAGAGGAGCTGAAAGGCCCACATACACATGCGGGACTTCACGATTCAGGGAGGGGGGAAAGAAAAAGAGATTTGTTAAAAGTAAAACTTCTTAAATGTACTTTCTGTCGAAGAAAATAGAAAAGTCCTTTTAAGCAGTAACTTCATCATTCTTCCCGCGACTTGAAAGGCACCATTTGTAGCAGAATGATCCTTTTCTGAAGGGTGTTTTGCTTTGGAAGTACTGCACAGCGGAGCGAGGTGTGGGTCGTGTGTGGGGACAGCAGTGTAGACTGGCCATGTTCTGCGCTGTGGTCACTCCCGGGAAGGGCACTGGAGCCTTGGGGGTGGTGGGTGTCCTGGCAGAGAGGTACTGTCTGCTGCCCGTGGAGTTGGCATCAGACATGGCCTCCGTCCGCCTCCCGAAGAGCAAGTGAAACCCATGTTCAGGGACCAGGCCCAAGGGGACGCCCAGTCCCGCCCCAGCCGGGAGGACGGAGGCCCGGTGTTGGGCCCAGCTAGAGCGGGCCTTGGACGACTGCTCCCAGTCTCCTCCCAGTTTGGGGTGAAGAGACTGGTGCGATCTGGGCTCCAGGGGAATTCTTCTTGCCATACCCGATTCCTTTCTAAGAAGTGAACAAGAGCGTGTTGGTTTCTGCTCCTGTAAAAATTGTTCTCCGCGTTCCTAGAGATTGGTTGACATGCACGCTGCATTGTTGTCAGATTTCCTTTCGTGATGAGAGCCTGGCCTCATTTGGGGGATCCAGAATATGTGTCAGATGCATGCCAAGGGCCACTGTGCCAGGCTGGGGATCTGATCCTAAAATGAGCTCGGCCATAGCTCCCTGAGGGAGCCAGGAGCCTGCCCGTGTGCATGGTTGATGTCTTCAGGGCCCAGGTCTCACGGGGACTCCCCGCCGCGCTCAGGGTGCTGAGGGGCTCTAGGTGAGCCTGCGCGTTGGCCCTGCCCCCCAGGGCGGAGGAGCGGCCCTGCCTGGGGCAGGCGGTTCTTGCTCTGAGAGGCCAGTTTTCCTCCCGTGGCCGGGTTAACAGTGGCAGCAGGCCCTCTACTCTGGAGTCACAGCATTGTGACAGACACAGCCTGTCAAAACACCAGGGACTCCAGACCTTAAAAAGCAGCCAGTTCAATTTAGTCGCTCAGTCGTGTCCGGCTGTCTGCGACCCCGTGGACTGCAACACACCAGGCCTTCCTGTCCATCACCAACTCCCGGAGCTTACTCAAACCCATGTTCATTGAGTCGGTGATGCCATCCAACCATCTCATCCTCTGTCGTCCCCTTCTCCTGCCCTCAGTCTTTCCCAGCATCAGGGTCTTTTCAAATGAGTCAGCTCTCTGCATCAGGTGGCCAAAGTATTGGAGTTTCAGCTTCAGCATCAGTCCTTCCAACGAACACCCAGGACTGGCCTGGTTGGATCTCCTTGCAGTCCAAGGGACTCTCAAGAGTCTTCTCCAACACCACAGTTCAGAAGTATCCATTCTTCTGCGCTCAGCTTTCTTCACAGTCCAACTTTCACATGACCACTGGAAAAACCATAGCCTTGACTAGATGGACTTTTATTGGCAAAGTAATGTCTCTGCTTTTCAATATGCTGTCTAGGTTGGTCATAGTTTTTCTTCCAAGGAGCAAGTGTCTTTTACTTTCATGGCTGCAGTCATCTGCAGTGATTTTGGAGCCCAAGAATATAAAGTCTGACACCATTTCCATTGTTTCCCCATCTGTTTGCCATGAAGTGATGGGACCAGATGCCATGATCTTAGTTTTCTGAATGTTGAGCTTTAAGCCAGCTTTTTCACTCTCCTCTTTCACTTTTATCAAGAGGCTCTTTAGTTCTTCACTTTCTGCCAGAAGGGTGGTGTCATCTGCGTATCTAAGTTTATTGAAAAAAAGCAGCCACTTCACTGCAAACAGCCCTGTGGAACGAGGCCTTCCAAGTGTCGCTGTGTTGGTTCTCTTCTTTCCGAGAGGCCCAGGCTGGAACTCGGGATGCAGGCCACTCTCGCCACTGCAGGCTAGGGCTCCCAACCCCACAGCTCTGGCCCTTTTGCAGCTTGCCCAGGCGGCCTGTGACTTCTAACCTCAGGCCTACTTCTAACCTATTTCATCCTCACGCCCAGGCTAGAACCGCCAAGTCAAGTGGGCTGTCTCTAGTTTTAACTGAACACAAATTTGGGAAAGCAAGAGCTGACAAATCAGGAGAAATTAGGGCACGGAGATGACATTGTGGGAGCCACGGGGTTCGACCCGCATTTTGAGAACTTCATTTCTCTTCACAGGACGCTTCGGATCAGGCCGGGGCGCTTCTGTTGTTGATTAATACCTGTTCTGACTCAGGGATAATTGTGTGTGGGGTTTGGATTTGGTTTTGTTTTTTTTCCCACCATTAACCCTGAGGGAGCATTTCTCCAAACTGGAACCTGTGAGAGAAAGGAGGTGGGGCTGGAGACTCACCCAGCATCGTCCCCGCTGGCCTCAACCCTGGGGTGCCCGGTGCAGAGGACCGCAGCACCGTGGGAGCAGCGGCGTCTAGGAGCCGCGAGGGCCGCAGCCAGCCGAGGACGCCCTCAGCCAGGTCCCTCGACGGACGCCCGCCACCCGCCTTTTGCCTCTGCTCCAGCGCCTGCCTGCCTGCGCCTTCACTTCCAGAGCCTGACAAGACTGCTTCCTCCTGGTCTGCTTAGTAATTTTACTCTCCCCCTTCTTTCTTTTTCTTTTTTAAATTCAAGGTGAAATCGGTACATTGTAAAGCTGGAGACACAGTTGGAGAAGGAGACCTGCTCGTGGAACTGGAATGAAGTATTTATAGCCTTTCAGTCATCACCCAGTTTAATTAGCCATTTGTATTATTATTCTTTCACACTCAATTTATTCAGGCGTTCGGCAGGAACACCCCTGTGCAGCAGATTTTACATGGTCATATTTACTCCACATATAGTCAAAACCAACGTTCTGCCAAAAAAAATCACCAATGGAAATTTTTTATTGATATAAATACTTGTACATATGATTTGTACTTCTGCTGTGAGATTTCCTAGTGTCCAAATGAAATCAATAAAACAGCATTTGTCTAAATATTAGTTTGCCCTTTTTTTGCATGAAGACAATGTACATAAGAGGCTGTGCCAGTAGGCTTTAAAATACCAGCATTTCATCGGGATGCTTTTAAAAAACGTATATAAATCCCAGTTCTTTGCCTTCGGTTTCATTAAATGAGCATTTGCCACCTTGTAATCTCATTACCTGCTTCATCCTGCTTGAGGCCCTGAGGCCCGCTTGTGGTTGGCTAGTCATGATCTCCAGAAGCTGGAACAGCACTGATGGTGGTCTTGACAGTGATGTGGGTCCCCTGAGCCCGCAGGGGTGACCCCCATCCCTCCCAGGGCACCAGTCAGGGTTCCCAGGCCCCAGTGGTGGTGGGGGCGCTGCAGAGCCCAGCAGCAGATTCCCATCCTCGCCTTTTTGTGTTTCTGGGAAGCAAGTTTCCAATTATGAAAAGAAGGGCTAAGTAT
The DNA here is from genome assembly GCF_023699985.2 of Odocoileus virginianus. Classification (NCBI taxonomy): domain Eukaryota; kingdom Metazoa; phylum Chordata; class Mammalia; order Artiodactyla; family Cervidae; genus Odocoileus; species Odocoileus virginianus. The sequence goes on along the minus strand of NC_069681.1, from coordinate 33,305,268 downwards.
AACAGTGGTGCTTCTGGAGCAGATGCAGTTAGTCATCTCAGTCTGCCGCTAAGTCGACGCGGGGAGCGCGTGCTCCCGACGGAGAACGAGGCTACCCGGGACCAGCCACGTCGTCGTCCGGGTCTGGAATCCTCAGGATGCACTTCCTCCTCGGTGGTGAGTGAGCAGAGGCAGCGCCGTGCGTGGCCTTGAGGCCCCCCTGACAGAGGAGCAGATGGAGGTGGGTAGTAATTGGTACTTCGTGCATGCTAAAATTATTTTAAGTGCTGTTTGTATTTGGAAGCCAAGCTTTTTGTTAGGCCTGAAGAACAAATTACTACTGAGTTGGTTCTCTGAAAAGCTCGTCCCCCGGGGCAGCTTCCTTGTGGGGCAGGGCTCCCGTGAGCCTGTCTGAAATAGGGGTGTTCAGCTACTCTGCCACCGCACAGACTCAGAAAGAGGGCTGACAGTAACACCAATACTTGTATATTCAATTTCTCAATGTGATATATCTTTAATCATCTCTACATAAGCTTGACTTCAAAAATTATGAAGAATGATGTCATATATATTCAAAAGAACTCTAAAATACAGCATGTGTTTCTTGAGGTTATTTTATTACATTGATATGTCTAAAATCAGCTTTAAAAGTTTTTTTCTCAGTGGTACAGGTCAGAATCAATACAATGAGGCTGTTAAAATCTAGCTGTCACACACAGACTTGATATTCATTTTAAATGTTATCTTCAGATTAAAGCAAAGCAAAAAAAAAAAAAAAAAAAAAAATACCCCAGCATAATCAGAAAAGCATGATAACGTGAGTTTTCAAATGTCATTTGGGGAATTAAAGTCTTGAGTTTTTCTCATCCAGTACATTGAAGCCCAAGATGCTCTTTAAGCAGCAAGCAAGAAAGCAGCATAGAGAGACAGATTTCAGGAAACAGTTTTGTTATCAGTACCTCCAAATTATTTGGGAAATCGGCTGCCACTGAAAAAGAGGTGTTCTCCCCCGCCCACCCCTGACAGATCGAGTATTTGTTTCAAGTACCGGTTTCCAGGGGTGTTTTCGCGCCCTCGTTCAGCGAGCGCGGCCTCTCGGGGCTGGGCCCCGGCCTCCCTCGCCCGCGGGGCTCATCTGTTTTCCCGCGGGTTGTAGCGGAGCCCGTGCTTCCCCTGCGAGTCGTAGTCGTCGAGGTACGGTAGGTGGACCCACTCAGGCGGGTAGGTGGCCGTGGTGTAGACGAAGCACTCCAGGGGCGCGCGCGCGCCCTCCAGGGCCACGCGCAGGCGGGTGCGCTGGTACATGTCGGGGCAGTCCTCGAACTCGTCCAGGAAGCGCAGCATCCGCCCGTCCACTTCGTAGACCTCGCCGGCCACGTGGTGCCCGCGGCCCGGCAGATTCAGCAGCCGCGGGATGTTGTGCTCGCCCGCGATCACCAGCGGGTAGGGCTCCAGCGTGCGGGCCCGGCCCTGGAAGGCCGCGCGCCCGTGGGCGCCGTCCAGCAGGACCCGGTGGTTGGGCTGGCCCGTCTTCAGCGTCCCGTACACGAACACGGGGGCCAGGCAGCCGGAGCTGCGGGCAGAGAGGATGGCGGACAGGTCACGGGGGGCGCGGCCGGCTCGCTCCCCAGCGGCCTCCCTTCACGGACAGGGTCCCAGGGGAGGGGCCGGCTCTGAGACCAGACTTTCGAGGAGACAGTCTGTTAGAGGCTTGGGCCCTGCAGGGCTGCAGTTTCATGGAGAAGTTAGTTTTCAATAAAAGGACTTGAAACAAATATTACAGAAAAACAAGTAATAATAAGTAGGCAAATATATACACACGTATAGACACAGATATGTATGTATGTGCTGTGCTTCTTAGCACGTGCATACCACATACATCTGCAGAGGTGTATACATGGCACATACGTGTATGTGTGTGTGCACCTGTATAATAATCACCTGTCGTCGGTGCCACAGGGAGCTCCGGTTTCAGCGCTCCATTTACACTCTGGCCCTGGCATGACCTTAACCGCACCGCTGTGTTCCTTCCTTCTTCCGGGCCCCCGAGGTTAAGGATGCCGGCCTGGGACTCAGCACAGCGGCCTCGGCTGCAACGAGAAGGTAGTGTTTACCCCTTCCTGGGTCTGGGCCCAGACTCCATTACATAATAGACCGAAAGTGATCGGTGTAAGGGACTCATGCAGAAACAGAAAGGGAAGTTCGGAGGCCGGGCCCCTTCTCCAAGCCTGGCATCCTGCTGCCCCGCTCGCCCCCAATCCGCCAACACTGAGGGACTGGGCCCGGCTGTGCCAGGCAGGCCCTGCCACCAGCCACGTGGCCGGGTGGCCTTCAGGGAAGTCACACGCGCAGGACGGCGCTTTCTTCCCAGCAAACCAGAGTCGGTCTGGGGGGCCGAGCCTCGCCCCGTCTCTTCAGGGTGTCTGCGGCGGATGGGCAGAGCCCCGGCGAACACGGCTGCCCACTCATGCCTTACCGTCCTCCCCGCGGCCTCAGCCTCAGCCGCCCGCCTTGCGCAGGGCTGAGATCTGACAGAGCTGAACTCCAAATGGCGCGGGGAGGCCAGGCCGGCGTCGGGGGGTGTCGGGGGCGGCTGCACGGGTTTGAAAGTCAGGGTGTGAATGAGAACCTGGACTCAGGGTACAGGGAGAGGGGGCATAGGCCCCCTGCTGCCAAGGGGACGGGGAGGACCAGCCAGCCCCGCCTTCCAGCACATTCTTCGGTAGCAACTCCAGGTGGAACCCAGACCCACGCTCCCACCCTCGCCGGACCATCCCGCAGAACCCTGGTGGCCCGCGGCCCGGCCCCCCCAGCCTGACCCCAGGCCCGCCCGGGTCCTCACCTCCCTTACCAGGTGACCCCTCCCTGAGCGCCCCCCGCCCCGCCCCGCCGGCCTCCCCCGCCGCGGCTTGCTCTCTCCTGGCGCCTCTTCTCTAAACCACGGCCCTCCTGGTGACCACAGAGCGAGAAAAGCCGAAAGGGCGCCGGAAACCACCCAGTCGTCCCGGCCCGAGTCCCAGGTCGGTGAGGACTCGGGCTGCACTGCTGGGCCTGGCCGGCGAGGGGCTGCTCCACTGAGCCCTCGAGTTCCCGTGTCCCCTCCCTTTGATTAGATTTAAAGTCGCTCTGTGTCCGACTCTGCGACCCCACGGACTATATAGTCTATGGAATTTTCCAGGCCAGACCCATGGACTGTAACAGGCCTGAATACTGGAGTGGGTAGCCTTTCCTTTCTCCAAGATCTTCCCTGGGATCTTCCCAACCCAGGGATTGAACCCAGGTCTCCCGCATTGCAGGCGGATTCTTTACCAGCTGAGCCACAAGGGAAGCCCAATGTGGCCATAAGGTAAAGTCAAATTACAAGAATAAAATCTCTACATTCCCACTCCCTTGCAGAGACCCGGTTAAGCCTTTCGACTGTTGCATTTGCTATTTATTAATATCTCCATATTGTTGGTTGTCCCGCAGCTTCCTGATGTTTTAAACCGTCTGCCTTCCTACCCCAAAGCAGGTGAGCAGAGTGTTAGTTTAAAGGACAGACTTCGGAACCAAGTTGCCTGAGTTGAAATCCTGGCTCTGCCATTTACCAGCTGTGTGACCTTAAGCAAACCACGTCACCTCTCTGGACCTCGGTTTCCTGGACTATCAGGAAGTCGTCTAAGCCTCCTGTCTCGGGGGACCGCGGTGAAGGCACAGCAATTAACATCGCATGCTCAGTAAGTCTGCATCAAATGCGCCTGTCACAGCCCCACCGGGCTCACATCACAGATTGTGGTCAAGTCCATATTCAGTTCAGCATCACAACTATGTAAACACTGCTCTCAGATAAAGCACACAGTGTACTATGATTAATTTCCTTTCTTGGACAACTTTTTGTTTTTCTTGGAATTAAAAATTGTTTCAGGTTTTTTTTCCCTCCTCTCTTTTTTGCTTTACTCAAGTTTCTCTGACAGTCCGTCCTTCGGCCTCATGATTTCTGAGAGCACCGTAAGAATCCTTTTCGCCCTGACCACCCGTTGCCTCTGTTGTTCCCTGGGGCTGTAGCTCCCAGTGTCCCTCCTGCCCTGGCCTGGGTCTACGGTGCCCCCGGAACCCCAGGCTTCTCCCAGAGCCCCGTCCCTGGGTGCCACAGCCCCCTCTTGGTCAACTCCCTCATTGAATTGAAGCTTCTTCTTTACCAGCCTCAGTAAATAGTGTACGTAGGGTGAGGACAGAGGATGAGACGGCTGGATGGCATCACTGACTCAATGGATACGAGTTTGAGTGAACTCTGGGAGCTGGTGATGGACCGGGAGGCCTGACGTGCTGCAGTCCATGGGGTCGCAAAGAGTCGGACACGACTGAGCGACTGAACTGAACTGAGGATGAGAATTCTAGAACTGATTTCCTTCAGAACTCTAAAGGCATCTCTTCTTTGTCTACTGGTGTCCCAAACCCATGCTGAGCCGCCCAGGCAGGTGGGACCCACCGTCCTTTGAACAGAAGCAGGCTCTTCTCTCGGGAGGCTCCTAGGGTGGTCTTCTGTCCTGTGGGTTGTGAGGTCCCACGGTGCGGACCCTCCATGCGGGTTTTTCCATTCATTGTGCCACAGATCTCCGTCTGAAGACTCATCATCGTGGACACCGGGAAGCTTCATCCCTCTCCTTTCTTCCTGCATCTCCAGAACTCAGATGGTGCATATCCTGGGTTAATCTCCCAATTGTCTCTTTTGTAGTCTAGTTTACCTTCCAGTACTTCTATTATTTTTAAAACTATTTTGCTGTGATATTTATCTCCAGGATCTTTTTCTTGTTCCCTCCTGTCATAATCATCCTGTTTCTTTCTCAGCATAATACCATCTCTTCTCCTTGGGATGATATTAATTACTGTGAATTTCTTCAAGTTTTTATCTTTCCCTGTATTGCTGCTTCTTCTCCGAAATTTCTCTTTTGTTTCTTTGAGACGGTTCCTTCAAACGTCTCAGTAATCCTTGGCTGGCCTTTCACGTTGAAAAGTGAGATGCTCTATAGGAAGCTGTGAGGGGAGCCTGGTGGGGGCCTGGCTAACCACTGAATCCCCGAGTTGGTGGCCTTTCCCGCCCTCCTGGTCTTCAGGGCGCCCTCATCCCACCTTCAGCTGGGCCTGGTCCACCCGGTACCAAGCCTCTCTGGACAGTAACCCACCCTTACCCCTGCTGGGGAGAGGGCAGAGGGGGGTCTCTGCTCCCTGCACAGACTGCGCCCCACCCCTTGTCCTCACCCTCTCGTGTCCAGGGCCCTGGTCAGCTGGCTCCCCGCCGGGACTTAGGTTTCCGGGCCCCTGGGTGCCGTCAGCCACCACTTGTCTCTCTGCTGTCTTCCAGAATTGCGTCTGCTCTCTCATCTTCTGTCTTTAGGGGTCATGGCGGTGGCACTTGGGGACAAAGCAGGGAGAAAGGGGCCTGTTTCCTCTGCTGCACCTGGCGCTCCACACAGGCCCCGGGCTGCACCCCCAGGCCTTCGCGGAGGCTCAAGGCCGCCAGGAAGGAAGCGGGGCTGCTTGTGGGAGGCTGGCGAGAAGAGTTGATCAGGGTACCGGGGGCGTGAGGGTGTCACCAAGGCCGCCAGGAGAAAGCCAGCGATGCAGCAGCCACGGGCACAGAGGCTGCTGGTGGGGACCTGGCTTCTGCCAGGTCTGAGCAGGGGACCGGAGGCAGCGGCTGCAGGAGAGGGCGAGGCCGCGCGGCGCTCAGCGGGCAGCAGGCTGCGCGCCCCGAGGCCCCGGGCTGAGCCCAGGGGCGCAGGAGACACCGCCTGCCCGGTGAGAAGGCCCAGGGGCGCCAGACTGACTGGTTAACAGGCAGCTTCAAACGGAGGAGCCAGGACGGAGCGGGGCGGGGCGGCAGGACGGGTCGTGCGTGGGGCGGGGGCGTGGCTCCGTCTGGAGCCACCGGAAGCGGCCTGGGCTGGGGAGGGACAGCGGGGAGGCGCCAGGACAGAGCAGGTTCTCAGCACAGGCTGCTTCAGCCACGAAGCGAGAAGAGGAATATTTCACCCAGGAGGAGGGGGAGGGCAAGAAGGTCTTGTCAGAGACGGCGGAGGACGGCGTGCCCAGGAGGGCTGGCCGAATCCCAGCCGCGTTCAGGGTGGTGCTGGGTCTCTGCGGGTCCTGCGCTAAAAGCCTGGATGTCAGCGTGCGCAGCCGCATCGGCCCCTAAGAGGGGTGGTGTCCGCCCTGCTGAACACGCGAGGGAACGCAGACAGTGGCTCAGGTGGGGGGCTCCGCGCCCAGCGCTCGACCGGGTCAGCACTGGGAGCTGGGCCCAGGTGCGCTGGACGCTGAACGCCTGGGCGGCCCGTCAGGTCCAGCCTCGGAAGGCCTCGGGCTCTGCAGGGGCAGCAGGGGCCACAAGGGGCCTGCCTCCCTCGACTCTTCTCCCCCCGCCCCCCACCGTAGAGGAAAAAGAGAAGGAACTGATTTTTAGATTTAAACAGACTGTGCAGCACACAAAATGTGAACTTCACCATCTTAGCCATCTCTCGGCGCAACGTGCAGTCACACCGCTGTGTGCCCACCGCATGCGTCTCCACAACTTCCGGTCTTGCAGAAGTAACTCCCAGTTCTCCCTCCCGGCAATCCCAGGCTACTTTTGGTTTCCATGAGTCTTGACTACAGGAGGTACCGCATTTAAGTGAAAGCGCACAGTATTTATCTTTCTGTGGCTGGTTTATTTCACTTGGCATAGTGTCCTCAAGGTTCATCCATGCTGTAGTGTGTGTTAGAATTTCCTTCCTAAATTAAGGCTGAATGATAGTCATATGCGTATGCCACATTTTGTTCGTCCATCTGTCGATGGATGTTTGGGTTCCTTCTACCTCCTCGCTATTGCAAATAATACTCCCATAAACATGGGTACACAGATCTCTACAAAATCCTGTTTTCAATTTGTTTGGATATATACCTGGAAACGTGCTGCTAGATCATACCGTAATTCTGTGCTTAATTTTATAGAGGGACCTCTGTATTGTCTTGCATAGCAGTTGCACCATTTACTGCTCCCACCTACAGTGCCCAGGGGTTCCTGTCTCTGCAGGCTCACCAGTGCTTGCCATTTCCTTCCTCCTCCCTCCCTTTCTCTTTCTCTCTTTTAAATAAATAGTGGCTATCCTAAAGGGTGTGAGGTGGTATCTCATTAAGGATTTTTTAAAAAATTTTTATTGGAGTATAATTGATTTACAGTGTTTCAGGTGTATAGCACAGTGACAGATTCTTTACTCATAGAGATCAGTACAGAATGTTGAGTAGGGTTCCCTGTGCTATACAGTAAATCCTTACTGGTTATCTATTTTATATATAATAGTATATGTTAATCCTGTGTTTATAGTTTATCACCCCCCTCCCCCAAGTTACCCCTTTGGTAAACACAGGTTTATTTTCAAAACTTGAGAGTCCATTTCTGTTTTGTAAATAAGTTCATTTGTATGATATTTTAGAGTCCACGAGTGACATCATATATTTCTCTTAGTATGATAATCTCTATGTCCATTCATATTGCTGCAAATGGTATTATTTGTCTCTTTGTGATTAATATTCCATATGTTTATACACACACGCATCTTCTTTATCCATTCCTCTGTCAATGGGACATTTAGGTTGCTTATATGTCTTGGCTACTGTAAATAGTGCTGCAGTGAACACTGGGGTGCAAGTATCTTTTTGAATTAGTTTTCTCCAGATACATGCCCAGGAGTGGGATTGCTCGATTATATGGTAGTTCTGTTTTTAGTTTTTAAGGAACCTCCATACTGTTCTCCATGGTTGCGGTACCAATTTACACTGCCACCAACAGTAGCGAAGGCTTCCCTTTTCTCCATACCCTCTCTAGTGTTTATTGTTTGTATACTTTTTGATGATGGCCATATTGACTGGTGTGAGGTAATACCTCATTATAGTTTTAATTCACATTTCTCTAATAACTAGTGATGTTGATCATCTTTTCATGTGTCACTTGTATGTCATCTCTGGAGAAGTGTATAAGTCTTCTGCCTATTTTTGTTTTTTGATATTGGTGTATTTTTGAGATTAATCCTGTGTTGATTTCTTCATTTGCAAATATTTTCTCCCATGCTGTGGGTTGTCTTTTCATTTTGCTTCATTGTGGGTTTTAATTTGCATTTCTGTAATGATTAGTGATTTTAAACATCTTTTCATGTTGGCTATATCTTCTTTGGAGAAATGTCTATTCAAGTCCTTTGCCTGGTTTTTATTTTTTTAGTATTTTTTTTTCATTTTTATTAGTTGGAGGCTAATTACTTTACAATATTGTAGAGGTTTTTGCCATACATTGACATGAATCAGCCATGGATTTACATGTGTTCCCCATCCCGATCCCCTGTCCCAAGTCCTTTGCCTGGTTTTTAATCAGACTGTTTTTCATTGTTGAGTCATAGGAGTTATCTGGATCTTCTGAATATTAACCTTTTATTAGATATATGATATGCAAATATTTTCTCTCATTTCATAGGCTGCCTTTTTACTCTGTTGATTTTGTATTTTGCTGCACATAGTTTAAATTTTGATGTCATCCAACTTTTGCTTTTATTGCCTATAGTTCTGGTGTCATAGCCAAGAAACCCCTGCCAAGTCCAGTGTCATAAAGCTCCTATTCTGTATCTTCTCCTGAGTTTTATAGTTTTAGTTCTTATGTTGAAGATTTATCTATTTTGAGTTAATCTTTGTGTATCATGTAGATAAAGTAGGGGTTCAGCTTCATTATTTTGCATATAGATACCCAGTTTTCCAACAGCTGAAAAAAACTGTCTTTCACCCCATTGGTCTTTCCACCTTTGTCAAAAAATCATTTGACTGTACATCTAAGGATTTATTTTAGGTTCTTTGTTTGTTCATTAGGGCTTCCCTGGTAGCTCAGTTGGTAAAGAATCCGCCTATAATGCAGGAGACCCCAGTTTGATCCCTGGGTTGGGAAGATCCACTGGAGAAGGGATAAGCTACCCACTCCAGTATTCTGGCCCAGAGAATTCCATGACTGTATAGTCCATGGAGTCACAAAGAGTTGGACATGACTGATCGACTTTCACTTTTCATTGTGTTCATCTGAATTTGTCTTAATGTCAGGATCACACTATTTTGACTGCTGTAGCTTTGGAGAATGTTTTGGAATCAGGACATGTGAGACCTCCAACTTGGTTTTTCCCTGTAGATTGCTTTGCTCTTTTGCAGTTCCTTGAAATTCCACATGAATTTCAGGATGGATTTTTCTATTTCTGAAAGAAAAATACTATTTGGAAATTTTGACAAGAACATTAAATCTGTTTAGGTAGTACTGACATCTTAATAATTTAAGTCATAATCCATGAAGATGAGATGTCTTTCCATTTATTTAATTTCTTTTGATCATGTTTTGTAGTTTTCAGTGTACAAGTCTCTCACCTCCTTGGTTAAGTTTATTTGTAAGTGTTTTATTCTTTTTATGTAATTGTAAGTGGAAAATTTGGAGGGAGAGTGTTCTTTGTTAATGTATACAAATGCAACTGATTTTTGTGTACTCATTTTATCCTGCCACTTTGCTAAATTCATTTACTAATCTTAATAGTTTTTCTTGTGGAAATGTTAGGATTTTCTACATAAGATCACGTGAACAGAGAGAATTCCACTTCTTCCTAATTTGAATGTCTATGATTATTTTTTCTTATTATTTATCACTATGCTAAAAGTAAGTGGTAAAAGCAAACATCCCTGTCTTGTTCCTGATCTTAGAGGAAAAGCTTTCTCACCATTAGGTGTATGTTCGCTGTGGGTTTATAGCCTTTATTAGGATGGTCTAATTACTTTCTTTCTATTCCTAACTAAATGCTTTTACCATGAGGTAGTGTTGAATCCTGTCACATGATTTTCTGTATCAATTCAAATGTGTTTTTTCCCTTAATTCTGTTAATGTAGTATACATTATACTACAGTATATACTGACTGATTTTCATATGTTGAACCATCATTGCATTGCACAAGTAAATCCCACTTGGTCATGGTATATAATCCTTTTAATGTGTCACTGAATCCTCTCTTAGTATTTTGTTTTGAATTTTTGCATCAGTTTTCATCAGAGATGCTGGTTTGTGTTTTTTGTATAGTGTCTTTTTCTGGCTTTGGTTATCAGGGTAGTGCTAACCTCACTAAACGAGGTTGGAAGTGTTCCCTCCTCTTAAATTTTCAGGAAGAGTTTGAGAACTGGTGCTGATTCTCTTTGCATGTTTGGTAGAATTCAAGAGCGAAGCTCTTATTTTCTTATTTTGGTTCATATTTTCATTGTGGTGGGATTCTAGATTACCAAGTTGATCTCCTTGCTAGTAATAGGTCTATTCAGATTTTCTGTTTCATCACGATTCAGTCTTAGTGAGGTGCGTGTTTCTAGGAATTTATCCATTTAGGTTACCAATTTATTGCCATACAATTATTCATAAGTATTCTCTTACAATCCTTTTCATTTCTGTAAAATGGGTTGTAATGTTCTTTCATTTCTGATTTTACTTATATCATCTTTTTTTCTTAATCTAGCTAAACATTTGTCCATTTTTTGCTCTTTTAAGAAAACCAACTCTTGGTTTCATTGATTTTTCTCTATTCATGTCTGTTCTAACCTTTATTATTTCCTTCCTCTGCTAGCTTTGGGTTTAGTTTTTCTCTTTCAAGTTCCTTGTTGCCCTACACTCTGGTCTTTGTCCATCATGTTCAGCTGATTTCCAAGGGCTGCTGTGAGGGTCACAGTCAACAGAACATGTGCAAAGACTGTTACACTGGCCAGGTCCTCCCAGCCTGCAGGCAGGGCGACCTCAGAACACGCCTAGGATCCAGTCCCGTCAGGAACACACCGGCCCCTCCGGAGGCGCCAGCATCGGGGGGTGGCGCTGCCACTACAGAAGGGGGCACTGCCCTGTGAGACTCACACGTTACTGTCTCCCACTCCATCCTCCTCCTGCCGCGGTGGTCCTTCTGCGGCCCTGGGATAGGGTCGGAGTCTGGGATAAAGTGTAAGGACTTGGTTCAGTAAATAACACTGGAGGTGTAGGTGAGCCGTGTGGGCTTTTCCAGAGCAACTGAAGATTGTTCATCTCTAATGTGAAAGAGGTGCTCCCGGGTCGGCCCACTGAAGGGCACTGTGGTACGGGGACGGGCCTGAATCAAACTCCCGCCTCTTCCACCTGGCACATGCGGTCTCTGGGCACGTTAAGCTTTCTGAGTGTCCGTGCCTGCTGTTTAAAACTGCATTCACTCATCTGTCTCCCTAAGAGCTAATCTCTCCTGACTGTGCCAGGTCTCGGGACCCAGTGAAGGTTAATTCCCTCTTCCCTGTGACTATATTCCCACCGAAGTTCTCCACCCCACCTGCTTCCTGTAGCAAGATCTTACATATCTGCTAGCTTATATTCTTCTCAAGGAAGCCCCTTACAAATCAAACAGAAAAGAATATTCTACATAATAAATGGGAGAGGGGAATCAAACATTAGTCATGACCTTAATTTTGTAGAGCCAAGGCCAATACCCGGGAAGGTGATATTACATAGAAATGATCGTGGGTAGGCCAGTGTGTTGATTCCAACTCTGTAGAAAACCAGTTCAGTAACTTTCTTCTGCAGAAGAGGCTGGCTTATTTCCATAAAAGAAAACCTGGCAATAAAAAGTCAACCTTCTTTTTTAGGAAATACTGTAGCCTGATAGAAGGAAAAGAATTCTAATTTTCTACATTTTCTCTACTGAATTATATCCCATTTAATATTAGTTTAAGAATACTACTTATATAATAAAAAAATTAATACTCTGCATTTCTGGCTCCCTTCACAAGAAAAACATCATTACCTTTTGATTGTGTTTTGAACAACACACACAGACCCTTCAGGAAGAGCCTCGTCCCTGGGGGGATTGAGAAGGGATCAGAGTTAAGCACTGAAACAAGCAATTAATTCCCATTAGAGGATTAAGGCACTCATGTTCACTTTGAATCAGAAAAATGAATTGTGAATAAAATCCTGTACAACCAAGAGGTTACTTGTCAAAGTTAATAAATTAGAGCACTGAAGGGCAAAGTGGAAGGCGCAGAAGTTGAGCGGCCACAGGAGAAACTGGTGAGAAACTGGTGGGGTTGTGTTTTCACTGGACGAGGTCCACGGTCAGGACGCTGCAGCAGTGGGGGCGGCGGATAGGGTTTCTGTCACGTGGTGCTGTCTTTAATCGATGCATTTATTTCATGAAGAGAAGCCTGAAGGGGTTTCTACTCTGTTATGTCACCATCCCCATGCATAGATTTCCCTCTAGTATCTTACCATTGATATAAAGAATCAATGAAAAGGGACACACAGGAATTAACATTCAACTTGGTGCATCTTACTTCTGGGTTTTACAGCAGATTCTAAATGAACTCAGTGTTTCTGCAGACAACTTTACTGATGTATGAAGCCTGGACTGGAGGCCCTGCTGTGATCAGGACTTAGTCACCCTCCCCTCGGGAATCCTGAAGCCCAAAAGCCAAACCCTTGTCTCAAGTCCAACAGGTCAGGAATAATGTGGACGTCCAGGGGTCAGCCCAGAGGTGGAACAGGCTCAGAGAGAGTCTCAAAAAGTTTAACTTCAGCAAAATTTGGTGAGTTTAACATTGTCAGTCTTTAAGAAAACAAAAACATTCATGGAAATGTCCATCTGGTCTGGCACTACTTGAAATGCCTCTGTCACTTACTCAGCAGTTTTCTTACTGAAACAGAGTCCATCTAGAGTGTCCTATTTCATTGTTGAAGCAGAAATTGAAAGTAATTATGAGTCCTTCACATAATTGTTGCTTTTTTTCCTGCCTAATATTTTTTTCTTAGCCACCTGGTGGCAAGAGTGTAAAAAGGCAGGATTTCATTCAAGAGTTTAATCTGCTGGTTTAGGAACTACAACTGTTGTACACGCCGGGACCATATTTAGAAACACACATGCCAGGTGAACCAAATAGAAAAAAGCTAATATTTAACTTTCCTTAAATTCTGCAAAACGACGTAAATGGACACCAGCGTCTAACATGCAAACAACCTTTAGAAAAGAGGCGTCTCTACAAAATGTTCATACTGGATTAATATTTTATGACACGAGGCAATGCTGAAGAGTTAGAGAAAACAGTAAGATCTACGTGTCATGGTTTCTAAGTGATAAAGCCTTAAGCCATGAACAGCACCGACTGCCTGCCGTCAGGGTTGGATCAGAGCGCGCTAGAAAAGGCAGGAGCAACGACTCGCTTGGGTCGCAGAGAGTTACGGCCCGAGGAGCGGCTCTGCCAAGGCCGGCTGGGCGCAGGACCAGCCTGGGGACCGCCACTCACCGCGGCCTCCCCGGCGGCCGTGTCATCAGCGCTCCTCGGTCGACCTCGTGTGTCCCACGCGGCTCCCCGCAGACCCATGGCCGCGGGCCTCAGTCACACGCGCGCGTGATGTGTGCTCGTCTTCTGGTTGGGGCACCGCCCTCCCCCCTCTAACATTCCTCTCCCCCGAGAGACGCCCGAGTGTCTGCTCCAGTTACACGGAAATCCCTCAGAAGCTCCTAGGGCTGTAGGAAACAGGTGGGAAAACAAGCCGCTCGACCTCTGCCCCGGCTCGGGCCGCCCCTCCCGGCCTGGCGGCCGCTTTGATGCCCCTCCTCGCCCGCTTTCCTCACGACGGCCCAGGGCTTCCTGCCGCCGCCGCCGGAGACCCCGGAAACGTGCCAGCAAGACGGCTTCCGGCAGGCGCCCGCGGCCGGGGACACGGCGCCTCTGAGGTCAGGAGGCTGGGCCCGGTTCTCAGCCTTCCCGGGTCCCCGCGCCCCTCGGGGCCGCCGTACTGCCTGCCCACGCCGGACACTCCAACGGCCACCGATACCATCTCTGAAACACAGGGAGCAGCGGGGGGACGAGGCGGCCCTCGCCCGGGGAGCGCCCCAGGCCGGCGGGGCTGCCCGAGGCCTCGCGGAGGGCGGGGGGCTGAGTGCCCGCCCGCTCCAGGAGGGCGCCCACGCCTGTCCCGCCCGCAGCCGGACCCCCAGGGAGCCAGGCCCCACCGGCGGCCCGCCTGCGGCTCTGAGCGGAAACACGCCCCTCGCAGGACCGAGAGCATTTTTGCTGTGTGGCCCGGGCTAGACCGTCACCTAGGCGCTCCTTCTCACTCACCGTGAGGTCCCCTCCCGCCCTACCTCACTGTTTTACAGGCAGGAGACAGAGATGAAGGGAGGTACACAGAGGCGGCTGCAGACCTGCCTTCGCCCCTCCTGCCTGCCCGGCGGAGACTCTGCCAGGTGCCCTCTCGTGGCCTCCCGCCCAGGCTCCAACAAGACCAACGACCAGCCCCGGGGCGCCCGGCAGCAGGGCCCGGAACACCCCGCCAGCTCCACTTCCGTCCTGAGCCCTCCGGCCCCCGCGGGCGCTCCCCAGGTACGGAGCACCCAGCAGGCAGCCCGCCGGAGATCAGCACGTGCGGCGGCCCCTGTCCTGGAACCCTTAACGATCTGCTCTGAACCTGCGCTGTGTGAGCGAAGCCCAGGCCGGCACTGCCGCCTCCTGGCCCTCAGAGCAGCTCCGCGCAGCCCCGGCGGCACACGGCGTCCTGGTGGACCCGCGAGGGGGCTCAGCGAGGCTCGGAGAGAGGCCGAGGCGGCGTCTCCATCCACGCCCGGGGCAGCCCGGAGAGGACGCCTGGCCCTTCCGGGCAGAGGCCGCTCCGAACGCAGGAGGAGGCAAGTGTTCAGGCCAACACCGGCAGGAGAGCCTGCCCCCCTTCCTTCCACCGGCCCTCCCGGAGCAGGCCGACCACACAGGGGAGACACACAGGACGGCAGGGCGACCCGCAGAGGCCCCGGCCCCCGTCCTCGGTCTCTGGGGGCGCAGCACTGGGGCCGGTGGCGGACTGTCCGCAGAGCCTGCACGTGGTGAAAAGTGAAATCAATGCAGGTGAGAGAGTTCAGAGCAGAGTTTCCAGTTCTGACAAGAATAAGATATGTATGTATGCATGAGTTACAAAATATTGTCATTTCTGTGATTCCACATGAATTAAATATTCCTATATTTGCATTTGGGCTTCCCTGGTGGCTCAGAGGTTAAAGCGTCTGCCTCCAATGAGGGAGACCTGGCTTCGATCCCTGGGTCGGGAAGATCCCCTGGAGAAGGAAATGGTAACCCACTCCAGTATTCTTGCCTGGAGAATCCCATGGACGGAGGAGCCTGGTAGGCTACAGTCCACAGGGTCACAAAGAGTCGGACACGACTGAGCGACTTATTTGCATTTAAACTTAAAGCTGAAGTTGTCCAATATAAAGATAAAGGATAAATTCAAGGCTGAGAATTTAACATAATAGTAAAATAATACACAACAAAATGTAAAATAGCGGCTAAACACGGTTAAATCAAGAGAGACTGAAGAAAGGAAAAGGCTTCCTATTCAAGACCTTTAACAGCATTTTCCCCTGCCTTCTGAACAGGGGACCCCATGTTTTCATTCTGCACTTTGTTCTGCCTGGAACCATTCTCTCTAAACTGTTGAAACCATAATGCTCCTCAAGGGTAGGGGTCTAGCATTCTCTTCATGCTTCCCACATAACCTAGCACAGTTCAGGGCGTGCAGTAGGCACTTAATAAATACTTTTTGCAGTAAAGCAAGGGGTTTCCCTCTCGCTCGATTTCCATGGAGACCCTGCAGCCTTCAGCCTATTGGGAATCTCTCACATTCTCTTTGTCACAAAAACCACAGGCTCAGATGCCGCTCAGGGTGCAGACTTAGGGAAGCACATCCAGTCTGGTGGCTCTGTTGCCGCCTCCTTCAGAAGCCAGACACGAAGGCATGGGCCAGGGAGAGCAAGCGCCCTGGACTCAGACTGTGGCTCGGGGCCGGTCACCCCCACCCCTGCCCCAGCCTCCCCCACGGTGAGTGTCTGCACCACGAAAGGCCATCATCCAGAACCTAAGAAACCACTCTCCAGGGACAGCACTCAGCCCAGCGTGTGTTTGGGGCGGGTCTGCTTATCTCTACCAGGGCAGCAGTTCCATGGGCGCATACATTTGGCAAAGTCATCCACCTGTGCACTTAATGTGAGAGTTTGCTTGTGTGTAAATTATACGTCAAAGAAAGCTGACTGAAAAAAAAGATTCAGTGGGATCGTGGAAAGAAGGCAATCTGTAGGCTATTCTGCCTGTAATTATTACCAGTTTATATTTTTCTCTGAGTTCAACACACTCCACAATCCCTAATCAATAGCAAAAACTTCCCTTTGAATTTCCACCAGCATTGAGTAGCTCTAAAACAGCTTTGCAACGGCCTCCCTTAAAATTCAGGTGTTTTCTGGAACCCCACATACAACACAACCAGACAGACTTCTCTGAGGCTGGTACCTGGGCCCCTAGAAGGAGGGGCTAGAAGTCTGAGGTGTCGCCGGAGCCTGGGGGGAAGACTCAGGCCTCGCCGGCTGTCATGAGCCGCCTGGGGCCTGTCCGCTGGCGGCCGACCAAGCAGAGACTTCCCACCGTGGCCATCCTGGGAGAGGCAGCAGATGACTTGTCTCTCAGGATGTTGTCCTGCAGGCCTGCTAGAGAAGCTTTTAACTTGCTTGCTGGCAGTTGCTCAAAACATGTTTATTCTGCCAGCAGCAAGCCCCCCGTCAATGGGGAAGGAGTCAGGGATCTGCATTTGTGTCCCCTGCCCCCCTCCCCCACCCTGCCACTTGCAGAGCCAGCAGGTCCCCCAGACTCTATATGCCCCCAAAGATCTTTTTTTTCTTCTCGGACACAACTCGGGCAGAAAGCAATGGTGTACACTACCCATTAGTGGACTATTTAAAAGGTTTTGTTTTTCAGAAACATTTTAAGGCTTAAATGCTTAACTTAAAGTGGTTTCTGACTGTCTGCTTTCTTGTGTGAGAAATGGGGGTCTGGAAATGCAACTTAAGTTAGAAGCAGCACAGAAGAACAATTAGGAAATAACACACAAAGCCATTCCCTTATAGGTGGTGTGCTAACAAAATGTCCGAGAAAGAAGAGAAATAGACCCATTTAAACAACTCCTAAATAACCAGTTTAGAAGTCAAGCCTCCCTCAAAGTGAATGAATAAAATAGTAACAAATGCAGCTGAGGCCCCAGCCAGGCCCAGGTCCCCTGTATGTAATGCAGTATTTCACAGCTTTGGAGGAACAAGAGGGTCAAAGGTCAAAGCCAAGCCACTGCCAGCCTCGGAGGGGCCTGCATCACCCCGACAAGGGGGCCGGGCCACAGCAGGTGGCGGGAGACGTGGGGGACACGAGCTAAGCTACCCGGGGCCCCAGGATCCATAGGCGGGCAGCCAGGGGCCGACACCACGGGACAGAATGAATTCGGGGAGAAGACTCTGGAAGACGACCGCCAGCCTGAGACCCCAGAACAGCACCTCTATGACAAAAGAGCCCTGAGCCCCGTGCAGGAGGCACCAGCCCAGCAGCCCACCGTGGCTGGGCACTGCCGGCCACGGCAAGTCGGGAACAAGCGGGCTCCATCTCCGGGGACTCTGGAATCCGGACTCACTGCTTCCGGTGGCAGTAACAGAAGCACCTTCAGAATTACTGTTTGCTAAGAATATGACTAAAGACCAGTTTTCTCTAGAAGGATGCTGGCTACCTGGAGGCGGTCAGGAAGGCAAGAGGAATGCAAACCTGGGAAAGCTCACGCCTCCCTCAGGACACGCGAAGGAGAATCACCCCCAGCACACGCACACACACACAACTCCATTTTTAAAGGTTTTGTTTTTTTAAAGAAGCCTTTAAAAAATGAAAACACAACTCAAAATTAAGCCTGATGGGTTTTTTGATTAGTTAAGTGTCCCCAGAGCATTCAAGGGGAAGGAAATGGCACCTCACTCCAATATTTGTGCCTGAGAAATCCCATGGGCAGAGGAGCCTGGTGGGCTAAATACAGTCCATGGGGTCGCAGAGTCTGATGCGACTGAGCAAAGCATGCAGATCCTATCAGTGCTTTTCCAGCCCAAGTAAAATTCAATTAAAACTCTGAATTACAAGCAAGAAGGGAGTAGGGGAGGAAATTAAGGGCATGTTACTGAACATGCCTTTAAACACTTCACATAAAGTGGGCCCATTTATTCACATTCCTGTGGGTCTGAGCACGCACCTGATCCCTGCTCGCCAATGGCAGTCAGAATACCTGAGTCCAAAATTCCCAGAAAAGTGTCTTGTTGGAGTGACTGGGCTTTGAAGGGGCTGGATGCTCTGAGCCAAGTGAATCCAAGCCTCTTAGACACTCTGTCCCCAGTTAAACAAGCAAAGTCAAAGCTACGTGACCGCCGGGACCCGGGACGCCAGCCTTCACACACCTTGGCCTCTGGCATTTGGGGGCAGATGTCAGGACCCTAAATATTACTGAAAAGCATGATCTGGTCTATACTTGGCTTTTCAAAAGCACTTAAAAAACAACAGGCAGGCCACTCCTGGGAAACCAAAAGCCAGTTAAAATGTAAAAATGCCCTGTGGTCAGCAGAGAAGAAACACTGCTATGTTCAGTTTAACCACTTTTTCAGACTTGTTTAAAAAATAACAGAACTGCTTTTCATCATGGGGCTTTTTCTTTTTTAAGATTAAGTTTACAGGGTTCTTTCAATCATAAAAAAGAGAAAGACTCAGGGAAGCTCCACTGGGCTTATCCAGCCATTTTCCTAATTGAACAGCCTGATCATTTTAGTGAGGTGGTTAACAATTTTTTCTTTTGATTTATAGGAACTTTGTCTCCTTCCTCTCCCCAAACAACTTTCTTCTATAAAAACGAACAAAGCAATGTCAGCTAAGGACAAGAAAATCAGGTCTCTCTCCTCTCCCCGCCCTGTTGTGGGAGCAGCCTGTGGTCAGGGGGATGAGCTGTGTCTTCTTCCCCTGCTGGTATCTGAGGGGAAGATTACTGGCGGTCTCCCTGGTCTCTCAGGAGTCCCTCCCCAGAGGTGAAATGACCGGGACACCACACGTCTTGAAGGAGAGAACTACCTAAAAAGCAGAGTCTTCAAGGGGCAACAAGCCGGCACAGGATGAGGGTGGTTGGGGGAGAGGGTGGTCTGAGCAGAGGGAACGGCTGGGCACCCCTGGGGGCTGGGAGCCCTGGAGAAGGAGCTAAGGAAGGTGGATTTCGCCTCCAAGTGATGGGGTAATGAAGGGTATTAGGTAAGCCTGGGAAGAGACAGGGTAAGTTCTGTGCTTTAAGAAATAATCTCGTGCAACCACAGTGGAAGACCATTTGGCAGCATCTACAAAAGCTAAGCCTTTGTAGGCGCAACAGCCCAGCAACTCCACTCCGGGCATACGTGACAGAGAAATTTGGGCGCAGGTTCGTCAGAAAGACTTGGATGAGAATATTCTGACCAGCGTCATTTAGAATAGCCCCAACCAGATACTGCTGAAATGTCCCTCAACAGTAGCATGGGCTAAGCTGAGGAACACTCCACCGCAATGAGAACGGACAACCTGTTCTGTGCAGCGACGCGTGTAAACCTGGAAGCAATGCCGAGTGAGAGCCAGACAGAAACAGCACACGCGGTGAGAATGCGGGCTGCCCCGGTGGCTCAGTGTGAAGATGCCACCTGCCGACGCAGGAGACTCGGGTCCCATCCCTGGGTCGGGAAGATCCCCTGGAGAAGGGAACGCCAACCCACCCCAGTAATTCTCGCCTGGAGAATTCCGTGGGCAGAGGAGCCTGGTGGGCCACAGTCCATGCAGTCTCAAGAGAAATGACTCAGAAACAAAAACAACAACAACTATGTGATTATATTTAGTTTTTCAATTAATTTTTTTGGCTGCAGTAATTCCCCCACCAGGGATTGAACCCATGGCCCACACCAGTGAAAGGAGTGAATCCTAGCCACTGGACCACCAGGGGACACCTGTGCTTATATTTACATGGAGGTAAATCACAGCCTGACTAACCTCTCTGCTGGACGTCAGGACAGAAGGACACGTGATCTAGGATGTGTTCCTGTTATGGAATCCATCAAACCATGTGACCTCGGCACTTCTCTGTGTGTTATGCTTTCATAAAATGTAACGTTTAAAGAAAACATACAGTTCATAGTAGAAGACAGATTTGCTGAACAAGGCTTAAAACACATGGAAAACCTCCATGAACAAGACAGATACGAAATTAAGTGGAGGTCAGAAGTAAGAGGGATTTCCCTGGTGGTGCAGTGGGTAGAGACTAACTGCCAATGCAGGAGATGCAAGATTTGATCCCTGGTGGGGAAGATTCCCCTGGAGTAGGAATGCAACCAACTCCAGTATTCTTGCCTGGAGAATCCCGTGGACAGAGGAGCCTGGCGGACTACAGTCCGTGGGGTCGCAAAGAGTCAGACGTGGGGGAGACCCAGGCGGCAGAGAAGTGGCCTGGTCTGAGCTGCACGGAGAAGCAGGGGTTCTCCTGGCTGCAAAGTGGGAGGGCGTGAGAGCCGAGGAAGGTCCCCGGGAGGACAGAGGCTCCAAGTCACTGGACAGTGACTCAGACTGAAGGAGCTCTTATCATGGCAGAAACAAGCCAACTGAAGCCAACTGGGAGCAAACAAACCCAGAATGTAGAACATTCTGTGGGAGGAAAGTTTATTAAAATGATTCATCCTGGATTAAGAGATCTAAGTATCAGCCCTGGGTGAGGTGCAGACCTTGTTTGGATTCTAATTTATACCTGTCAACTATAAAATGGCATTTCTGAGATAATCAGGAAAATCCTATAGGCATATATCTAATTAAAAGATGACACCAAAAAAAATAAATAAATAAATAAAAGATGACACCAAGGAATCACAGTTAATATTTTTAGGAATAGCTAATGGCATATGATTCTATTAAAAAAATGCTTATTTTTAAGAAATGCATACTGAACTATCTAGAAGTTGTAAAATATAGTGTGTAGAACTTTAAAATACTTCAAGTAAAAAAAACAGGATTAATGAACTGTAGCAAAATGTTGATCATTATTGACTCTGGGTAATAGATATGTATCTGAGAATCATTGTACTAGTCTCTCTACTTCCTTGCTCTCTAACCTTTTTTGAAAGAAAATCTTTTTTGAAAGAAAATCTGAATTATCGGTATAAGAAATCAGAGATGGAACATCTATCTATCTGTATATTACAAACATTAAAGAGTAGTAAGTGTATATAGTGAACAACTTTATACCAGTAAATTTTAAACTTAAAGTGGAAAAGTTCCTTTAAAGACACAAACTGTCAAATATCACTAAAGAAAAAAATAAGCTGAATAGCTCTATATCTATGAACTTTTACTCAGAGAGGTAGGTGGCTTCACTGGTAAATTCTACCAAACATTTAAATATAATATAAACAATGCCAACATTAAATAAACTCTTCCAGAAAATAGAAAAAGAAGGAAACTTTCACAACTCCTTTTATGAGGTCAATATTACCCTGATAACAAAACCAAATAAAGACATTCATAGCAAAGAAGACTACAGGCCAATATCTTTTAGGAACATAAACACAAGAAAGTCCTGAATAAATATTAGCAAATCAAATCCAGCAATACCAAGGACTGTTTCAACCGAGAAATGTAAATTAAGTTTAATATTTAAAAACCAATCAATGAATCACTGTATCAACAGATTTAAACAGAAAAATCTCACAATGATCTCAACAGATGCAGGAAAGTTTATTTGACAAAATTCAACAATTCATGATAAAAAAAATTATCAGCAAACAAAGAGTAAGAAAGAATAACAGAGAACTTTCTCAATTTGATAAACAGTATTCCTATAGCTAACACCCCTTTTAATGGTGAATAATCAAATACTTCCCCCTGGTAAAGAATCCACCTGCAATGTAGGAGACCTGGGCTTGATCCCTGGGCTGGGAAGATCCCCTAGAGAAGGGAAAGGCTGCCCACTCCAGTATTCTGGCCTGGAGAATTCCATGGACTCTATAGTTCTTGGGGTCACAAAGAATTGGACACGACTGAGCGACTGTCAATTTTTCAGGTTGGAAGCAAGGCAGTGATTCCACTCGTCCCACTTATTCAACATGGGATGCGGAGCCTCGCCAGAGAAATAAGGGCTTCCCAGGTGATGCCAGTGGTAAAGAACCCGCCTGCCACTGCCGGGCAAGGAGGAGATGAGGGCTCAGTCCCTGGGTGGGGAAGGTCCCCTGGAGGAGGGCATGGTCACCCACTCCAGGATTCTTGCCTGCAGGATTCAATGGAGAGAGGAGCCTGGCAGGCTACAGCTCATGGGGCTGCAAAGAGTCAGACACAACTGAAGCGACTTAACATGCATGCAGAGTAATGAAGAAAAGGTATACACTGAAGGAAAAAATAAAGCTATCTTTGTTCACAGCTGACACAACTGTATAAAAAATCCTAAAAGAACTGACATGAAAGCTACTGGAACCAATAAGTGAATTTAACAGAGTCTTAGCATACAAGATCAAAACAGAAAAATCAACTGTATTTTTGTATACTAGCAGAGAACTAATATATTTTTAAAATATAAAATATAATAAAAAAGGGAACCTGAAATTTAGAAATCTAGTATCCTTAATAATAGCACCAAAAAATCTGAACTACATATGGACATTAACAAAATATGACCTGTAAATAAAAATTTTGTACAGTATTGAGAGAAATTAAACATACAAGTGGAGAGATAGATCATGTCCTCACAGATCAGAACTCAATACTATAAAAATGATAATCCTCCCCAAACTGAATTATAGATTCAACATAATCTTAATGAAAATCACAATAGGTTCTGGGCTGGTTTTTTTTTTTAAAGAAATTGATGAGTTGATTCTAAAATATAAATAAAAGTTCAAATTAGAGAATAGAATAGCAAAAACAATATGGAAGAAGCCAAACAAAGCTTTTATTTCTATATTTACTATAGAGATGACTATATTTACATACATAGATGACTGCAGAATTAGAGAGTACACATCGAGATCAATAGAGTACTGAGTCACACACAGATGTCCCTCAATTTCGTTCCTCCCCGACAACAAAAATCAGCATCCTTCCACCAACAAAAGTGCCTCTGGGGAGCCGGGGGGTCCAGCACCATTCACCCAGGGGCTCAGGAGGAGTCTGGCCCACCTGTGCATCAGGTAATGGGGGCTGTGGAACCAGCAGGGACCCATGAGAGGCTCCACCCCTCTCAGCCCCGCCTTGGGAGCACCTGCGAAGACTGACCTGGGCAGTCAGCTACAGACAAGAGCACCTGGTGAATCCAGGTTTCCAGAGAGGTTCCAGCGCCCACCAGGGCAGAAAACCACGTGCTTGGACACGCTAGTCCCATGTGGACAGCCTGCTTGGACACCAGGAGGGGCAGGCTGACCATGCCAGCATCACCACCCCCCAGGGGGGAGCACCCGGGGCTAAACAAGGCCTTCTCCCCCGGGGGAAAGGGGGAGCGCTCAGCTTCCCCAGCTGCGGGACACTGTCAGAGAGTGTAATACCCTGAAGCACTCAGGGTATTAAATCAGGCCCTCCAGGACTGGAGGCAGAGACAGATGGGAATAAGAGCAGATTAGAGTCTCGGAGGTCCTTAATTTCTGTCTGCATTGTGGACTCCATCAGGAAGCCCGTCTACAAGCTGCTGGGGAAGCCTCACCCAAGGAGCCCCCACCTGGCCTGTGGGCACCCCCAGCACCCTGCCTGCCTTGTCCACACCTCCTCAACTCTCAGGCCGGCTCCCTTTACATGCTCCTGAGAGCAAGATGTGGCGAAAGGATGGGGGACATGCACAGAAAGCAGATCAGGGAGAAATCACATACTGGAGCTGCAGCACCGATCTCCTGAAAACGAGAGGCTGTCAACAGCCAGCCTGGAGCCTTGGGCGATCAGAAGACACACCAGCCTAAGGATCCTGCCACAAGGGAAGTGGGAGGTGTGGACCAGGTGTGTTCATACAAGCTGTGAGAGAGCTTCGGAATCTATTGAGGCAGTTAGCAAATATGGGAGGAAGTGACTGCTACCTCAAATGTGAAAGAGCAACATGAAATGCCAAGAAACGTGAACAATCAAGGAAATGTGACATCACCGAAGGACAGCAATAATTTCCCAGTATCCAAATCCAAATACGTGGAGCTCCACAATGTACTCAATAAAGAGTTACAAATAACTGTTCTAAGGAAACCTGAGCTACAAGAAAACCCAGAAAGGCAAGTCAATGAAATCACAAAAACAATATATGAACAAAATAAAAAAAATCAGCAGAGAGAGAGAAATTATTTAAAAAGAACCAGAAAGAAATTCTGGAGCTGAAGGACTCAGAGAAGGAAATGAAAACTGCACAGAGAATGCCAACAGCAGAACAGACCACACAGAAGAAGGATCTGTGAATTAGAGGAAAGGAACTTGGAAATAACCCAGACACAGAAGAATAAAGAAGAAAGAGTGAAAGAGAGCGAAGAGAGTCTAGGTGAATTATGGGACACAGAAAAAGAACTGATATATGAATTACTGGAGTTCCAGAAAGAGAAGAAAGGGAGAAGAGAGAAGAAAACTTATTTAAAGGAAAAATGGTGGAGAACTTATCAAACCTGGGGAAAAAATCTGGACATCCACGTTCATGCAGATACAGGTCACCCCATTATTTCAACCCCAAATGATCTTTTCTAAGATACACTATGAAGAAACTGTTCAAAAATCAAAGACAAAGAGAAAATCCTAAAAGCAGCAAGAGTGAAGACTGTAATCTATAAAGGAACACCCATTAAGCTATCAGTGGATTTCTCATCAGAGAGCCAGGAGAACATGGGTAATATATTCAAAGCACTGAAACTGAACAAACAAACAAAAAACTGCCAATGAAGAATATTCTATCTGACAAAATTATCCTTCAGAAATGAAAGAAAAACAAGGAATTATCCAGAAAAACAAAAGCTGAGAGAATTCATCACCCCTAGAACTGCCTTATCAGAAATGCTTGAGGAACACACTCTAATCAGTATCATGAAAACATATGAAAATATACAGCACACTGGTAAAAGTAAACACACAGCCAAATTCAGAATACTCTAATACTGTAATATGGTGTGTTAACCACTTAATTGTGGTACGAAGGTTAAAAGACAGAATACTAACAGACTTATATCTATAAGATGTTTTGTATGAGTCTCCTGACAACCACAAGCAAAAACCTACAGCAGATTCACAAAATACAGAGAGAAAGGACTTGGAGCACACCACCGGAGAAAGGCAACGAGAGGAAGGAAAGGGAACCACAGAACAGCCAGAGAGCAGGAAGACGGCATGAGTAAGTGTGCGCCTACCAGCAATTACCTGAACGTGCAAACTGAAGTTTCCAACCGAAAGACAGGGAATGCCTGGATGGGATTTAAAAAAAGCAAGACCCAACTATATGTTGCCTACAGGAGATTCACATCAGCTTTAAGGACACACATATACTCCAAGTGAAGGGGGGAAAAGATACTCCAAGCAAGGGAAAACCAAGAGACCAGGAGTAATGATACTTAAATCAGACAAAACAGAAGCCAAAAATGGTAAGAGACAAAGAGGGAGGTCAATTCATCAAGAAGCTAAAACAACCATAAATATATATATGCCTCCAACCTGGGGGCACTGTTAAAGTTAAGCAAATAGTAACAGACCTAAAGTGTGAATTAAGACAACAGCCAAAAAAAAAAAAAAAAAAAAAAATTAAGACAATAGCACAATTAATAGCAGGGAGCTTCAAGACTCCACTTTCATCAGTGGATATATCCTGCAGACAGAAAATCAACAAAGAAACATTGGCCTTGGACCACAAAGTGAACCTAACAACCATATACAGAATATTCCATCCAATGGTGGCAGAATAAACATTCTTCTCAAACACACATGGAACTTTCTTTAGGATCGATCTTATTTTAGGTCACAAAACAAGTCTTAGCAAATTTAAGAATACTGAAATCATGCCAAGTATCTCTTCTGACCACAATGGTTTGAAACTAGAGAGCAACAAGACAAAACCTGAAAAATTTATAAATATTTGGATATTAAATAATATACTCCTGAACAATCAAAGAAAAAAATCAAAAGAAAATATTTAAAATTTTAATCCTGCCATTTCCAACAGTATGAATGGTATGAGGTACCATGATGGTAGTCATACTGCAGTATATTAAGTGTATTCGAACACACTGGACCTTAAACAATGCTATATGTCAATTATATAAGTGAATCCGGGAGAAAAAAATCACTGCAACAGTCTTTTGGGGGTGATGAAAATGATGTAAAATTAGATAGTGGTGGTGGTTGCATAATCTTGTGAATATACTAAAAACCAATGAACTGTACATTTTAATATAGTGAATTTTATGGTATGTGATTTATATCTCAATAAAAATAACTGGTAAAAACAATCAATGGAACAGAATAGAGTCCAGAAGTAGAGCACATTTGTACAGCTAGATGTTTCTGATTTAAGTGGCAAGGCAATTCAAGAATGGACCGTCTTTGCAACAAACGATGCTGAACAATGGACTATCCATATGCAAAAAAAATGAACTACAACTCTTACCTCACACCATATAAATATACTTAAACTCAAAATGTATCCAACTGCAAGAGCTAAAATTCTAGAAGAAAACCTTTTATTAGGAAACAAGAAGAACAAATAACATAGATAAGCTGGACTTCATCAAAATCAAGAGTCTGCCCTCAAAATGCATCCAGGATTACATGAAAAGGCAAACAGAGTGGGAGAAATTGTCTGCAAAACAAAAATTATATATCGGATAAATGATCTGTGTCCAGAATATACAGATAACTCAGAACAAGAAGCAAAAGAAGAAGCAAAAAAAAGCCAATTAAAAATGGGCAAAAGATTCAAACAGATACTATATCAATGATATATGAATCTCAAGTAAGCACCCAAAGAGGTGCTCAACATCATTAGTCACTAGGGAAATGAAAATAAAAACCACAATGAGATATTATCATACAGTACCTACCAGAATGAGCAAAACTGAAATTACTGCTAATATCAAGTCATGGTGGCAAGGATGTAGGGTAACTGAGACTCTAGTACCTTGCTTCTGGGAATGCAAAATGGTGCAGTAACTTTGGGAAGAATCTTTCAAGTTAAATGTATATTCACCATATAACCTAGCAGTCTCACTCTTGGGAATACTCCCACCATAAATGATTTCATACATCTACATAAAGACCTGTACATGAGTGTTTATGGCAGCTCTATTCATGATAGGCAATAGCTAGAAACAACCCAAGTGTCCATTAAGTTACGTATCCATAAACAAACTGAGGGATATACAGACAATAATATGGACAAATCTCAAACGCATGTGCTGAGTGAAAGCGGCCAGACACAAAAGATGATGTGCAGCTGGAGTCCAGTGACGTTCTGGAACAGCACACCAAAGTGACCGTAAGCGGAGCGGGGGCTGCTGAGGGCAGGACTCGGGCAGAAGCCCGGCCGGAGGAGCACAAGGGCCCCTTCTGGGTTGGAGGAAGTGGTCCGTATCTGATCATGGTGGCGATTCCCTGAGTGCGTAAATTTGTCACAACTCATGGAACATTTTTTAAAAACTCACTGAACTTTAATTATTACATGGGTACATTTTTTCACACCCAAATCAATAGAGCCTATTTATTTTTTGAAAGGCCTATCAAACATCAGCATTTGAACAAAGCCCTTTTAACCCACCGTGATTTTACTTGCTTCTGGTAAAATGTTCGTACCCTGTGAATTGTAGGCCTTGTCTTCTTTGCCCAAGTGACTTGCCCATTCCTCTCCACTCCAGTTTGAACGAAGATGGCTGAGAAGCCCTTCTCTGTTAGTTTCTGCACAGGGGAGCTCCATGCAAGCCCATTTCCAGAGACAGCCCAAACTGCCCTGGGTCTAATTCCAGTCTTGACAGGATGGCATCATACTTCCTGGCTGCAGGAAACCCCCTGGTCAGCCAGGGCCCCCAAAAGACAGAGTCCCCAGGGCAGCAAGCGCCTGCAAGGCCCGTCTCCACTGTTCCCCGCGTGACCCTCCCAGGTAAGGACCCACAGCCTCCTCACCTGCCAGCAGCCCCGGACCCCGCCAGATCCCTTCCGCTGGCCTGCCCGTTTGGTTTGCTTTGGTTTGTTACAGGCATTTCCATTTCTTCACATAATGCATCTCTGTTTTGCTAGACTCTTGTCCAAGTTTTCTGTTTATGTGTAAGTGTCTTCCTGGGATACAGTGTCCTCAGAGCACAACTGAGTTATTTTCTCAAGAACCAGGACATGTGATCGAGCAAGACTGCTGTGTGTGTGTGGAGAGATCTCTGCTGTCCAGAACATCGCCCACGGCCCAGGCTGCATCCTCCCCCGTCTCCTCCAGGCTAGGGGCCAGGGGGTGGGGGCCATTCCACCGCAAGCACAGGCCCTCAGACCCCACCGACCGGGCACTGTCTCGAGCACCCAGTCCCAGGAAGCAGGCCCCTCTTTCCTCTCTAACTTCTGACTCTGCTCAGCGGTGAGCTCTCGGCTACACTCACCTCCTTCTCATTACACATTAATGCTCCTGGGACACTTTCACCTCTCAGGTTTGGTTTCGAGTTAAAGTTCTCATATTAACCCACCATTACTTATCTAAACCTCCTTGAACTCACCATTAATTATTAACATCTAAGCTTCCTTGGACTTTGTTTTATTACTTTTTGTTTTCTCATATAAGCAAAATTTCCATAATATAGTCACACACTGCCCCTGTGAGCTGCTTATTCCTGATGGTTATTAAGAGGTGAGAGGCACCTCCTGCCTTGTTACTCCCATTTCTGGCCCAGTTTAGAGCTTGTCTTGCCACTGAGGGCTCTTCTGAAACACGAGGACTCTCTTCCCTGGTGATACAAACACCCGAACTATGTGATTTCGAAATGATCTCCAAGTGGTCCTCTGCTCTCTTCAAAAAGAAAACAGATCTGTGCATCGAGGGCCTGTCACTTAGAAGAACTCAGCCGCTCTGCTGCCGAGGCTGCGTGCCACACCTCCACCCGGGCCCCAGGTGGGCGGGCTGCCGCTGTGGGGACTGGCTTCGGGATCAGACCGGCCTGGGCACTGGCTCAGCAAGCGACGGGACCGCTGAGCCTCGGTGTCCTCCTCCGTCCGATCGCTCAGTCGTGCCTCCCAGAGGCGGGTGGGCACCCTTGAGACAGCACAGGTGAAGCACCCAGCCCGGAGTCGTCCACATGCAGGGACCCCACACACAGGGGTCTGTCTTTCTGCTCTGACAACATCACCATGAACAGGGTGACTGATAAACCGCATTCATCTCTCACAGTCAGGAGGGTAAGACGTCTGAGATCAAGGTACCAGCAGACTCAGTGCTGACTGAAGGCCCACCTTCTGGTTCACAGAGGGCATCTCACTGTGTCCTCGCCCAGCGGAAGGGGCAGGGAGCTCTCTGGGTCCCTTTATAAGGGCACTGATCCCATCCGTGAGGGCTCCAACCTCATGACCTAATCCCTCCCAAAGGCCGAACATCCAAATACGAACATGCTGGAGGTCAAGATTTCAACATATGAGTCTTGGTGGGAGGACACAAACATCGAGACCATAGATAGTAGAGTTATTGTGAATGACACAAACAACAAAGAATGTTATTAATTCTGCTCAAAAGATCACCCTCCAGAATCTCCCTGCCCTGAGAAGACAGCGGAGACAGAGCCTTGTGGCCTGGGACGTCTTCCAGGCCATACTTGGCTGCAGGGTGCTAAGGGGCTGTGTCCAGGGCTGCCCCAGGGGGACCGCGCTCAGCCTCGCTGGGAGCAAACTCCCATCGTGCCTACACCACAGGCTCGGCCATGAGGTCAAATGACCAGAAGTACACAGAAGCACTGTTTAATTTTTCCATGACGTCAGAAGCCCCTGCCCACCAACTCTAGACATTCTATACAACAAAATCCATCCATCCTCATATACACACCGTAGTTCTGCGTAAACACCACCCTCTCCAAACCTGGCGTGGCCGACAGCCACAACCAGCCCTTAGACAGTGCTCACTGGGGACCAAGTACAGCTCCAAGAGCCTCGTACATCTTCACCGACTTCACCTCGCAGCGACCGACGAAGCAGGCACCTTCACTTCCATATTACCTGTGAGAAAGCTGCGACAGGACTGTAGGCAGAAAGTGCTGGACTTGCCCAAAGCCACACAGCCAGCAGGCGCAGACTCGCTGCCTCCAGAGTTCAGGTGCACTTACCCCCTGCCCCGGCCCACGACACTCTGAAAACACAGGGCAAAGTCAAAGGCTTCCTCATCCTGAATCGTAAGCAGTTTATCCAATCGTCCTTGGATAGATTACATTTACATCCATCACAGACTGAATGAACTGTGTCCCTCCAAACTCACATGCTGAAGTCAGGCTGCGACTGCACCAGAGACAGGGTCTTTAGAGGTGAATGTGTTAACGTGGGTCACTGGGGAAATTTACTGCAACAGGACTGAGGCCTTAAAAGATCTGGCTGCCCACATGCACTGGCCCAGAGGAGAGAGATGTGAGCAAATAGGGAGAAATTTTTTCCTTCCAGTTACTTCATTTTTACTGGTTCACCTGTTTAGCAAACACATCAAGGTGTACACAGGCTTATTTCACATTAATACATGTCTCTGGAAATTTCTGTCGAATAAACAGGAGATTCTTTTCAAACAGCCGCCTCCTGGCTTCAAGGCCAGCCCAGAGTGGAGAGCAAACCATGGTGCAGTCAACCGGCCCTCCAGCCTGGGGAGGAGCCGCACCTGCATGTCGGGCCTGCGGCCTTCAGAACCGAGAGGGATGAGCTCCGGGGTCTGAGCCCCCCGTCCGGTGTCCCCCCAGCCCCCGAGCAGCCTCAGGCACCCACCCCTCCATCCTCCGTGCGGAGACACCCCTCCCTCAGCCTCCACCCAGCGCCCTGGCTGGGGGGCTGCCCGACTGCTCCCCCGGGGGTGCTCGCCTCTCAACGCCATCTCTTCTCCCAGCTCTCTCTCGCCGGCATCAGACTCCCCAGGCTGCCCGTGTGGCCCCCTCCTCCTGTGGCCTCTGCCCATACCTGCCTCAAACAGTCGGGGTCCCAGCCAGCCTCTCCCTGCAGGATCCCCTGGCCCACCACCCTCACCCCCGAGCTCAAACACCCCTGTGTCCCGTCCAGCTGTTTGGCAGCCCGGCCACGCTCCCCACCCCCCGTGACTGTGGCCTGAGCCCCACCAACTTGGCCCCTGCCCCCTAGCCCTGCCCAGAGCCCCCCAGTGATAACCTCTGACAATCACCCGGGACCCCACACTGACACCTTCCCCCCAAATCCGACCCACCCTGCGCTCCCCAGCTCGGTCCTGCTCCGTCCTAAAGTCTCCTCCGCCCTTTGCATCTGAGCGCACCAGTCACCTTCCGCCCCACCTTCCAGTTCTCTTCCCTCTTGCCAACCCTCAGAAGGACAGGGACCCACTGGATTTGTTCCCCATGGAACAAAACCTGTGTGGAGAACATATGCGGGCTCATTGTCTGGTCCTGGGAATGCTCCTTTAGCCAACTGTCTCTATTTTGATCACAAAGAGATAAATGAGAACAAAGCAGCTTCTTAGTAAATACTTGGTTGAAATATTAGCATAACATCCTCCAGGTTCATCCATGCTGTTGTGAATGGCAGGCCTGCCTTCTTCTTTATGGCTGAGTAAATTTATATACGTCTGTGTATATAATCCCATGTATGTAATATAATATTGTACACATGCATATACAGATATACACATTTTCTTCATCCATTGCTTCCACACCTTGCCTTTTGTGAATAAGATCTTTCAGTCTATATTGATGCTTTTGAACAATCTCTAACTTGTGGATTAAAGAGGATTCATCATGTTCTGTATACTGTAAAAACAAGGAAAGCAAGCTAATTTTCACAAGACTTTCTAGAAAAGATGTTCTCTTAGCCTTCATCTATATGGAAAGTTTAATTAATGAGAAAAGCAAATTTTCCAGACATTAACATATGTACAAATATACATCTTTTCTTAGAAAAATGTTAAGTCCAAGTCATACAAAAAGAAAAATAAAATACATAAAAACAAAGATAATACCGAATTAAAAAATATCTTAGGCTAACTACAAGGTGGCCCTTTTCAAATTTAGTACTTATTAGTCCTTTGAATTTCCCTATCATTGTGTAACTATGAGGCCGTTCCCTAAACAACACTGCCGAGTATACACTTTCTCTGTAGTCTTTAGTTTTGGCTGTGGGTCTTCGTTGCTGCGTGGGCTTCTCTTGGCTGTGGCGGGGCGGGGGCCTACCCTGTTGTGGAGCACGGGCTCTGGGGCACATGGGCTTTGCAACTCTGGGCCCGGGTTCAGTAGCTGCAGCTCTGGGCTCTAGCGCACAGGCTCAGTGGTTGTGGCGCTTGGGCTTAGCTGCTCTGTGCCATGTGGGATCTTCCTGGACCAGGGATCAAACCCATGTTCCCTGCATTGGCAGGCAGATTCTTTACCACTGAGCCACCAGAGGAGCTCTGAATATACATTTTTTAAGTAAACAGTTTATGTTTAGTCTCTTAGGATTCAAGGTCGGCCTATGTATAAATATTAAGAAACAAAACTAACCATTTTAAAATTGTGGAAGAGATTACATTTTTTACTCTCAACACCTGGTGTCACCAGCATAACACAGTCCAGGGCTGTGTGTGCTCTGTGCTGGGTGCACCCACGGCGCTGTAGCCAGGCCTTCGCTGGCAGGGACACCCAGATGCCCGGCTCACAGCTTCAGCCAGCACCCAGGGAGCCGCATTCTCAGGAATCACACAGGTTTAAAGGATGGTTTTTTTATATTTGCTTTTTAATTTTGAACATAGTGATGCAAGGAAAAGACAGGAGCAAAATAAACCTGAAATACTTTTTCTCTGGATGTAACAGTTCATGAGTGATGGTCTGTCACCAGCCCCTCAATCTTCTGGCCCTGTGGGTCCCCGTCTCCTCCCCAAATTCAGTTAATCTTTAGACAGGCTTGCTGATAACTGATAATGTGACCAGAAACTAAATATCCAAGATCTGTGAATACATCATTCTTTCACGTACTTTATGTTCAGGTCAGACATTGAAGGGGGTAGATTTCAGGAAGGAGAAACATAGTCCTTCCCACATCATGAGTAAAGGCCACAGAGTGGACCTGTGAGAGGACGCGTGAGAACCGTGGAGCCTGGTTCAGCTGCCTGGCCACCGAGTAATGCGTCTCACTACAGAAAGTCCAGGCACAGTGGCACTTGTAAGATGAGACTGAAAAGTTACAGCCCTGGTACTTCGCAACTTGAAACCCTGTGTTAAAACAAGGTAACTGCCTAGTGTTTCCTGACACAAAGGGGTTCTGCAAAGCCCTCTCTGCAGAAGCTGGTTTCTCATCACTGAAGTCCAGGAAAAGATCTGCTGACCGGCCAGCAGTGAGAAAACACGGGTAGTTTTGTACACGGTCGTCATCTCATCAGTAGACTCTGAAGACGATGCTGCTTGGCGGCTGCACGCGGGTCACCTGGGCAGACTCGAACCACCTGGTCCTTTCCACCTCCTTACGTCTTGGATGAGCAGCACCCCCCCTCCCCAACCCAAGAGGTCTCAATGCCTCCAGGCTGCCGTCTTGAGTCCCAGCCTGGAGCTTTGGCGGGCAGCCTCGCAGGTGACCCCCGTGATCCTGTCCCCTGGGTGAAGGTTGGTTCTAGGGATTCGCTTCAAACAGAACACAGAGGAACTGATGGGCTGTCACCTCCAAGGCTGGGTTATAACAAGACCCTCGCTCCATCTGAGCCCCTTGCTCTCTGGAAAGCCAGCGACAAGCCTCTCTAGTCAGGAGACGCCCACGTCGAGAGGAACTGAGGTCTCCCAAGAGAGACAGAGAGAACCCAAGGCCTACAGGCTGTCATGTGGGTGAGCTCAGATCCCCCCAAGTCAGTCTGGAGTGACCATGGTCCCACCAGCCCGAGCTAGAGCCACCCAGCAGAGTGGCCCCCAGAGTCTCACCTCCCCCCACAAGCTGTGGGTGGGTGTGTGTTGTTTGCAGCCAGTAAGGCTGGGGTAACACATTCAGAGGGTCAAGTCTCTTCATGCTGTTCACAGCGGTCAGCCACTGTCCAGCCCTGTCTCTCTCTGCCTCACACTGCCCTGGGGGTTCAATCTGGCCCCCGCTCTAGGTTTTTAGATCCCAAGGAGAGTCATGCTAGGTGCACAGGAACCCTCAGAGAAGATGATGGCGCACACCCCCAGGACCGCGGGAGCAGGTGTTACTCCTGGCAGCGGGGGAGCAGGACTGAAGGACACGTACTTTTGCACTGGACGTGTTGCACCTCCTCGTCAGGTGGAACCCTGATGCTGTTAGCCATGTGACCTTGCTCACAGTGTTTCATCCCTCTGAACCACAGTTATATCACGTAAAAAATGGGGATAATGATGCCCACCTCCAACTCTGATGTATGAGGATTATATGAGATAATGTATTCAGTACATCAAAATTCTGGCACATGGTGATTTTAGTAAGTATCAGTCCCCTTCTGAGAGAGGATAAATCAAAGAATTATCATAAGGACTAAGCAACAGAATGTATCACAGATATGTAAGTACTTGGCACAGAGTTTGTGTCTAATGGATGTTAGTTCCTTTTTAACTCATCCATTAAAAAAAAGCCATATCCTAGTCATCTAGCGTGGTTGACTGGTGTCCTTTATGATGAAGTTTAACCTTTTACACACAGAAAAAAACTGAATAAACAAGGCCTCTCTGCATCAGTAACATATATATTATATAATTATGAAATAATATAATAGCTAAGAGATGAAAGCCCCCCAAGTGTCCAACAATGGACGAACAAACAAAAATGTAGTCTCTGTACATCATCATCAGTCCTGAAGAGGAAAGAACTCCAGGCACACACTACAACATGGATGAACCTTGAGGACAACGTTCTAAGTGAAATAAGTCAATCACAAAAAGACAAAGACTGTTACGATTCAGCTTATAGGAGGTACCCAGGGTCATCAAATTCAGAGAGAAAGTAGAATGATGGTTGCCAAGGGCTGCAGAGAGAAAGAAATGGGGACTTGTTGACTGGGTAAGACTTTCAGTTCTGCAGGATGAAAGAGTTCTGGAGATCTGTGTGCAACATTATAAATACACTGAACTGTACACTTAACAATGGTTACGATGGTAAACCTCATGTTTTCTAAAAACCACTAATAAATATAAGAAAATTAACTTTTAAGTGATGCAACTTGTATCATTTATGCTTTCATAATAACGCACAGTCACCATGCAGATTCATTACGGACTGTGCTACAGACAGGTCTGTGCAGCTCGTGGTCCTGAGTCAAATCTGTGTTAAGCTTCAGGAGTTGCTCTGGAGTCTGCTTTCCTGAATATATATCCGGGATTTTTTAGGATTCAGCTAATAAGGGAAAAAGCGGAACCTGATACATTTCACTAATATTTGTTGTTACCATTGCAGAATTTAAAATATTAAAACAGGAAGAAGTTACATTTTAAAGTGGAAGAAAGTGAAATATAGACTTAAATATAACCACATTATTTGCCTGAGGTCATAATTACAGGCAGTAATTATGAGAAAAGCTGGAAAGAGAAACTATATCCTGGCTCCCTCTACAATCCTCTTCTACAACGAATGGACTTGCGCCCTCCAGAACTCTTCTGAACTGTACTGTTTAATACGCCGCCACCAGGGGGCAGCAGGTGCATTAGTCCGGTGTTAAACCCTGGACTTAAAAGCCCCAATAAATTTCCAATATGCCTTCCTCCAACCCCCTCCAAAAAATACATATATCTAAGACCTTATTAATACCAACAAGCATAAAGTTTAAAGAATATCCATAATAACTCTTAAAACAAAGACGTGCGTCCAATGGAGGTAACATCCTTACTAATCCTTCAGTATTTTTGATGTACTCCAATCTAACTGATGTAATAAAGGTCAATCAATATGTTAGTTTTGGAAAAGGCAATGGCACCCCACCCCAGTACTCTTGCCTGGAAAATCCCATGGGTGGAAGAGCCTGGTAGGCTGCAGTCCATGGGGTCGCTGAGTCGGACATGACTGAGCGACTTCACTTGCATGCCTTGGAGAAGGAAATGGCAACCCACTCCAGGGTTCTTGCCTGGAGAATCCCAGGCACGGAGGAGCCTGGTGGGCTGCTGTCTATGGGGTCACACAGAGTCAGACACGAGTGAAGCAACTTAGCAGCAGCAATACGTTAGTTTTAAACCAAAAATGACCTAACCACAGAAACCCTTTTTTTTTCATTTTGAACTGAATTTTTCTGGTACTTAGCTTCTGAAGCTTCAGACCACAGCAACCTTTCAGCCATCTGTCCTCAATCTCCCTTCCTTGGTCAGACGCAGTTTTCTTTCTGATGCCCTCTGTCACAAAGGAAGGTCTGTCAATAGGTCTGACCCTCCAGCAACTTTCCAGACGCAAAAGCAGAGTGAGTCTGGTCACAGAGTAAAACCTACATGGACACTATTCTTCCAATTAGAGGACAGTAAGGTCCACTCCTTTTAAACGATACTACGACCCACCAGAAGCTCAAGCCACAGCAGCTAATGGGTGAGACCTGGATTTACAGAGAGGCCCTATCTCAGCGATGACCCTGTGCACCCCAAGACT
Source organism: Odocoileus virginianus (assembly GCF_023699985.2). NCBI lineage: Eukaryota > Metazoa > Chordata > Mammalia > Artiodactyla > Cervidae > Odocoileus > Odocoileus virginianus. The sequence goes on along the minus strand of NC_069681.1, from coordinate 33,268,682 downwards.
TCAGGGTTTCACCTAATGTGAGCGGTGAGTGACAACACCAGGGACATTCTGGTAATTAGTCCAGGAGTCAACTCCACATTTGCAAGCAACAGTGACCAGCGGCCAAGGTCCTAAGTCATCCAGTGGGAGACATATGAGCTTTATTTCACAGATCTCAAATGGGTTTCTTCCTGAGCTCAACATGCTTTCAGAAGGAAAAAGGGATTCAAACACAAGCATTTACTGCTGCCTCAGACACACAGGAGCAGTCCATTTTTAAAGGACAACAGGGTTCACATAGCTAAAAGGCACTCAAAGAAACCACTCTCTGCCTACATCCATTTGCTCTCATGGAATTAACTATTCACCAAGCAATCTAATCTAGCATAAAACTGATGGCAAGAGAAATCACAGTGCTAATGGTAAAACAGGAGCGAGACATGCACCGGACACATATAATGAATGATCACTGCAAAATGCATCATGGTCCAGACACTACTCTGTAAACCTCGGCCAAATACAATGTGTCAGTGGGTGGGATTCAGGGAAGGCTCGTATCTGTAAAATAATCTGGTTTTAATCTAGTTATTTTCCAATATAGAATATTTAACATATTAAAATGTAGAATATCACCAGAATACCAGAGATATTTATAATGGGTATGTAAAATAAATATAGTTCAGTAATTTATTCAAGAATTATTTAAAATATTTCTATGATACTACTCAAAAAACTGAAATCAGATCATTAAAAGAAAAAAAGAACACACCTGTTAAGGTGGCTCAAATTTTAAAAGCCTGACAACATCAAGTGCTGGCAAGGACACAGAACAACTGGAACTCACATACATTCCTGATAGAGACGCAAAATGGCGGGGCTCCCCTGGTGACTCAGCAGTAAATCTGTCTGGCAAAGCAGGAAATGAGAGTTCGATCCCTGGGAAGGGAAGATCCCCTGGAGAAGGAAATGGCAACCCACTCCAGTATTCTTGCCTGAGAAATCCTCTGGACAGAGGAACCTGGTGGGCTACAGTCCATGGGTTGCAAAGAGTCAGACACAACTTAGTGACTGAACAACAACAGCCACTTTGGGAGACAACTTGGCAGCTTCTTACAAAATTCAACATACACCCACCCCCTGACCCAGCCATCTAGTCCGAGGGATCCACCGTAGAAAGATAAAAATTTCTGATCACATAAAATCCCATAAACAAATGTTTGCAGCATCTCTATTCATAATCACTAAAAACTATGAAGAATCCAAATGTTCAACAGATGTTCAACAGTGAATGGATGAAGTTGTGCTATGTCCATAAGATGGAATACTGCTGGCAGTGAGAAAGGATCCACATGTGGGTGGATCTCAAAGATGTCCTCTGAATGTAAGAAGCCAGTCTCAAAGGTTACATACTGTTTAACTTCACTTATGTGACGTTCTGGGAGAAGTGGAAGTATAAAGATGGAGACCCGATCAAGGGTGCTCAGAAATTAGGGGTAGGGTGAGGGTTTGACTTCAAGGGGGCAGAATGAGGGAGGGCCTCTTTGGTTTTCTGGGTATTTCTGGTGATGGAAGTGCTCTATAAGGCTACAGGAATCAATTTTAAAACTCAAAGTATTATGCAACAAAAAAGGTCAATTTTACTTTAAATAAATTCAAATAATAATGACTGAAAGCATGACAGCATGCAATTGATGTAAAACAATGAGATAAAAGCAACAGGTAGATGTAAGAATAAGAGCATTCTGAATTAAGCTAAGACGGCACACATTCATAGTTATAATTAAAACAGACTAAGATATATTAATATAAACCAAATACAATGAAAGAGCTTTGCTTTAATCTTACTTTGAATAAAACAGCTGAATAGACAATTTTAGATGACTGGAGACATTTGAATATGGCATTACATAATATTAAAGATTAAAGGTAGGATTGTACTTATTTAAAAAGTAAATATTCAGGGGTGAGGGATACTTCCGGCTCAAGATGGCCGAGTAGAAGGACATAAGCTTATTTCCTCCTGTGAAAGCAACAAAACTGCACCTACCTGTTGAACAATCACTGACAGGAGGACGCTGGAACCCACAAAAAAAGATACCCATGTCCAAAGACAAAGCAGAAGTCACGCCGAGATGGCAGGAAGGGCACAATCATGATAAAATTAAATCCACAGCCCACAGACCCCAGGGCTGGGTTGTCTCAGGCTGCCACAGAGGGAGGGCAACCCCACCCATCAGCAGATAATTGGATTAAAGTTTTACTGAGCAAGGCCCTGCCCACCAGAGCAAGACTCAGTTTTTCCCACCATCAGTCCCTCCCATCAGGAAGCTTACACAAGCCTCCTAGCCTGCTCCATCAGATGGCAGACAGAAGAACCACAATCCCACAGTGGCTAAAACAAAAACTACATTTCGGGAAAACAATGGGGAAGATGCAAGATATGTTTACCAAAGAACTAAAGGAACAAACAAACAAAGATGAATAATACACTAGAAGGAATCAATAGCAGAATAACTGAGGCAGAAGAATGGATAAATGACCTGGAGGACAGAATGCTGGAAATCACTTGCTGCAAAACAGAATATAGATAAAAGAATGAAAAAAAAAAAAAAATGAAGACAGCCTAAGAGACCTCTAGGACAACATTAAACACAACAACATTCGCATTGCAGGGGTCTCAGAAGGAGGAGAGAGGGAAAGAACCTGAGAAAATATTTGAAGAGATAATAGCTGAAAACTTCCCTAACATGGGAAAGGAAATAGACAACCAAGTCTTGGAAGCACAGAGAATCCCAGGCAGGATAAACCCAAGAAGGAACATCATGAGACACATAGTAATCAAACTGACAAAAATTAAAGACAAAGACAAAATATTAAAAGCAACAGGGAAAAACTACAAATAATATACAAGGGAACTCCCTTCAGGTTATCAGCAGGTTTCTCAACAGAAACTCTACAAGTCAGAAGAGAATGGGATGATATATTAAAGTGATGAAAGGGAAGAACCTACAACCAAGAAAACTCTACCCAGCAAGCCTCTCATTCAGATTTGATGGAGAAATCAAAAGCTTTCCAAATAAGCAAAAGTTCAGAGAATTCAGCACCACTAAACCAGCTTTACAACAAATCTTAAGGGAATTTCTCCAGACTGGAAACACAAGAGAAGACCACAGAACATAAATCCCAAACAATTAACAAAATGGTAAACAGGATCATAGGTATCAATAATTACCTTAAATGTAGATGGATTAAATGCACCAACCAAAAGACATACATTGTCTGGGTGGATGAAAACATGTATATATACACTTCCACTTATCACATCACTCTGAGTGACCCCCCAAATTGTATGTAATTATTTTATATTGTTAGGTTAATCATGTACCCATTATGGCCTGCAACTGTAATTATCTTTTATTTTTTGTTTGGCTATTGTGAAAACTGATAAGCATCTTATACTACTGAGATTATGTAACTATTACTCATTGAATACCACTGTAGCAGGATTGGTCAACAGAAAAATATAGAATTCTGTATCACGAAAACTACTGTGTAATAGGAAAACCTGTAATCACTTTTTAAAATCTAGATGCATATCAATTATCTTGGAATTCTTTGAAAAATACAAATGCCCAGGTATTGCTTTTTTTTCTCCAAAATTCCAGATATATTTCTAATGAGAAGCCATGTTTAAGAACACCAGAACTATATGATGATCTTTTATTCCTCTCTAGTTTGTTTCATTTATTTCTATTTCATATTCAGTGCTCCCATTTCATTTAGTGTATGTTTTCCAATTTCTCCATCTCTTTTTTCTGATGTTCCTTCTCAAGCCTTTATCAAGCATAGTATAAAAGCTTTGTATACATATATAAATATGTATTATATATATTTTAGAAAACTTAAATGAATTTCTAACTAAAAAATGTATGACATTTTGATTCCACCTCTTTGACTTAGTATGAATAGAATACTAGATTTCTAATTTAAAAAGTTGGCATGCAACAAGCAACAAAAGTTTACTGTATAGCACAGGGAACTATAATCACTATCTCATAATAACTTATAATGGAAAATAATTTCAAAAATAATCTACGTGTATATGTACAACTGAATCACCCTGCTGTGCCCCTGAAACACTGTTAAGTCAGCTACACTTCAATAAAATATATAAATTAAGAAAAAAAACATCTAGGGGTGAAATGACACAGGTTCTGATATTTGCTTCAAAATTCTCCAGAAGCAAGCCAAAGGTTTTGAACAAAAACTCAAAAACCAAAGAAAGGAGGGCAATTGAAGCAGGTATGGTAAAGCTAGGACGGTGTGTGGGTTCTGCCACTGTGGGTTCACGAGGGTTTGCTGCTGCTGCTAAGTCGCTTCAGTCGTGTCCGAGGGTTTACTATGCTCTTATTTGAGGAGGGCTGGAGATGTTTTCACCCTGCTGTCGGGAAAGACTGAAGGCAGGAGGAGAAAGGGGTGACAGAGAATGAGATGGTTGGATGGCATCACTGACTCAATGGACATGAGTTTGAGCAAACTCTGGGAGTTGGTGACGGACAGGGAGGCCTGGTGTGCTGCAGTCCATGGGTTGCAGAGAGTCGGACACGACTGAACGACTGAACTGAACTGGAGATGCTTATTAAAAAAATGACGAGAGAAAAAAAAACAGGGACTTATTTTTCATAAATACTCCCAAGAATGCCATCTATCTGTTCTTTATTCATTTAAAAGATAGACTAATTTCCCTTCACAGCTTTTTAGGCTTTTATAATCTGCATCTAACTTTACAGAAAACCAAGTCAAGGGAGAAAGAGTAATTCAAAGCAGCTGTGATTCGTCTCAAAAATAATGGCTTAAAGAATGCTTTTATATCTCATTTAATGCTCATAAATTACTAAGACTATCATGAGCTGTAGAAATATTAATAGTGTTCATTAATTTATCTGCTTTATCTACCTAAGTGCAGATGACAATGGCAGGAAGGGGTAATTAATGCTCAAAAAGCTGCACGGCAGATGTAGGAATGGACAGACCAGAACACAGCATAACACGAGCTCTCTCTAGTTCACTCTTTCTCTGCTTTACTCTGGTGTAACTCCAGGGTCAGAGGTCTATAAAAGCACTCCCAGCCAGCCAACAGACTCCTCACTGGGGGTCTGTTAGGAGAGAGAGACCCAGCTCTCAGTCAGTCAGTACTAACAGAGAAGAAAATACTCAGTACTGGGTTGGCCAAAAAGCTCCTCTGGGTTTTTCCATGAGATGGGACTGGAAAACCTGAACAAGCTTTTTGGCCAACCCAATATTATAATATGAATTTTATTTATCATCTGGCAGTATTTAAGGCTAGTGTACAAAAAGAATTACACAGGCAAAAGCAGCAGAAAAACCAGAAGGTAAAATAGCTGCAGCTGCAAACCCCCGTCAGGGTGCAGAGCACGGGGCACAGGAGTCAGTCAAAGAAGATCCTGACCGGCGCTCCGCGGAGACACAGACGGCGGAGGATTCGCAGAAGCCCCACCACCACACACCACCACCGACGGAGAGGCCCCAGGAACCTCGGGAAGGCAGTCAGCACCTGGCCGGAGCGCATCCGACGGCCCCAAACGTCTGGGGAGCCACCGCCAACCCAGCGAGGTGATGGCAGAAAGGCCCCCAAGAGCCCCGTCCTCAGCCCCAGCGCCTGGTATTGCGTGCAGTTCAAGTTAAGGGCCTGAAGACGCGGAATTACCCTGGATGCTCCAAGCGGGCTCAATCGGACCACGAGGCTTCCAAGTGGAGCCGTTCTCCTGGCTGGGGGTCCCCAGGGACACAGAGGGGCTCCCTTGCAAGTGGAGGCTGAACCGTCAAGAAAACACATTCGCCTCCAGAGCTTCCAGGGAAGGAAACGGCCCCCCCGAAGACCCGGATTTCAGCCCAGAGACGCCCAGCTGGATTCCTGCCCTGGGGAACAGGACGATCCATCTGGCTGGTTTCGAGCTCCGGCAGGACCAGGAAACTAAGACAAAAGTCAGACCCGCTTCCTCAGTAACCGGGCCTCCGCCTGAGTCGGCCCCCGCCGCCACTTTGCGTCCTCACTTCCCCGTGAAGAAGCCCCAGTCAGTATTCTTTGTCGGAATCTCAGTACCTGGTTTTCATCATATGCTCATTAATCTGTGTTAACAGGTTTTTGTTTTTTTTTAAAGAGCTTAAATTGGCAGGTATTTATTCAGGAGACACAAAACAGGGATACTATAAAGGGGAGATTGACATTTTTTCCCCCTATGTAAAGTTAAATTTTTCCTCAGAGCATAAATACTGTAAACAAAGTTTAAAAATGGGGAAACAGTTGTAACATATTTGACAAAAGATTAGCATCCTCAATGTATACAGAGTTCTTACAAATCAGTAAGAAAAAGACCAATGGCACATTATCTAGAAAAAAAATGGTTTCAACAGACAGATTCACCACTATTCCTAAAAGACAAACAGGACTTCCAACTGACGCCCTCTGTCAACATACTTTCTCTGGTGCTCTACAGTTTAGAACAGCAAACACTCCAGAAAAGAGGAAAACAATTCTCACCTGTAAGCTTCTTTCTTCAAACCCGCGTAGCCCTGGAATCCTGCATCAGAGTGAGTCTGAAGAGTGTCTGACCTCAGAATCCTTCCAAACAGGATGCCAGGACAAGTAGTTCCACCTCACAGTGGGACCAGAAGTCCATGGACCAAGTGTCTGGTTCTCAGTCCTGCCGGGGGTGAGATGAAGGGGAAGGTAAGTGAAGAAAGCTGAGTGTTTAAGAGATGAAGGCTTAAAGGCTAAAGCACCCAGCCCCTTGGACGGCATCTCAGACCTTGGGTGTGTGGCTCAGAAGGAAGGGACCACCATTCAGTGGAAAGACATGACCCAAGGGACCGAAGGATGCCTGGAACAGAGGCAAGCCCGCACTGGTGTAGCAGACGGGCCCAAAGTTCTCGACTTTGGGAAACAGCAGTTATAGCCTCTCCTTCAAGTAAGGAAAATAAGAATGGAGTGTATCTTCAGCCATCAGGGTAAGATTATTTTAGGAATACTGAGTTTCCCGGACGTGGATTTGAGTCTTTTTTTTAGAAAAAAAAAAAAAATATATATATATATATATATATATGTATATTTTGATGTGGACCCATTTCTAAAGTCAATATTGCTTCTGTTCTATGTCTTGGTTTTTTGGCCGTAAGGCATGAGGGATCTTATCTCCCTGGCCAGGAATCAAACCCTCGTCCCCCTGCATTGAGCCAAATCTTAACCACTGAACTGCCAGGGAAATCCCCTTGAATCTTTTGAAAGTAAAAGTGAAGTCGCTCAGTCGTGTCCAACTCTTTGGGACCCCATGGACTACACAGTCCATGGAATTCTCCAGGACAGAATACTGGAGTGGGTAGGGTAGCCTTTCCCTTCTCCAGGGGATCTTTCCAACCCAGGGATCAAACCGCATCAAACCCAGGGTCTCCCGCATTGCATGCAAATTCTTTACCAGCTGAGCCACAAGGGAAGCCCAAGAATACTGGAGTGGGTAGCCTTTCCCTTCTCCAGGGGATCTTCCCGACCCAGGAATCGAACTGGGGTCTCCTACATTGCAGGCGGATGCTTTACCAACTGAGCTATGAGGGAAGCTCAAATCTTTTAAAGTCCTAAATTAAGGGGGAAAAAAAAAAAATTCAGGGACTTCCCTGGAAGTCCAAGGAAGATGCCACACTTCCAATGCAGGGGGCGCAGTTTCGATCCCTGGTCAGGGAACTAAGATTCCATATACCGCATGGTATGGCCAACAAATAAAGTGACTCGTTCAACAGTTAGAAAAAACATTCAAACCAGATCTGAAGCATACTTGCCATCAATGGTGATGCTAACTCTAATTAAGCCTTTAGATCTACCTTGCAGTTTATGCAGACACAGTAGATAGAGGAACAAGCTAAACCACACTCTATACAAAGCTGAATAAACCCAGAATGAGAGCCGTCCGGAGCCAACCAGGCGATACCAGCAAACCATGGCATTAAAGAAACCCACAGGACTGCTTCAGACCAGAGTCAGCAAACTACGGCCCTCAGATAACTCCCGCCTGCAGGCGGAGTTTAATACAAAAACTTGGGAAACAGTTTTCCTAGAACACAGCCATGCTCATTCACATTATCATCCAGGGTTGAGTCTTTACAGCAACACAGCTGAGTAGCTGCAAGGGAGACCACAGGGCCCGAGAAGCCTTAAAGAGTCAGTAACTAGCCCTTTTCATTAAGTCTGTCAACGCCCTGTCCTGGACTAAGGACAACAGACACCCAACAAAACACCCTGTGTGGCCCGTTTTGATTCACACAAGCCAAGAATAAAAGTGCATTTCTGAGGCAATCAAGGAAATCTGTGGCCTGAGTTCTAGAAAACATTAAGGAATTATTGTCAATTTGATAAAGAGGTAACAATGGTATTATGGTTATACAAGAAAATGCCTTTTTGGAGGTACATACCACACTAATTGGGCTTCCCAGGTGGCTCAGTGGTTAAGAATCTGCCTGCCAGTGCAGGAAACCTGGGTTCGATCCCTCGGTTGGGAAGATCCCCTGGAGAAAGGAACAGCAACCCATGCCAGTATTAATGTCTGGGAAATTCCACGGACAGAGGAGCCTGGCAGGCCATATCCATGGGGTCGCAAAAGAGTCAGGCGTGACTTAGCAATAATTAAACAAAAGCAACTCCCCTAGATAGGGGTGAAATATGTTGTCTGCAATTTAAACTGCTTCAACAAAAAGATAAACAGATACAGCCAAAAAAAAAGAAATCGTTTTAATCAGCCATTAAATCTAGTTGATGGATATATGGAAGTTCATTATACCATTCCCTTCCCTTTTAAATTTGCTTTAATAAAAAGGAAATTAAAAATCAGAGCTCTGATCAAAAACTAGAGCTTATCTCCAGAGGGCCTTTCTCTAGAGAGGCCTAGGCAGGCCTCCGGTCCCACCGTCCTTCCAGAGTTTCATCCCTATTTCTCCGACATGGTTACAAGATCTCCTGGAGCAGGAAATGGCAACCCACTCCAGTATTCTTGCCTGGAGCATTCCATGGACCAAGAAGCCTGGCGGACTACAGTCCACGGAATCATAAAGAGTGGGACATGACTGAGCCTGCATGCACGTGGGTACAGTCTGCCACCAGGAATGCTGGTCCCCATTCCACTCCTCTGCCTGTAAAAATTCTACCCTGGGTCCAAGATGAATCCTCACTATGACCTCCCCCAGTCCTCTGGCAGGAATTCATTTCCCAGTGCTCTAACTGCCCTTGGGCACTTACTTCATCCTCCAGAAATGTTAGCTATTTACCATGTCTATTACCCTGTGATGTCATACAAACCCGAGACTTCTACTAACTGTGAACCAGTTTCAGGGGGTATAATATGGGGGCATAATAACACCTTCCACATTGTCATCTCTGCCTATTCTCTGCCTAGCTCTCAGATCCAATCTAGGCAAGGTTGTCTTGCCCTGAGCAGTTTTACTGACCAGAGAGAGCTTCAATTACAGAACAAATTCCTGTTACGCAGATGCCGGCCCTGTTTAATCAACAGTCTCTTCATAAAATCTCTAATCTGAGCATTACCTCTTGGATGAAGAAGGTCCTAGAAAAGAGTAAGATTGCTTGAATTTTGTCCTCCTGTCATCACCTTCCTTGGGACCTTCCACCTGCAAACACTGCTGTACTAATCTCCATGCGCCCCCGGTGCCCCAGCCCCTTGGAAAGGCCGGGCGGACTTGAGTACAAAGCCCTCAAGTGGAGCCTTGACTCCACCTGCAAGAGCTGACCCAGACTGGAACCTGCAAGATCTTACTACATAAAATAAGAGGGCAATGAACAGATCATTTTAAAAACGTAATACCACGCTCTATTTTTGCTCTATTCTTCTTCCCACAATTGGCTACCTAAGGTCAGCGTGAATAACCACCTTCTCTAGGTCTAGTGCTAATTGTCAGGACCCTGGTTTGCAAGGTCAGCCAGTCCAAAACACTTCTGTACAAAGGTCCACCAATTAGAAATTAATTTACCTTTGCAAACTCAGCTTTTGAAACACAAATGCTCTCTACCCAGGCAGTCTGCTTATTCAGGAACTTCTGGTTTCTCCAGGGAGTCGTTTTAGGAAAAACAAGGCATTTGGGGGAAATGTGGGCAACCTGCAGGGGTCTCTTATTAGCATTTCAATAAATTGAGTGAGACCAGGGAGACCGGTCTTCAGTTACAGGAAAAAGTACATAAAAACGTGTGTGTGAGACCTACATGTTATATTGGTCAAATCCAACTGATTTAGAGAGACCTTTTAGTTTTTAATCCAGGATTTCTCCCTGGGACATTAAGTAAAATTAATATCCTGCTTTAAGAAGACGTGGCTCCAAGTCTCATTTGCTTATCAGTTCAATATTAACAGTCAGCCTGGAGTCAGGTGTGTTTAAAAAAAAATCGTGCACCAATAAATTTAATTATTAAAAAAAAATCGTGCACCTCCTTAGCGTTACCAGTGCGACTGCAGTGTTATCTTTGGCCAACAGAGTGAAAGCTCAATACGCATATTTCCTCATCAAGGCAGTAAAAGAGTTCTTCAAAAACTCAGCTGTGTCACTAACAGCTCCGAAGAAGCCTGAACTCAGAAACTGACAAATGCCAGATGTTCCCGGTTTTCTTTCGCAGCTTTCTGGTCTCCTCGCAAACAGGGATCTCTAGTTAAAAACAAGCAGCAGACCGGGAGATCCTTTTCAAGAGGACCCTTCTGAACGGTCATCACGTCTTCCTTGGGCAGAGGCAGCGTCTACACCTGGGTAACTGGCCGAGGCGTCCGCGTCGCGCTGCACCGGGCACTGTGTGGACGCGCTAACGGCCCGGGGTCCCCGCCCTTCCAGCCGCTCCCGCAGGCGCCGCGTCCCGCCACGGCCGCGGCTCTGTCCCCGTCCTCTGTCCCAGGCTCCCGCGGGCCCCGGATACGCGCCGGCGTGCGACGCCTCCAGGCCCCGGGGCCCCTGGGCCCCCTCGCGGCGGGGGCAGGGACGGACAGGGGCCCCGGCTCGGCCCGCGCCCGGCGCCTCACCTGCCTCGGAGCGCGGCGCCCTTCGGGGAGAGCCGACCCGAGCGACCGAGCGGAAATCCTGGCCGGCCGTGGCTGGGGCGGCCGCCCCCGGGAGGCCGCCTCCGAGGGCGCCCCCTGGAGGCGGGACGCGGTACCCTCCCGCCCGCGAGGGCCGCGCGCACACCTGAGCACGCGCTGGAGCCCCGAGGGCGCACACCTGGGGCTTCTCTGCTGATGCGTGCGCTCTAGGGTGGCCCCCCTGGGCGTCCAGGGTCAGCCTCGAGTCCATGTTGGACCCAGACCCACCTGGACACACACACACACACACACACACACACACACACACAGAGAAATGAGCCCAAGCATCCTGTAGGACAGATGGGCAAGGTGATGACCAAGGCCTCACTCCAGCAGTCACACTCCACTCGGCACTGATACCTTACTGGATACAGATAATCATGTAACCTTGATACTGCCACTGTTTACCAATTCTCCATTTTCACTTAAAACTGTGGTTGGAGAAATGCGTGCTTAGTCGCTTCAGTCATGCCCGACTCTCTGCGACCCTATGGTCCGTAGCCCACCAGGCTCCTCTGTCCATGGAATTCTCCAGGCAAGGATACTGGAGTGGGTTGCCATGCCCTCCTCCAGGGGATCATGACTTACCGCCTCTTCCCTGGATCCCAGGACTAAATTTGAGCCCCAGAAATGAGAAGAGTGAAGACAAGAAGCTGCAGGAGAAGTTTATTTTTTTCCTAGACTGTTCATTCTGGGTTTAAGCAATGCTCCTTTGGGGACCTGGGTGAAAAGAATGGCACAGAGATAGAGGGGGCCACTTCTGCCCCCATCCCAAAGACGAACGCATAAGTACTAGGTGTTGGACTAGAAATAATGCCGCTTACTTGTCTTTCCACTCTCTCATGCATGGGGTTGGACTCATGTGGTTTTTACAATCTGGTTTCTACCCAAACATTTCCAATAATGCTGATGTGGTTGTGTTTTGAACAGATGTGCAATTCCTAAAGAAATCTAAACGATCAGATTCATAAGTCTTACTTTTCACAGAGTTCTTTCTTGTGTGGGGAAGTTCATAATTAAATTTAAATTTATATTAATATAAAAAAGCCTCATCTAATGTATATTTTAACATACCATTTTTGAAGAGTAGCTATAATCTTCTTAATTTTTTTTTTCCAAAAGGAAGAGTGGTTCCATTTTTATTTATCTATTTTTTGAAGGAGGAAGGTCATGTCAGCAAAAGAATGTGTGAGGGAAATAAATGAATAAATAATTCCCCTGATGAACGAAGATTAAAGATGGTAAGGAGTTGAGTGTTAAATTGCATTTATTGCCAGATAAGGCTGGGAGAGTCTGATCCAATATGGATTAGACTCTGTGGGATGAGATATTCAGTTTAACTGTCAAAAAATAACCCACAGAAAAATAATTTATAATAGTAATTTTCAAAACGCGGTCCCAGATGGGCACCATGAGCAGCACCTGGGAATTTAGAAATATAAACTCAAAGCCCACACCCCAAGCCTTCTGAATAACCAACTCTGGGGGTGATACCCAGCGAAATGAAATGCATTTGAACAAGTGACTCTTTTTTCTTCATAATGATCATTTACTTTTTCCCTAGTTTTATTAAGATACAGTTGTCTCACAGCATTATAAAAGTTTAAGGTCATTTGCATAATGATTAAATCCACATAATGTTTTGACTTATAGACATCATGAAATGATTATCACAAGAAGTTTAGTGAACATCCATCATCTTCAGTTCAATTCAGTTGCTTAGTCGTGTCTGACTCTTTGCAACCCCATGGACTGCAGCATGCCAGGCCTCCCTGTCCATCACCAACTCCCGGAGCCCACTCAAACTCATGTCCATCAAGTCAGTGATGCCATCCAACCATCTCATCCTCTGTCATCCCTTTCTCCTCCTGCCTTCAGTCTTTCCCAGCATCAGGGTCTTTTCCAGTGAGTCAGTTCTTCGCGTCATGTGGACAAAGTATTGGAGTTTCAGCTTCAGCATCAGTCCTTCCAATGAACACCCAGGACTGATCTCCTTTAGGAAGGACTGGTTGGATCTCCTTGCAGTCCAAGGGACTCTCAAGAGTCTTCTCCAACACCACAGTTCAAAAGCATCAATTCTTTGGCACTCAGCTTTTTTATAGTCCAACTCTCACATCCATACATGACTACTGGAAAACCATACCTTTGACTAGACGGACCTTTGCCCGCAAAGTAATGTCTCTGCTTTTTAATATGCTGTCTAGATTGGTCATAACTTTTCTTCCAAGGAGTTTAAGCGTCTTTTAATTTCATGGCTGCAGTCACCATCTGCAGTAATTTTGGAGCCCCCAAAAAATAAAGTCTGTCACTATTTCCACTATTTCCCCAACTATTGCCATGGAGTGATAGGACCAGATGCAATGATCTTAGTTTTCTGAATGTTGAATTTTAAGCCAGCTTTTTCCACTCTCCTCTTTCACTTTCATCATCTTTCACTTTCCATCATCTTATATAAATATAAAATAAAAAATTTAAAGAAATAGAAGTAGAAAAAAAATTTTGGTGTGATGAGAACTCTTAGGATATACTCGTCTTAGTAACTTTCCAACAGGAGTATTAATTATATTTATTATCTTGTACATCACACCCCTAGTACTTGTTCATCTTACAACTTGAAGTTTGCAGTACCTTCATCTAATTCCCCCACCTGTCCTGCCGTAACCACAAATTTGATCCATTTTTTGTTGAGTTTTTATGTTTCTTTGTTTTTGAAGTGTAACTGACCTACAATACTATGTTAGAAAAACTACACCATTATGTTAGAAAAATCAGTTTCTCAAGGAAACTCAGACAAGTCTTGGCTTCAGTTTTGGGTTGGTGGGTTACACCAGAGCCCTTAGCAAGCCAGCTGCTCTAGTGGGTTTAATAACTCGAGTGGGCTCATGGAGGCTGTCAGTTGCCTGCAAATGGTACAGCTGAGTCCTTCGCTGGAAATGATCCAGCCCACTGTCAGCTGTTTTTCTGTTCATTCTGATCTGGTACTCTGCTGTCCACAGTCTCCCATACCCTCCACACTCAGGGTCAAGAAGCTGGCCAACTGTTATGCCCCAGGTTCAAAGCTCAACAAACGCTTTATCAACTCAAAGGATTTAAACTGTCAAATTGTCTCTTACTAAAATTATCCAGTTTCATTTTGTTTTCTAAATACCAGCAGGTAATTGCCAAACTCTGTGGTCCAGACTTTGGTGTTAGAGGCTAATATATATTTGACTGAATGCACAGACAGTTTGTATTATGCAAAAGGGGCCCACCTCATTTCCTTCTGACCCCTCCCACACATCTCCAACATTGCAAGTACCACACAGTAGATGGGAAAATATATTCTTCATCTCTTGAAAAGATAATTATAATGTGAAATAAGCAACAGAACCTGGGTGCTATATACAGAGCTTGAAGTCTAACTGAATAACACTATAAAATCAACTGAAATGCTATCAAATCATTCTAGTAAATTATTACAAATAATCATCCTTGACCCTCAATATCCTGCAACCTAAGTCCAGGCCACCACTTGTTTTGTAAACTAAGAGTGAGTTCTACACACCCATGGAGCCCTGAGATGATTCACCGAACAAAGACGCAGTCAGGAGGTTTGGGGGAGGGAGAGGTTAGGAGGAATTTAAAGGTAATAGTGTTTTCACAGGCTGAAGGCAAAACAGGGCTGTGTGCCAAGGGTCAACATTAGGTCTGTGTTGTAGCCCAAGCACAGGTTGGAAAATAATTTCCAGACATGAGGTAGAATAGTTTATCAGAGTGGGAGATGCTGTTAGAACAGCGGGCCGGCTCAAGGTCGAGCCAAACCCTTTTGCAGGCTAGTAGCCAATTTCTACAGCCTCAAGACAGAAAATTCCTACTGGAATGGGGGCATTAGGTGTTTTGTTAGGATGCTATAGGGTGGATAATAGGGTAGGTATTTTACCTAATATGGGGTCAAGTAACTGGCCGGTTTGATCAGAGGCTCATGGCAACAGTTGCTATGGGGCTTGGTCAGTTTCAGAGATTTTCATCCTGTGACCTTGGTACAGGGCTCCACAATCTGGGCAGCAGAACCAACTGCTGGATCAGGGTCCTATGAACTTGGAGACTAAAAATTATAAGAGATGTGAACGAGTGTGTCCAAAAGCACTTTAAATGAAGTTCTGCACATGGGTTGGAAACTGAGGGTGCTTGTTCATGTCGAAATGACTTGGACCGTTCAAGTAGAGCGTGATGTTTCATTCTTGCTAATGATTTAAAACAGCAACATTTCTGATAGTCAGTGCTTTTCCAGGAGGTTTCTCCATATGTAATAAAGCAGCAGTCACCTTTAGAAGTGGGTTCCTTGACACATTACAACTTCAGCATTTCTATGGAAAAAATGTGATTTTCTCTTCACTCCCCACTGCCTTCATCTGTGCTATGTCAACCTGATGAATGGCAGAGCAGAAATGTACTTTTTCAGTCTAAGGGACTTTTTAACTGTATCAGAATATATCAGGACTAGAAAGCTTCAAAATATTTTATTTCCACAAGTGTTGGAATTTCAAACATTCTATTACACAACAGATTTTTATGAGGATTTATATAAGCATCTAGGTCACTTTTATAACTTTTTATAGTGGACTTCTATATAAGAGTTAGGTTTTATATTTTAAAGGTTAAGCATCTATGAATATTTGAAGAACACTAGTTTAGTCCAACCCTCTCATTTCATGGAAGAAAAACTAATAACAAAAGCAACCACCACCACCACCACCAGCAGCATTATTTTTATTAGAAGCAACTGAGGCATGCAGTAATTAAATGACTCATTTCAGAGTCCTGGTAACTAATGGCCGGATTGGAAGGGTTCATGTCTGATTGAATTGTTGAAGCTTAAAAAGATGACTTATACCAGTGAAGCTGGCCGTAGGGTAGATCTCACACTCCTGGTCTCTGTTCTTTCCACCATACTACCTTGTTTGCTGAGGTCTGTAGATTCCTAGACCAGTAGCTTTTATAAAAGCTGTCATCCCTACACGTGATCAGAAAGTTCTAGAAATGAGCAGTTTTGAAAATTTTTGAGACAAGTCTCAAGTCTGTTCATCAAAGTTAATGCTGTTGAAATTAACTGCTGAAACAAAACATTTTAAAGTAGTTTTTAAGTTTATTTTTGATGTGGACCACTTTAAAAATCTTTATTGACTTTGTTTCGATATCGCTTTTGTTTGTTTGGCCACGAGGCATGTGGACTCTTAGTTCCCTGACCAGGGAAGGTGAAGTCTTAACCACTGGACTGACTGCCAGGGAAGTCCCCGAAACTGGTTTTAAATGATAGGTAAAACTGAATTTAAATCTACAGGGAATACATTTTCTCAAACACTTATCACCAGTAGGAAGCAGAAAGCTTTATTGGCCTTGGAAAAATGCCACATATTTAAAAACAACATGATTAGAAACGTAGGACACTCAAGACGCTTCTGATAAACTGGGTAACAGGTTTCAAGAACTCATAGAACTAACCAGAGTTAGAACACAGGTGATAAGACTATAAACCTGAGATTGTTTCTGGGTAACTTAAGGTCTCAAGGATAAAAACCTCAAGTGAGAGTTAGCTCTCTAAATTATTTATTGAATATTATTATGTGCCAAGCATGGGTCCAGGGCTTTATATGTGTTTACTCATTTAAACTTTCCAATAAGTCTGTGAAAAAGGGAGTATTATCCACCATTTTAAGGGCTTCCCTGGTTACTTGGTAAAGAATCCACCTGCAATGCTGGAGACGTGGGTTCAATCCCTGGGTCAGGGAAGATCCCCTGGAAAAGGAAATGGCAAACCACTCTAGTATTCTTGCCTGGGAAATACTATGGACAGGGAAACCTGGAGGGTTATAGTCCATGGGGTCACAAAAGAGTTGGACATGACTTAGTGACCAAACCACTACCATCCACCATTTTACAGATGAGGTTCTGAGTTACTTGCTGGGTTGGATTTCTAAGGTGGCCAGGAATCGCCACAAACTGGGTGGCTTGAAGGTGGCTTCTTTACCAAACAAGCCACCTGGGAAGTCCTTAAATCGGTGGATAATGCTACCTTTTTCACAGACTTATTGGAAAGTTTGGCACATAATAGTATTCAAAATCAAACCTGGGTGTTCCCCATCGCACCAGATTCTTTACCGTCTGAGCCAGCAGGGAAGCCCCAAAAGTGGAAGTGAAAGCCGCTCAGTCATGTCTGACTCTTTGTGACCCCATGGGACATACAGTCCATGGAATTCTCCAGGCCAGAATACTGGACAGTCTGTGTCCAATAACAGACAGTTGCTTAGTTGCGTCTCTTTGTGACCCCATGGAATAGTCCATGGAATTCTCCAGGCCAGAATACTGGAGCGGGTAGTCATTCCCTTCTCCAGCAGATCTTTCCAACCCAGGGATCGAACTGGGGCTCCCTCAGTGGATTTTTCACCAGCTGAGCCACCACGAAAGTCTCTAAATAACAGAAATTTGGGACTTAACTGGTGGTCCAGTAGCTAAGACTCAGCGCTCCCAATGTAGGGGGCCTGGGTTCGATCCTTGGTCAGGGAACTAGATCCCACATGCCGTTAACTAAGACCCAGTGCAGCCAAATAAGTAAACAAATACAAATAAATATTTAACTACCAGAAATGTTGTTCTGGAGCCAGGAGTCTGAAGTCCAGGTGTGGGTGGGGCCGTATTCCTCTGCAGGCTCCAGTGGGAGGCTCCATCCTTGTCTCTTCCAGCTCTAGGGACTCTTGGCCTGCCTTGGCTTCACTCCAGGCTCCGCCTCCATCCTAGGAGGATGCCTTCTTTGCTCTATGTATCTTCTCTCCGTTTGAAAAGATAACCAGCATTGGATTCAGGGCCTGCCCTAAATCCAGGACGATTTCCTCTCAAGACCCTTCACTAATTTTATCTGTAAGACCTGATTTCCAAATACAGTCACCTTCTGAAATTGTGGGTGGATATGAATTTTAGTGGGGGACACTAGTCGACACTCCCTACACTTGCCTAAGGTCTGTGAGGTTCCAACTTGGGTTAAGGTAGATTCTCCTTCCACATTCAAGTATTATGTCCCCAAAGGCCAACTATTTCTAGATGACCACTGAGAGAGCCACACAGCATAGTTTCCTGAAGACTTAAAAGCTTGCTTCAGGAGAGCCTGCATTGCACACCCCATTGTTCAGCCAACAATCCGAGCTTCCTGAGTTCTTTTCACTCAGCGTCACTCTGGAGTATCACCCCCCCAGCCTCTCCCCCACCTTTTGGGCAGAGCAATTTAGCGACTACTTTCCATTACCTGACTCTCCCATACAGTATCTCGTTACCACCAAGGCACCTTATCACAGCTATATTATGAACTCATCCATGGCTCTCTTGAAGAAAGATGAATCGGTGATGTCACACATGTTCCTTTATTTAGAAAGAGAAGTTATTTCAAGTGATGCTGCAATTTACAAAGGAGAGCCCGAGGAGGCCCCTGCGGGGGTGGGGGGGTGGGGGTGGTGGGGGGGTGGTGGTGGTAACAATGCTCGGTCCCTGATGTCTACACCAGCAAGCCCAAGCTGCACACACAGCAAGGGTGGAAGGAACCTGGATTGTAAGCTCCACAGGGCAGGAGTCACCTGTGAGCATGCATCATATCCTCAGCAGCGCGCACTGCCAGTGCACAGTCTGTGCTCAAGAGGATATCTTGAAAAAGATAATAGCATAGAAGTAGAACGAGGGATCCTTGTGATGGGACCCTTCTGTATCTTGACTGTTGTTCAGTTGCTCAGTTGTGTCTGACTCTGAAACCCCATGGACGGTAGCACAGCAGACTTCTGTGTCCTGCACTTTCTCTCGGAGCTTGCTCAAACTCATCCATTGAGTCAGTGATGCCATCCAACCATCTCGTCCTCTGTCGTCCCCTTCTCCTCCCACCTTCAACCTTTCCCAGCCTCAGGGTCTTTTCCAGTGAGTCAGCTCTTCATATCAGGTGGCCAAAGTACTGGAGCTTCAGCTTCAGCATCGGTCCTTTCAGTGAACATTCAGGATTGGTTTCCTTTAGGATGGACTGGCTTGATCTCCTTGCAGTCCAGGGGACTCGACTCTACTATAGTGACCACACAAGTCTACCTGTGATAAAATCACACAGCTCTCCCCTCCACTAAAAAGTTTTCCACTGATCTTTCATCTAATGGTTTTATTCACTGCTGATCTTTTCTGCAATCAATTAATTCACTGGGGACAAAAAAAAAAAAAAAAAAGAATGGTTTTCTAATTGCCATTCTTTCAACATTTATTAGCTTCAATTAGTCAATAGAGAAAAATAATTTTCCCCCACCAGCTATGGCTATTTGGTAACCATGCAATCATGACAGACAGATCAAACCTGTCTGCTGAGAAATCTATACCTTCCTCCAAGTCTAGTCTATCATTTAAGGCAAGTACTGAGTCGAGCACCTCATTACTGGGAGGGAGGTCTTATTATGCCCACATTACAGATGGGAAACTGGAGTTGAAGCAATGTTAAATGACTTGTCTGTGGCATCAAAGCCCTGGAGACAAGAACGAAGTATAGTTTTTTTCACCTCAAAGTCCAATAGGTGTGAATATGAACATACATGTCCAATACTTTACTCTGGGGCTTGGTCTATTCTGTGATATTTAAGCTCAGTCATTTGAAATAAAATGGAAAGACCATGCTTCAGAAATATGATAGAATCAGAAACCCAAAGAGCCCTGTGAAGGCACAGTGGGCTATGTCTCCATGGTGCAGGTCCTAAGAAATAAATGTAACACTGCATTTAATGGGAAAGAGATGTACAGAGAAAAAATAGCCCCAAACTACCTTCCAGGGTTTCGTGATGTTTACTATCAGGGAGGTGAAGAAGAATTATTCGGACTCTCAGATTTCCCAAACTGGCAACAATCCCGATGCTTGTTTTCATACCGCCCCCACTCCCAACAGAATCCCATACCATGATTGAGCAATAAAAACACAAGTCTAAGAAAAATACCAAAAACGAGGGGGAACCGGGAGACAGATCTCCACTTCAGTCTTGTTAGAAGGGAAACCTAAGAAATAAAGAAGGTGGCTGCCTTAAGAAGGAAAGGAGGAGGAAGAGAGGAACAGCATGGCCCACTTCCAAAATCTGCTGAGATACAAGGCTCCATGAAATGTCAATCAGGCGAATGACTGTTTCCTCTGGGAAAGCCTGCGATGGAGCAGTGAGAGCTCGGGGGTTTCCTTCTGCAGGCAGGGCGTCTTGATTTGACACAAGTTTTAGTATCAGTACAAAAGAAAAAAAAATCACGAATAGGCTCTTATAAGAAATGTTTTTCCTTTACTCTCAAAAGACAAGCACTGTTTTAAAGAAAGAAATTTTTAAAAAAATCGAAAAGCATATAGCACACCTATTCTCTCCCAAGCTAAGTGCTATAGGAACATAATGAACAATAAGGCAGCTCCCGCTCCTAAGAGCTCTATAAACTGTTATTGTTGTTTTGGGACCATTTCTGAAAGGTTTGAAACAGCATTTTCTCTTCTGAGGATCTCAAAATCTCGTAGGTTACGATTTACAACTCTATGCTGCTCTGCCGCGGACCCCATTCCTCACAAGCGAGTGTTAGACAATCAAATTCATCTCAATGTGATATCTACTCAGCCTGTTTGTTGAACCTGGATGACTCTATTAAGCAGTGCCTACAGCCAAATAGTGGAGGAGGAAATGGCAACCCACACCAGTATTCTTGCCGGGGAAAGCCCATGGATAGAGGAGCCTGGTGGGTTACAGTCCATGGGGTCGAAAAAGAGTTGGACACGACTTAGTGACTAAACAACAACAAAAAAAACCAAATAGAAGCCATGTTCTAGAAAGAATGAATTGGTCACTTTGATTTCAGTTTAAGGAAAGAAGACAAAGAGTCAAACATTGGGTCGCCCAAAATGTTTATTTGAGTTTTTCCATAACATCTTTAGGAAAAACCCAAACAAACATTTGGCCAACCGAGCAACTTGAAAATCATCTATTAAGGAGGCAATATGACGCTTTTATACTGGTTTGTGTGATAATTTCACTGCATAAGAAATTACATAGATTGCATAAATCATGAGGTCAACAGCAAATATAGAAGAATAAAACAAAATGAATATGATTATTCTGACCCAATAAAACAGGATAAATAATCCAATTCTTAAAAATATCACAAACTTCTCAAATGTGGTTCCTTTTGAGAGGAAGTTTACCTCTTGCATTTTTTGGATATGACTGTGGTTCTATGAAGCTAAATGGAAAACTGCTTTCCAGCTAAACATATAAAAACGTAACTTACATAGATGTGTAGCCCTCTTAATACTGGATATAACAAAAATAAAGACATCAGGCTGCCTGTTTTTGTCTAAAGCATAGCTTGAATTTTCTATTAAGAGTGACAGTTTATGTAGAATACTACACAATTTTGCATGCTACCAATAGCTCAAGTTGAAGAATCCAAAAAATGTAGGAATGAATTTCTTCCTATGGAAAAAGTGTAAATATACTAGATGTTAAAATTTCCACTCTTCATTCAATTATTTGCCCTGTTCAAAACATAAAAATACAAATAAATATTTCCTTACAAATGAAGTACACAGCATATTGTTTGGAAAAAAATGAAAAAGCCAAAAATCTTAATTTACTTGTCATTAAATAAAAATTCCAATATACAGACACACAGGATATTTACATAAAGTATAGGAGTTAGTATGTCACTTTCTGTTCACAGGCGACGTTTAATAGTATGAGTATCTATGCAAGACGACTCATTCCAAATGCAGGCTTAATTCTGCTGTAAGTCGCTCAAGATAATTTTTTTCTCTTTTTCTTTTTAATTAAAAAAGACTTCAGCCTTGGAATTTCAGAAGTTATGTTTGAGTTGTCTGAAAAAATACAATTTCAATGCAAAAACCACATCAAGCATTCAAGAGTAAACTGCTGGTGCTATAATCTTTTTGCATGTTTTTGTTTTCACAGGAAAAAAAAAACAATAAAGCAAACAACATGTAGGACTTTAAATGGTTAAAGGCAAGCACGAGATATGGACAATCTACCTCATGCGCGCGCGCACACACACACACACACACACACACTCAGAAAATGAAGGAGAAAGGATCAGACGTTTTTCTTTTGCATTTGTTCCAGCTTTCTTCTTAGAAGACCATAATTTTCCTTAGTTCCTGATGCTGTTGGGTCAAGCCGCAGAGAGATCTCGTAGTGTTTTTTGGCCAAGTCTAGATGGCCCCAACGATGATACAGCACAGCTAAAACAGCAAGACATCAATTTCATTGGAAAGGTTTCTGAATAACTTGTGGTAGTCCCAACCACTTGCACAAAGAAATAGAACCTCTGTGAGCAGTTTTCCAAAACCATTGTTTAAAACAATAGTGTTTGTACTGCCAACTTTATTTATTGTAATCGTACTCCTTGGTGATTGTCTATTTAACCATTCCCAGTTACTCCTGGGGTTCTGAACCATCTCCCTAGAGCAACATTGTTACATAAAGAAGTAAAAGAAGAGTTCCCTAAGTTTGGTGATGCTGCCCTGAAATTTCCTGGAAGCCAGGCTGGATAGGGCTGGGCTGCCACGCTGCTTAGCACAAAGCCACCACGTAGAAGACCAGCTGTTTTTTTTTTTAAATAATTTTTATTGATTTATTTTTGGCTGTGCCGGGTCCTCCCAGCTGCGAGGGTTTTCCTCTAGTTGCAGTAAGCGGGGGCTACCCTTCGTTGCAGAGCATGGGCTCGTCATGGGCACACATGCGGGGTCTTCCAGGACCAGGGATCAAGCCCCTGTCCCTTCCATTGGCAGGGGGATTCTTTACCACTGAACCATGGAAGCCCCAAGACCAGCTGTTTAATAAAGATCCCCTTACACCTTTTGGCAACATCATAGCTTGTCTGTTGCCATCTGGAATTCAGGGCTCTCACATCAGATCTGACCATAAAGTGATAGTAAAATAAATCTACTTATTAGAATATTAAGCCTCTGATGATAACAACGATCTTCTGAGTAAAATGAACTTTCGATGTGAGCAGTACAGCCAACACTGATGCTTCATCACTTTCTTGCAAGGAGAAGCTACAGAATCTACTAGGAAGAGATGTGGTAGAAAAAATATTCACATGACTGAGCCTTCTAAACATCAACAAGCCTTGTTCTAAAAATCTGAATTACTGGGACTTCCCTGGTGGCCCAGTGGTTAAGGATCTGCCCTGCAGTGCAGCCACGTGCCTCAGGGAAACCAAGCCTGCATGCTACCTCTAGAGAGAAACAACTCAGACTCAAGGCAGCCAAAGAAGTATTTTTTAAAAAAATCTGAATTACTGAGATATAAAAATAGAAGAAAGGAATTCTAGGGAATATATCACTGTAAATGCATTCTTAGCCAAGACAGAGAACATAGGAATTCAAGGAAGACCAGGTTAGAAGGAAGGTTCACTATAGAAAAGGCAAGCATGCACAGGTCAGACTGCAAACTTCCCAAGTACTTCTCAGTTCACTAAGGCCAACACAGGCTAGATTTGAAAAACAACTCTCCCAAGTGATTTTACAAAAATGTATATATTTCAATACTAAGTGAAAGCCACTCAGTTGTGTCCAGCTCTTTGCCACCCCATGGATTACACAGTCCATGGAATTCTCCAGGCGAACATACTGGAGTGGGTAGCCTTTCCCTTCTCCAGGAGATCTTCCCAACCCAGGGATGGAACCCAGGTCTCCAGCATTGCAGGCGGATTCTTTACCAGCTGAGCCACCAGGGAAGCCCAGTTTCACTAAGAGTATATAGAATTTCGTTATGATTCAAACTGAAAATTTTCCTTACCCAAATTGCCATGGTAACTTGCCGTATTTGGATGAGCTTTAATTGCTCTGAGGAACAAAGCTTCGGATTCCTAGAAGATGAAATACATACAAGATAAGGTACCGCAGGCAATGCCAAGGTTTCATGCACAGTTTTATCGCCTATGGTTTTCAAACTTTGCATGTGCTCTTTGTTCCACCAAATCCTCCTTCCAACACTGAGGAGGCCCAGTGGGGCCACACCGTGTTGAAAAGAGGCTGGGAACGGTGACCCACTGCAGGGTGTGATGGAGCAAAGGTGACAGCAGGAGTCAGGACAGTGGCCAAAAAGAGGATGAAATATGCTAAGGACTCTGTCACCTCCCCTCCGGAAGTGGCGGGGGTCCTGCCACATCGAGCAAGCAGCTAGTTCAGGGTGCAGGGGAGGATGAACATAGGTCAAAGGGAAAGTGCTGGGCTCTGAGAACACCTGTGGAAGGGTCACTTCCGGTCAGCATTGGTGAACTCATTTCCAGGATTCTCCAGGTTAGGAGGTGGGGTCTGTGTGACCTTTCCGAAGAACCCACAACCCACTGGGGAACCCAGAAGCAGCCTAGTTAGTTGCAGAATTTGAGCAAAGAGAATGAGGCAGAAACAGCCACAACTGGGTCCGCTCTGCACAGGCAGACTTGCAAAAAATAAACGATACCCTTCGAAAGGTTATCAGTCAGCAAGATCTAGAAATTTAAAAATGTATATTGAAGCTATGAAATTCCCTGAGTATTCAACTCGAAAAGGAGAGAAATGCATGAAATATCTTACTGTGGTGTTGTTATAGAAAATTATACTGATAATGCTATCTCATGAGCTGAAGAGAAGTAAATAACATGGGACAAATGGGAATTAATCAGTACTTCTAGGCCTAGCGTGATCAAAATCACATACAGCCCCTGATTCAGGAAAGAAGTACTTCTCTCATGAAAGGACTAAGACGCTGCTTCTAAAAGTATGTTTTCTGTAACATCTGGGTTAGGAGGCCAGGATGCTGGTTGAAAATGCCCATTTGCTGACCTCACCCAACTGAGCCATGGGGAAGAATAAGCATTTGTGTTTTCACAGGCTCTCTCGGTGGTTCTGACACACAGAATTAAAATCTGAGATCAGTGCCATCGGGATTGGAGTCCCCCTGAGTAGACAGGGAGTTAAGTGCCTTGTGATTCATGGTCTACTGGCCTATCCTGGGAGCCCCGTCACACACAGCTGAACCAGTTTTCATTGGTCAGAAACTTCTAGGGCTTTGCAGGCGATCTGTAACTTCCTGCAGGTGAGGAGAAACCTGGAAGCAGGGAGAAGCAATCCTATCCCGCCTTGGACCAGTATTCTTTCTGTGCAGAGACCACCAGCCCCACTGCCAGGACAGCGTCACAGCCCTGTGCCGGGGAGGGGGCGGTGGGCTTCTCCTCCCCTCCCACGTCTGAGCAACAGCGATGATGACCAGAAAGCAGGTGGATCTGGGCCACAGATTCATCTCTCCGGCAGCTTCTCCAGGATGCAGGCTGACCAAGCCACACTGGTGTGCGGCTAGCACGGCTCAGGCCCCGTTCTCAACTTAACCGGGCAGAAGTCACACTTATGGTTCCTGCCAGGTGCTGGCACTCCGCGTGAGAAACCACAGCCTGAGGGCCACACACCTTGTATTTCTGGGACTTCCCCAGCACGTTCGCCAAGGAGAACATCAGAGAGTGATCGTTAGGTATTAATTCCAGTGCTTCTCTGCCAACAGCTTCAGCTTGGGCTAAATTACCTATGAGTGAAAAATGGAAAACTCAAAAAACACGTTTGTGCCGTAGTAGTGTTCTAGTTTAATTAACAAGGCTTTTGTGCATTACGTACAATCATGAGTAAACTATGTAATAAAATAAATGTGGAACATGTCACACACACACACACACACACACACACACACACAACATAAAACATACACACACGCGCGACCTACCAGCTGCAAAGTCATGGCAGTCCAGCACAGTTTTGATATAATATACTAACAGCTTTGGATTAAATTCTGTCACAGCATGTAAAATCTAATTTTAATTTCCCCCCAGATACCAGGTCTACCCAAATAGGAGAAAACAAGCCTGCAGAATAAGAATATCCCAGCAACCCTTTAATAACTGAGTATTTATAGTACTGAAGTTCACGTTCTACATTTCCTTTAGAAACAAGTGCATTTCTCCCTCCACACTGTACAGATGGGCTGACTAGCTTTAAATTCTGCCAAATGAAAACTATCATTTCTTATGGGATGGTTAGATTTTTTAAACTGGGGAACAGAGAAACTTCCAACTGATCCAGTCTCCCACATGCTAAGAAAACCAGATCATCAAGTTTGTTATCATTGTATCAAAAATAAGGATCTCTGAGGGTAGATTTGAGGGCATCTCCTTTGGATACCATTCATGAACTTTGGAGCATGGACTCAGAACCATCTGTTTCATAAGCCTGGAAGCCATCCTTATTTATTTCTGGGAACCTCCAGCATCTTGCTGCTGCTGCTAAATCACTTCAGTCGTGTCTGACTCTGTGCGACCCCATAGACGTCAGCCCACCAGGCTCCCCTGTCCCTGGGATTCTCCAGGAAAGAACACTGGAGTGGGTTGCCATTTCCTTCCCCAATGCATGAAAGTGAAAAGTGAAAGTGAAGTCGCTCAGTCGTGTCCGACTCTGTGCGACCCCATGGACTACAACCTACCAGGCTCCCCGTCCATGGGGTTCTCCAGGCAAGAGTACTGGAGTGGGGTACCACTGCCTTCTCCCTCCAGCATCCTAGATGATGCCAATTATCACATGACAGGCTTAAGATGAAATGAGATGTTAGCGCACACTGGCCCCATTACTCAACACCACCTCTAAGCAAAGGGTCACTTTCCCAAACATTCATATTCCAGTATGTCAAAGGAAACTCCATATTCCAGATTTTATATTTGCCATGCAATATATTGAACCCTAGTTTCATTAAAAAAAAAAACCTAACACACTATTAAAAAAAATCAGCTCTATTCCTTAACTATCCAATGGTGCAGTACTGGGGACTGACTGAATTGCTACTCCGCACCTGTGTTATCGAGGAGTATGATCATGTTATTCCAGGCCAGGCTGTGCTCTGGCTTCAGCACGGTAGCGTTCCTCCATGCATTCAGTGCATCCACGTGACGATTCAGATCTGCATACTGAAAAGAAAGCATGGATGCCTGGCAATCAATCAATATTCCAATTCTCTTTTGCTTTCTCTTTCCAAGCTCTAACTAACTCAAAAAAACCAAACTTGTATGTATTAAGCTTCCAAATTTTCATGTTAACTCATTTAATTCTCCAAACAATCTCAGGGATGAAGAGAACTATTCCCATTTCACAGATGAAGTAAACTGAGGCACATAAAGAGGAAATAACTTGCCCAAAGTTCCACATCTAGAAATGGGAGAGCAGGGAATGGGACCAGGTGGTTTAGCTCCTCAGCCTACAACCTTTTAACTACAACCCATAACTTAGTGATTCCAGGTGTTAAATGATGTTGCAAACCACTGAAAAGAGGTAAGGGAAAAAACAAAATCATTAGTATTTTTCTAGAAAGATTTCATATAGTCTAGGTATTATTTAAGTTATTATTTTAAATGGCAAACAAAACATTTAATGTGATTAAGCTCTATGTGTCAAGCTCACCTTGTGAAGAATGGTCTTCCTGCCTCTATCTAAGCTTCCTATGAAACTGTGAGTGTATCAGACATACTTTATGAAGTCTCTGGAAAAGTCTTAAGCAAGAACATAAACCCCTTTGTCAATCTGGAGCCTGTTTGCCTCCCTCAGGAAGGAGAGAATGATGTACTGCTGTCTTTTGAGAGAGAATGTTAACATTGATAATAGAATACAAAATGGTTAGTTCTCAATTTACATAGTTAATAAAAGCATGCAGAGGGAGAAAGTGATGGGAGTTTGTAGCAGGTGACCCTCTGGCTCTCTCTGAAAGTGAAAGTCACTCAGTTGTGTCTACTCTTTGCAACCCCGTGGACTATACAGTCCGCAGAAGTCTCCAGGCCAGAATATTGGAGTGGGTAGAAATTGACTTCTCCAGGGCATCTTCCCACCCGAGCTTGAACCCAGGTCTCCCACATTGCAGGCGGATTCTTTACCTAGCCCTCTCTAATTCAGTTCAAGTGCACATCTCAACTGAATGAACATGGTTCCTTTAACTCCGCAACAAAGTGCACGTGATGACAATTTATCAGAATTTAAGGCTATTTCCTTATTTACAATCAAGTCTGTCTTTTCCTTAGACAACAGAAACTGTGACTTGCCCTGTGACCCACACAGTAAATAGGTGACATATTATGCCAGAAAAAGAAATGTTGAGTGAATTATGGAAATATCTGTGAATATCCATTTCCTAAAGATGTTGAAATTTCCCACGAGACTCAGGAACTCTAGTTAAAGTACTTTAGCTCTTAAATGAGGAAATATGTAAAGTTAAAAAACTTCTAATAATTTAGGTTGCCTAATTATATCAACATTTAATTTCTTCTTTATATTTGATATTTCACTGATTTCTCAGTCAATTCTCTTCAGCAAGTAAGACGCATTTGAGTTACATGGATAAGACTCATAGGGATTTTCCAGCAAGAGTACTGGAGTGGGTTGCCATTTCCTTCTCCAGGGGATCCTTCTGACCCAGGGATCAAATCTGGGTCTCCCGCATTGTAGGCAGACGCTTCACTGTCTGAGCTACCAGGGAAGTCAGTTATATCAACATTTAATTTCCTCTTTATATTTGATATTCCATTGATTTCTCAGTCAATTCTCTCTAGCAAGTAACATACATTTGAGTCACATGGACAAGATTCATAGTGACATTCGTTCTAAAGCACCCAGGAAAACCAGCATAACTTCATTACATGAACATTCTTTACGTATTTTATTATTTATTACTATTTATTAAAGAATAACACCAGACTGAACCAGATAACATTTACTCTTATTTTGCCGTGAACTGGCTCAGACAGTATAAAATCTGCCTGTAATGCAGGAGACCCAGCTTTGATCCCTGGGTCAGGAAGATCCCCTGGAGAAGGGAATGGCAACCCAACTCTAGTATTCTTGTATCAAAA
Source organism: Odocoileus virginianus (assembly GCF_023699985.2). Classification (NCBI taxonomy): domain Eukaryota; kingdom Metazoa; phylum Chordata; class Mammalia; order Artiodactyla; family Cervidae; genus Odocoileus; species Odocoileus virginianus. The sequence goes on along the minus strand of NC_069681.1, from coordinate 33,239,625 downwards.
ATCCCGTGGACAGAGGAGCCTGGTGGGCTATAGTCCATGGGGTCACAAAGAGTGGACACGACTGAGCGACTAACACTTTTACACACTTGCCTTTTATAGCAGCTATACAAAGTGAACAAGCACTTTAAGTGAAACAGAGAAAAATGGTGATTTCACAAGAACTACTCACCCAGAAAGTAAACAGGTAAATGAGCACATTATTTTCCTAATACTTCTATGCTTAGCTTTCTATGCCCTGCAAACTACATTTCCCAGGGTGCTTTGCTACTTGGCTCCTCCCAGTTAAGTCTCTGCCAATAGGAGTCACAAGTGATAATCAGATGGTTGGACAAGGAGTAGCCCTGTCCTCCATTCTTGCTTTCTCCTTCCTTATTATCCTTGGCAGCATCTCTACAGTGGTCATGTCCCCTCCTCCACAGTCCCAGGGCTGGACTGTGGTTGTTCTATCACCATCTCAGTCTTCAGTTCAGTTCAGTTGCTCAGTCGTGCCCGACTCTTTGCGACCCCATGGACTGCAGCACGCCAGGCCTCCCTGTCCATCACCAGCTCCTGGAGTTTACTCAAACTTAAGTCCACTGAGTTGGTGATGCCATCCAACCATCTCATCCTCTGTCATCCTTTTCTCTTCCTGCCTTCAATCTTTCCCACCATCAGGGTCTTTTCCAGGGAGTCAGCTCTTGGCATTAGGTAGCCAAAGCATTGGAGCTTCAGCTTCAGCATCAGTCCTTCCAATGAACACTCAGGACTGATTTCCTTTAGGATGGACTGGTTGGATCTCCTTGCAGTCCAAGGGACTCTCAAGAGTCTTCTCCAACACCACAGTTCAAAAGCATCAATTCTTCAGTGCTCAGCTTTCTTTACAGTCCAACTCTCACATCTCACATCTCAGTCTTCAGGTGATGGTAATTCCTGAGATGTGTTGCTTTCCATGAGCTCTTAAATTTTGGGGGCACCACCTCATCCCGTTTGTCCCCCTAACCCCAACGTGGTTTCCTTTTACTCCCTGAGTTAATATCATCTTTCCACAAGTGTTTTTCCAACAAATGCATAACCCGTTCCTTGTACTTAATCTTCTCTAACATACTTAGTATGGTTTTGGCTTTCCTGAATGGGTCCTGATTGATACAGTCAGTCTTTGCACAATGAACTGTGTCCAGTCACCATTACCACGGTTGTCTCATATCAGTGATGTGTCCCAAATAAGGGCTTCCCTGGTGACTAAGACTGTAAAGAATCTGCCTGCAATGCAGGAGACCAGGGTCCCAAATAATCCAGCTCCTTCTCATTTCCTATGTCACATGAGAACTGCATTATATTCCCTTCTTATCTGGATCCAGGCATCAAAACACATTTCTGTCCCCACTACTAAAGAGTGACTAAGGAGGATTTTTTTCCCAAACAGAAACTCTTACGTTAAGTCCTTATTATTTGCTATTATATAAATATACTGGTTGAGCTTTTAAAGATTAAGCTCTTAATGCTTTTAAGCTGTCAAGCAGGCAAAAGCTAGATAATTAAACCACAATAGAGGACAAAATCTTTAAATAAGCAAGAACAGTTGGCAGGAGAGAATGCAGGAAGATTACTTCATGGTAGCATAATTAGTAAACAATATACAGAGAGTGGCATAAGGTCTTCATACAGTTAAGACTACAGATGATCTACGTGAGAGTGCGGATGAGTTCCAGGGCCTGGAGCACATTGCTAGAAACCTCTAGTTTATATTCTATCTTCCTTTCTTTGAACGTTAACTTGGCTCATTTACCATAAATTCTCAATTTCCCAAACCCCAAGGAATTGCAGCGACTGGCAGCTACTGCAGAAAGGAAGAAGACTGCTAAGTATTAGAGCTTTATAGTATTAACCCAGGACTCCAGGCAGATACACTCACTTCACAAACAATAATGAGAAAAAAGAGCTGCTTCCAAAAAAGAGGAATAAAAAGGAATAAAAAAAGAATTCAACAGGGGCTGGGGGAGCAACGGATTGGGAGTTTGGAACTAGCATATACAAACTATTATATAGAGAGTGGGTAAACAACAAGGTCCTCTTGTACTGCACAGGGAACTACATTCAATATTCTGTAATAAACCATAGTGGGGGGGGAAAAAAACAAAGAAGAATTCATGTGGATCTCAAGAATACCATGTCAATGCAAGTCCAGGTATAGGCACAGTAAACAGTAATCTCTGCCATAACCACCAAGGCAGGTATTTGGATAACAGCCAACTTGTTTCCAGACCTCCTTCTCACTTCATGAACTTTGTAAGAATCTACCCTGCGTTACAAGTGATTGGATTTTCTGGTCTTTACTGATATCATTACAGAGAAGTTGTATTGTCTGTCCCGTCTCCAAGAAAACAATACAGAGGACCAGAATATGTGTGTGTTTGAGTGTGTGAGAGTTAGTCGCTCAGTCGTGTCTGACTCTTTGTGACCCATGGACTGTAGCCCACCAGGGTTCTCTGTCCACGGAATTTTTCAGGCAAGAATACTGGAGTGGGTTAGTAACCAAAATTTCCATTAAATAATCTCAAAGCCCTTTTGTGGGCTCCTGAGCTTTCTTTTATGGGGGTGAGGGGTGGTTCCCTGTAAAAACACAGGGAACCATCCCTTGAGACAGGAGAAAAGGAAAGCTCAGAAATCACATTATGGGTTTGTTTTTTTAATTTCAGTTTTTATCCGTGTTTTAAAAAACAGAGGAGCCAATGTTTATCAGGAAGTAACCCCTTGGAACACTGTTTTACAGGGCACAAAAGGACTTTAAAAATTGTAATTTACTCCTTAGTTTAACCTGTTGCCTTTATGATCTCTTAAAACTTGGCTAATTCGAGTTGGCTTGCTCTCTAATTAGAGCTTTAAAAAAACTCCCACATATTAGGAAATCAAATAGCTGCCTTCAACTGAGATAAACGTACGTGAAAGGACTTCATAAGATGTAGAGGGCAAGAATGGGTGTTACTATTCTCATTTTTTTGTTTAGTGTCTTTTAAAGAAATTACTTATTTATTTTTGGCTGTGCGGGGTCTCTGTTGATGCTAAGCCTTTTCTCTAGCTGCGGTGAGTGTGGGCTTCTCACTGCCATGCCTTCTGTTGCCCAGCACAGGCTCCCGGGTGAGCGGGCTTCAGTAGCTGTGGTTCCCGGGCTCTAGAGCTCAGGGCTCAGCAGAAGCGGCAACTAAGCAAGCTGCCCTGTGGCATGTCAGATCTTCCCTGACCAGGGATCAAACCCATGTCCCCTGCACTGCCAGATGGATTCCTATCCACTGGGCCACCAGGGAAGTCACCCGTTCTATTTTTTTCACTTGAATGAATTTAATCAGTTTTGCTTTTAAAATCCCACCTGAAGGAATAAAATATTTTAAATGACCTGATCACTTTCTTCTGCCTGGTGACGGTCAATCCTATAAGGCTGGACTAGGTTCTTCCTGATCAATCTCTGTTTTCCCCCAAAGTACCTATGATATAGTGCTACATAAAGAATCTGCCTGCAATGCGGGAGACCTGGGTTCCATCCCTGGGTTGGGAAGATTCCCTGGAGACGGGAAAGGCTAACCACTCCAGTATTCTGGCCTGGAGAATCACATGGACTGTATAGTCCATGGAATCACAAAGAGTCGGACATGACTGAGCGACTTTCACTTCACTAAGAGGGCAAGTACCAAACAGACATTACAATGATAACGGTATAAAGAGGGAAACAAAACCATGCTTTTCTTCCGCAGCCACAGGAACCTTACCAAAGGTTGGGTAAGCTTACCAAACGCCCCAGGTTGTAGTAACAATCTGGGTATTTCCTCCGGTGCTTGATCGCCGTCCGGTAACTTTGCTCAGCAGCTTGGAACCGCTTCAGGCTGTTTTGTACGATGCCTAAATTCATCCATGCGGCAGCAAAGTCTGGCCTGGAAGGTGAATGAGGAAAAGAAAGCATCAGCCCCCAGGAGACAGGGGTGCCCATCCTCGCCGTGAACACAATTATAAGAGGACACTTACTGTATCTGTACAGCCAAAGAAAGCAGCTCCTCCGCTTCCTGAAGCTCGTTCCTTTCTTTCAGGATGTTTCCCAGATTATTCATGGCATGGACATACTTGGGATTTAATCTGGAAGTGGAGAGAGAAACCAGGCCCGCAGTCTTCACCCAGTTCTCAGGCACTGGCAAACCTAAAGTTGGGGTCCTCGTGGGGACAGGTTTTTAGCACTAGAAAGTTACAATAAGACATGGATACAGTAAAAATGGCATGTCTTCTGCGAGATAAGCCGCTTGCAGTACCTCACTGCTTCCCGGTAGTATCTGATGGCCGCAGTCTGATTGCCTTTATCAGCCAGGTTTTTGCCAACGTTGTAGTGAACCTGAAAAGAGAGGAAAAACTTGGTTGGCAGCTGTCAGGCTTCTTTGTTCTGACCTGAGAGGCCCATCATACCTTCTAACTGAAAACAAAGGATTGTTGTTGTTGTTTAGTTGCTCCGTTGTGTTCAACTTTTTGGCGACTCCATGGTTGCTCACCCCACTGTAGCCCACCAGGCTCCTCCATCCATGAGATTTCCCAGGCAGGAACACTGGAGTGGGTTACCATTTCCTTCTCTGGGCGATCTTCCTGACCCAGGAACTGAACCCATGTCTCCTGCATCTCCTTCCTGCATTGGCAGGTGGATTCTTTACTGCTGAGCCACCAGGGAAACCCATCAAAAGTATTTCTCCATCATCAAATGTTCCCTTTGGAGGTGTACAATGTAAAGGCTAACAGAAGCCTCAGAGGAGATGATGCTACAGAAACATACCCACCTGGGTGAGTGCTGTGTGATGCTAATGACAGTAACCCTGGCGGCTGGTGGGTGCTGACGCGCTGCTTTGGCGTCACTGAGCGTCTTACCCAAAGCTGTGGTGCTGGATTTCAACTGAGGCTCCAAAGCCTATGTTTCTTCTCCCTGCATCACACCCATTTTTGAGGGGGCCAGGCAAAGACGGGCTGGCTGCTCAAGGCAATTTCTAGACCCACTCACTCACCCTGCTATTTCTCTTCAGGTAAGATAATGTTTCTTTGGGGTGTTAAGGGCGGCATCATTGTACCACAAAACTCATGTTGCAGTCCTAGCCACTAGTACCCCAAAATGTGACTGAATTGAAAGGCGGGGTCTTTAAAGAGGTCCTTAAGATGAAACGAGCTTCTTGGGGCCCTGATCCAATCTGAATGGTGTCCTTAGAAGAGGAGGAAATGGCGACATACAATGAAACACGAGGGATGCCCACACACAGAGGAGAGACCACAGGAAGACCACGTGAGGGTTTAGCAAGGAGTCCGTGAGCCAAGGACAAAGGCCTCAGGAGAAACCAGCCCTTCTGATGCCTTGGTCTTGGACTTCTGGCCTCCAGAGCGGTGAGAAAATAAAATTCTGTTGTTTTATGCCACGCAGTCCACGGTATTTTGCTATGGTAGCCCTAGTGGACTGATGTAAGGGTTTCCAAGGTGGCTCAGTTGTAAAGCATCCTCCTGTCCATGCAAGAGACACAGGTTCAATCCCTGGGTTGGGAAGATCTCCTGAAGGAGAAAATTCCAACCCACTCTGGTATTCCTGCCAGGAGAATCCCACGGTGAGGACCCTAGTGGGTCCCAGTTCACAAGGTGGCAAAGGGATTGGTTGCAAAGAGTTGGGGGTGGGGGAAGCAGAGGATGAGATGGTTAGATAGCATCATTGATTCATTCAATGGACATGATTTTGAGCAAACTCCAGGAGACAGTGGAGGACAGAAGAGTCTGGTGTGCTGCAGTCCATGGGGTCACAAAGAGTAGGACACAACTTAGCAACTGAACAATGACAATGGACTGACATATGGTGAATTACAATAATGGTTTGTATACAGTCTAGTAGCATTATATCTGAACATTCAAAACCCCTTCTAAAAGTATACCCACATCTTGCCTTATCAATCTTCTTCAAAATATACTAATATTTCTAGAAGGGTATAGAACAGTGCAATATTCTTTAAGCACACATGTAGCAGAGATTTGTTTTTTAACTCCCAATTTTAAAGTCTATATTTCTATTTTTACTTCCTCAGACACAAGGAATCACAAAACAGGAAAATCATGGGTGACAGAAATGTGTAATATTGTGCAGCACACTATATAATTTAAACTCCCCGAACCAAATTACTGTCTATCCATAGGTATTACCATCTTCAAGTTACAGCTTGGAGGAGGCTATGGCTGGATCATGGGTTTGGAAAAGTGCATTCTAAATGGTTTGATTTTGTGCTTGTCTCAGCCCCAGCCTGGAAGTGTTAACTTCACTCCTGTCCCGCACACGAAGGGAGACTCCAACCTGTGAATGTGGACGTGCCTGTGGTCTCCAGAATACAAACACAGCTCCTACACAGACTTCAACTCAGCGAGCTCCTGCCACTTCCTGGGAAATTCTCTTTTCTCAATCAAATGCTCAGACAAAGAGCTGAACTGCCCTCTGCAGTAGAGCCACTGTTCTGTTAGACCCGAAGCCACAGACCAGGAGATCAGCGGAGGGAGGAGGGCACCTCTGCAGAATCAGACTGCAGTGCAGTCAGTGGAACCAGTTAAAGATCAGAGAGCCCCCTAGAAGGCAATTGGCCCATAATTACGACTAGAGAACAGGCTTACCCAGAGGCCAGTCTTATCCTATGGGTTATATGCAGGGAAATATTTGAACAGAAAACCCACTTGAAAAACCAAAGCAAAATGCTCAGAAACAGTTTACTTAAAATAGAGTTTAAAGAATGATTTTTGTTTCCATGGAATGTAAAGGACTGAAAAAGCCTGTTGATCCTTGACCCTCCCCTCCAGCCTTTGTGATTCATACGCCAAGGCAACGAACCAGCACAGAAGCCACAGATAAGACCCACAGTCAAGGACATGTAACTATGCATTCAACACAGTGCTAAAACCACGGTTTCAAATTTTCTGTCAACACTTGATGTTAAAATGTTTTAAACACGTAAAAGTCCTATCACCCATCCTGCCTCATCCTTAAGGGAATACCTCATTGTGGTAAATGATCCCTTTCATTGCTAAACAAACTTAGCATTGCATCCCAGGATTGATATAAAACGCCACATACTTTCAGGCCTCGGAAACGAAGAATGGCTGCAGTATAATCAGATACTTGGTATCTCATCCATAGTAGGAATTTAATTTCTGTTTGGCTCAATTCAATCACTAACATTGAGTTCTTACCAGATGCAAGGCACTGTGGGTAATTCCAATGCCCGACCAGGCTCGGCACCGAGTCGCCTCTGTAAATCTGGGCCTGGTTGGCAGCACAGTTGCCAACTGCTAAGTTAACAGTCAAAGGATGGAAAGTGGAACGAGTGCAGCAAATGCTGCACTCTCCTGCAATAGAGTCAAATGAAATCATCCTAAAGGAGATCTCTTCCCTGAAATCAACCTAGCTTTCCCCCCCTGCCCAAAAAAAAAAGTGTAGATAGTTTTAATACACTTCAATTTAATAGTGCCAAGTAAAACAACAACAAAAACCCCAAAACAAACAAACAAAAAACCAACTCTGTCTTGCTCATACTAAATGTGCTTAGCTGCTCAGTTGTGTCTGACTTTTTATGACCCCATGGACTGCAGCCCGCCAGGCTCCTCTGTCCACAGGGATCCTCCAGGCAAGAATACTGGAGCAGGTTGCCATGCCCTCCTCCAGGGGATCTTCCCAAACCAGGGATTGAACCCAGGTCTCCCGCATTGCAGGCAGATTCTTTACCTTCTGAGCCACCAGGGAAGCCCTATACTGAATGGCATCACTAAAAAATGTTCCTGGAAAGGCTTGTCACTATCGGCTGACACTTTGAAGATGAGATCTTATGTGTATGTTTTAAATTTAAAGGAGAAAACTACATACACAGACACACAGTTGTGTGCCTGTCTGTCTGCACAGCCCCCCTGAGTTTTGTAGCCTGTAATATATGACATCACTCACACTGTGTAGGCTCACACATCACATGGTCCCATCCCCGCTTGTTCCCCAGGGTAACCTGGGTGCAGCACTGCCCCAGGTATCTACCTACCACCTGAGCTACTGACCCAGACACCGTCAGCTCCATCTTTCTGTGCTTCAGTTTCTCCCATTTGGAAAATTACAGAACATAATAATCGCTCTCTAAAAACCTTGGAGGGAGGATAATGGAAATTAATGGCAGAGCCTCTACAAAGAAATCTGAGTTCCTTCTGGGGAAGAAGTACATAAGTAGAAGGGGTAATTACTGCTATTCAAACAGAAAAGTAAAAACAAAGCAAATCTATTAAAATTTATGAAATTAAATCACTGGCTGATTTACTTTCAGTAGCATAACATAAATGTCTAGGTCAGCAAATCAAATCGACAATAAAAGGTTGAAGCAATTCACTCTTTTATCTAAGCCTCTTAACTATAGAACATGAACAAGTTTTTTTAAACCAAGGAAAAGATAAACAGGGAGTCAACACGTTTTAAATGATACTATCCTTCACTCCAGGGTCACAGTAAGACATCAACTATTCATTAGATTTCTTCATATAGTTTTGCTTGAAATCACTTCTTTCTCTTAAACATAGAATGTGGAAATGAGATAGAACTTCATGGTGCTTTTATTGCCCCTGCTCCAAAGAGGATGGCTTTTGGGCATCTGAGGAAGTTCCGATCCTGAGGACACCAGAAGACACCATTATTAATCACATAATGATCTATGCATGCTAAGTCGCTTCAGTCGTGTCTGACTCTTTGAGACCCTATGGACTGTAGCCCACCAGGGTCCTCTGTCCCTGGGATTCTCCAGGCAAGAATACTGGAGTGGGTCGCCATGCCATCCCTCCAGGGTATGTTCCTAACCCAGGGATTGAACCCCCAAGTCTCTTATGTCTCCTGGGTTGGCAGGAGGGCTCTTCACCACTAGCGCCACCTGCCTGCTACTGCTAAGTCACTTCAGTCGTGTCGGACTCTGTGACCCCATAGACGGCAGCCCACCAGGCTCCAATGTCCCTGGGATTCTTCAGGCAAGAACGATGGAGTGGGTTGCCATTTCCTTCTCCGAAGCCCTAAGAGAAAACATTCTCACTTAGCTCCTTGGCTTCCCATTTTGAGCAAGTATCATTCCCTTCTTTTCATTTAATGGGACAGCCAAAACTAAAAGGAGCCTAAGAAAACAAGTATTTCTTGAGCACCTACTGTGTTCTAAGTACCGCATCAGGGCACTTCAGAGGCCACGTTCATGAAGGCCTCATGACAAGCCCAGGGGACAGCCATGGCCCCCCTCCTTGCTACAGATAAGGGCGTTCAATGTTCAAAACAGTTTTGCCCAAAGATGCACAGCTGGGTAAGCGAAGAGATGGAGTTCATCAAGGATACAAGTGAAACAAATTCCTACCAGACCATGTCAACAAGAACACTCCCAATTTTAGAGTCTATGCATTCTATTTTTACCTAATCTGGCAAAAACAATTCCAGGCAGAGAAGCCACAGGTGATGGAAACGTGCGTACCGCACACCACAGAACATCCTTTAAATTCCTAAACCAAACTGCTGTCCACTGGGAGGTGTTATCATCTTCCAGTTATAGATTGGAGGAGGCCAGAGAGCATGTTTCAAAAAGTGTGCTCTAAGAGGTTTGACTGTGGGCCTCCCCAGACCTGAGCCTGAATGCGTGGAGTTGCCCACCCTGCCACCACCCGATCCACAATCGGACCAACTGAAAGATGAGCAGAAACGTGTTTAAGAAATCTGCTGTTTCCCTGACACTGTCTGGTTTTAATGATTTCTTTTTAATTATTTTGGCTAAAGTGTAATTGTAATAAGCTTTGTCAAGATCGTGTTAAGAAAAAAAAAAAAGAATGAAAAAGAAAACCTCCAAGTCTATGACCAAGGTCATATTCTGGATTCTCCTCACTCAGTTGTCGAACTTCTTAAAAATGTGGCAGCCAACATACCTTGGCATTGAGAGGGCACACAGACAGGGCGCTTCGGAAAAGCTGGTCTTCGCTCCGCCACTCACCGCTGCGAACCACGCATCTCAGCGTGTTTAGGAATAAAATTCCCAGGATGAGAGCGGCAATCAGTTTCTTAAGAAGAGAGGGACACGGGAAATGTCATTAGTAAAACCCACCCATCGTCTTGGTCAAGAACGGCGCCCACCTCGCTGGGCCAATACCTTTTTCTTGGTATGTTTACTGAGCACTGCGAGTCCAAACGTCAGCAGCATGCAGTAGCCGGCACTGGGGAGGTACAAGACCCTCTCAGCCACCACAAAGCCCACTCGGAAGAACAGGTTACTCGCAGGAAGAAACGGGATAATGAGGAATCCCAGGCCCAGCGTGAGGATCCTGGAAGATGAGAAGTAGTTAAAATGGCTACTTTTAGAATTCTTAAGAAAAATATTCTATTCTACATGAAATCCACAATAAAGATGCCCCTTCCCTTTTTTTTCTTTTTTTTTTTTCATGCCAGCAGTTAAGAGGAGGCATCAGTAGAGAGGGTCTAACCTAGTACCATCAGGATAAGACAGAAAAATCTTACTAAGGCTACTTAGCATCGAGCATGAGGATAAATTTTAGAAGTCCTCAAATTCACATAAATAAAGTTAGAATGATTACTTAGAGCAGTCTTATAAACTTGCCTGCTTCTAACTATACCTCAAACTGTGTAGGTGTCAAATAGCTCAACACCTACAATATCCCAATTGGGCTAATTGGGATATTGGTCCCAGTCAGTCCGATTTAGTCCCCTGACATTTAACAGGATGTAATGTCATTTAACTAGTTTAAACTTTACAAGACCTGAAATAAACTTGTATCATTTGGGGATGCTCCAGCATAAATTTCAGTTGAGCAAAAAGAAAGCTGAGAGCAATGGGACACTTGTGGAAGCAGGTAAGCATTCCCAGAGTCCCACATGATGTAAGTGGGTGAATCAGAGGCTGGGTCAAACAACAAGGTCCTTCTGCACAGCACACAGAACTATATTCAAAATCCTGCAATAAATCGTAATGGAGAATACGGAAAAGAACACATATATGTATAAACTGAGCCACTTTGCTGCAAAGCAGAAACTAAACACAACGTTGTAACTAAACTACACTCCAATAAAATTAAAAACCAAACAAAAGAAGCCTGGTCAAATTTGATAGCTCCTTCCCACAAACCTGTGCGTATAGTGTTAGAAAAATCCTACTGGCGCATGCACAGCAAATTGGGACAGAGCTTTGTCACCCTTTAGAATTACGAACCAATTGAAGGGACAGGGTAAACTCAAAACTGCATTTATTTTGAGAAATTACTCATCTAATTCCAGAAACACTTATGCCTAAAGGAAATCATCTTAAATAGTTTTCTCTTCCACAAAACACGTTTTTCTCCCAATTATTTTCTCAATAATCTTCCCTCCCCCCGCACCCTGCTTTTTTTGGTGAGAAGTAAGAGTCTCTTTGGGGTGGCAGCTTATTTTGTACAAATAACAAGAGAAGGCATCGATGTCGCATCCACCAGGGCTTTCTGAAGGGGAATTGTGAAATGACGGGCACAACACACATCAATTACACTCTCCGTCTGGACCATAAATTACTCTTTACCACCTATGGCGAGAAGGATGTCAAAATGCTACTTCATGGCGGGGGGCGGGCCAGATGAAGCAGCCATTGGGCGCCCCCTCCAGTCCACTCCCCACAAGCTGAAGCCAGCCATGGATTCCAAGTGGACAGAACTCATCCTGCCCAGACATGTGCATCTGTACTGAAATACCTGTCCTTAGACAGGACTTGCACAAAATCGTTAATGATGATCTGCGGTGCTGGATTTAGCAACATGCTCGGACTCCACCCAGTATGGAAGTTAAAATTCAGCTCAGCCTCTTACCTTCTCTTGTGGTTGTCTTCAGAGCACAGGGCTTGGCATATCAGGCCAATTAGGCAGAACCAGAGTGCTGCTAGAGCAATTACCCTCCAGTCCCCGACGGACTTAATGAGGGGGATGCAACCCATCGACCAATCAAAACACAGCCACCAAGGGCACAGCAGCAGCCAGGCATTCAATGAATAGTAGTAATTATAGTTTATGGCCTGCCAGTCAAAGGAAAAACAAACATTTATTTGATACTGAACTTGGGAAAAAAAAAAAAATATATGTGTGTGTGTGTGTGTGTGTGTGTGTGTGTGTGTATGTATATATATACACATATATATAGCCTAGCTTCCCTTTGGAGGCCTTCATGTTTCTGCTCAAGGAGCCCAGCCATATAAAACAAAATGTTGCCACTTTCTGCTCTGGGCACTGGGCTGAAGTGTGCAGTTGACTAAACGCATTGAGATTTTTTTTTTTAATAGATAAAAAATACAGCAAAGCCAACAGACTCTGCTTTACATTTGTTATATTTCTGGGGACACTATATCCCAGTTACTCACTGATGCCCCAAGTCCGTGACCCAGGAAATCTGTGGTCCAGAGGTCACCCATGTGCCTGATAATATAAGCATGGGGTTCTATGGTCTTTGATTTCCGTTTGTATGAAATGCACAGCTAAGACACCCTTGCCTTCAGAAGAAGCAAACCTTGACAAGAAAGTCTGGATGGCGTTAAGACTTTTAAAGACACCACCAGTAGGGACTTCCCTGGTGGTACAGTAGGTAAGAATCCACCTGCCAATGCAGGGGACACGGGTTCGATCCCTTGTCTGGGAAGATCCCACATGCCTCGGAGCAATGAAGCCTGCGCAGTTACTGAAGCCTGCGCACTTACAGCCGGGGCTCCGTCACGAGAGAAACCACCAAAATGAGAAGCCCGGGCACCCAACTAGAGAGTAGCCCCGGCTTGCTGCAACTAGAGAAAGCCTGCACAAAACAACAAAGACTCAGCGCAGCCAAAAATAAACAAAACACTTTTAAAAAGTTGTGTTAAAGAAAAAAAAGACACCGTCAATATGTTATATTTTATCTTAACCTCAACACGTCAATTTCCATTATACCAAAAGTAGGTTAGGGGACAATTTAAGGAGTCTGGCAAGAAATAGGACATTTTCTAAACCTTTCCTCTTGATTTTGTTTAGAGTGAAAGTGAAAATAGTAGTTGCTCAGTCTGTGTCTGACTCTTTGTGATCCCATGGACTGTAGCCCACTGGGCTCCTTGGTCCATGGAATTCTCCAGGCAAGGATTCTGGAGTGGGTTGCCATTTCCTTCTCCAGGGGATCTTCCTGACCCAGGGATCGAACCTCAGTCTCCTGCACTGCAGGCAGATTTTTTTACCGTCTGAGTCACAAGGAAATGCAAAGAGTTTATACCCTCTCAAAGCCCTGATAAAAACCTGGTTTAACCCTAGAACGTCCTCAGTGAATGGAAATACCTGTGGAGGTATTCTGATTAACAGGGGCTTTTGTGGGTATGTTGGGGAGGGAGGTGAGGAGGAGGAGGGAGGGAAGACCTGGGGATCTGGTGGGCAAAGATGACCCAGCAGAGGACGGACGCGGGACTCACCCTGACTAGCATGCTGTCGGCGAAGGAGGCAGGGTTGTCCACCTCGGTGAAGGCGGGCGGGCCAGTGCCCATGATCTTCCAGCGCACGTACAGCACCCCAGCTCCCCCAAAAGCCAGGAGGGTCATTCTGAAGAGGAGGCCCCCCGTCCGGAGCACACCAGGGCTCTGAAAGGATAGCGCAAGGCCCCCAGTGTTGAGGATTTTTCAAATAAAAGTGTGGCCAAGCCAGGTATAAACGTGCAGCAATTCTGGCTGAACCTCACTGACACTGGGCTTTAAAAGGCTGCCTGTTTTAGAACTCAAAGTTGCAAGAAGTACTTTGAAAATGGTATTTTAAACCAGTGGGTATGTGACATTTTCCACGTCTTGGCTGGAGACAAAAGCAGATACTCACCTCTAATGATCTGTCTTTACGGAGGAACTTCTGGACAATTTCCAGGACATTTAATTTGCCTATCACCAAGATGTCGAAGACGGCATTGAGACCCTAAAAAAGCAAAGCAAGGAATCAGCCTTGGGACAGCCTAACTCTGATCAGGTAGCCAGGATACGTCACAATTCTATTGCTGAATTTAGACGAGAAATGTCCTGGATTAGATCACCGTAGATAATCTCTTAAGCTCTAAAAACAAAACAAATCCTACTGTTTCTATGAAATTAGCTCATGATATTTGCATCAAATTTACTTCTTTATTTCTTTAATTCTTGGTTGCACTGGGTCTTTGATGCTACGCACAGGTTTTCTTTAGTTGTGGTGAGTTGCAGTGTGTGGGCTCCTCATTGCGCTGGCTTCTCTCGTTGCAGAGCACAGGCTCAATAGTTGTGATGCACAGGCTTAGTTGCCTGTAGCATGTGGAATCTTCCCGGACCAGGGATCGAACCTGTGTCCTGTGCATTGGCAGGCTGATTCTTTACCCCTGGACTACCAAGAAAGTCCCATCAGATTTGTCATCTAGTAAATCCCCTGTTAGTCACAGTTTCATAGCCTGCATACAAGAGTATGATAAGATGAAGGAGAGCTAGAGCCTTGGGGTTCCTGGAGAAGTTCCGCAGAGGCCCCCCTTTCATTTTTTACCCCTAAAACAGTCCTGGAGTTGTAGCAGAGCCAAAACCGGTGCAGTGGCCATGCCTAAGATGATAAGGCAGCCAGCAATCTTGAAAACCCAGCCATGTAAGTAATTACACTTCAGGAACCTGGGGAGCTGCCTGATGAGGGCATATGCCCTGGAAGAGAGGGGACAGAACATACAGACTCTGTGGGGCTGCAGAGACATCCCAGACTCAGACTCTTGGTCACCCACCAGCTCTCCCTTCCTGCCCGGCACGCAGCCAGCCCCGCAGGGGAGTGCGGTCATGTGACTGAGTTCCAGTCAATGGGATGTGGGCAGAAGCAATACCGCAGCTCTTGGAGGTTTGGTCACAGACCAGAGCACGTGCCACCCTGGGTTTCCCATCCAGCTGGCTGTGGAGGAGATGATGGAGGTGTCTGGAGTGGCACTGGAAACCGCACCCTGAGGACGGCAGAGCCCCACTGTGTGGAGGATGGCCACCTCTGCCCAAGACTTTTATTGGGATGACCAGTAATTCCAAGTATGCAAAACCCCTGGCCCTTGGATGTGTGATATTGCAGCTGCACTGATGCTAACAGCTTCCAGCAGCATCACCATAGGTCCTTTCTAGTAGATATGGCTGTTCTTAAAGCTCTGACGCCTGTGCTTACAAGCGGAGGCTCATCTAGTCTTGGACTCCACCCTTTACCCTGCAGTGGACTTTCCATAAACGTGGGTGCTGTAGAGAACGCTATGCAGCTGAACCCCCTGTTGGAACCAGGCAGAGCGGTCAGAACATACACTGTGTGGATGGTTCAAGCTGCCCTTTGAAGATGTGGGGCCTTCGAACACAGAGCTTCCTGGCAAAGACGATCGATCGTAAGTTGTCAGAAGCCAGTGGTAATTTGTGGTTTTCAGCGCAAGGGTGACATCTCTCCTCAGCCCCCTCCCATACATGCTGGGAGCCATTAATTATCCAGTACACGGGCCAGCGCTGGGTTAATCACTTCACAGAATGCTCATTTTATTCACCCGTGTGATGCATGATTTTACTGGGTCAGAGAGGATCATTTCTGCCTGGGTGTGAACCATTTTCTAGAAGGCAGGAAGCTCCCTGTTGAGCGGCGTTGTCTTCTTATGCCATGTGTTCTTCTGCCTGTGAGCTATAGGACAGTCACCCAGAGGTGACACGGTCAGGCTGTCATGAGGACTGAGCACTCTCAGTCTCAGACACCAGTCTGGCACTCTCTCTCCCTTCCCATTTAAATCCATCATCAAAATGGCCACATTCTAGTCAGACTTCTGGAAACCTGCTCAACATGACCGTATCTGCATGAAAATTCAACCGAATTTTTTAGCGCTCTTCTTAACGGAGGTGGTAGTCACCTGGGAGCCTTGTGAAATGGAGGCGCTGATTCAGCAGGCCTGCGGTGGGGGTCTGAGACCCTAAATCTCTAAATAAGCTCCCAGATGGTGTCAACGCCACTGGTCCTCAAGCCATACTTTGAGACAAGCAAGACTTCAGGACGGCAGTTCTCACAGAATGATTTTCACCCCCTACCAGGGGGGTGTGCTTGGCAATGTCTGGAGACATTTGAGGTTGTCACACTGAGGGACGGGGTGTCCTTCTGGCATCTAGTGGGAGACCAGGGATGTTGCCAAATACCTTACAGTGCACAGGACATGCCCCAAAGAAAGAATGATTCAGCCTCAAATGCCAATAATGCCAAGGTTCAGAGTCAGTGGCTTAGAGCAAACTTTTAAAAAAGTAACTCATGAGGTTCTAGTATCTTTGCACAGTAATTCTTTCTATACCGTTTCCTAGCTAGCTGACCTTAATCATGTGGATCGAATCCAATAAAACCATTTATCTTTGCCTTGACTGGTGTCCAGCCCCAAAGAGCTTAGACCTGGGAAAGGAAGATCCTTTGCCACGGCTTCCTGTATGGGCCCCGCACACCCCACATCTCTGTTTTCCATTTGTCTACCTCTCTTCACATCTCTAATGTCTCAGTTTCCCTCTGATAACGTAAGGCAGAAAATTAGCTAGAACAGAGGAAAAGAGTGCATTTCCACGCCTCTCCCTTCCAGGGGCTTCTACTCAGATCAGACATAGGGGGCGCACACCTGGACCCTTCGGAGCCCTCTCCTGTCCTCCCTGACATTTCCGGACAAAGACAAATATCACATAACACACATCAATGCTTGGTAATCAGGACCAGAAACAGCGGTAGGGCCACAACACGGCTGTACTTAGGACTGCTGAAACACGAAAGCACCCCACAACACTCTTCCTTTTCTCCAGGACCTCTCCACGGGGGCCAGTCACCTGCTCTTCAGAGCTGTCCCCTCTCCGTGTCCACCGGCTCTAATGAGAGTCACCCAAGACAGGCAGTTCCCACCTGAACCACCAGGAGCGTGGTGGCACATGTAATCGGTCCAGAGAGGGCTAGGCTGAAGACTGCAACAGGGGTGCAGAGGGGGGACGCACAGGCCCCCGTGCGAAGACAGCGCAAGGGGTCTTTGCAGGAGGGAGACGGGCGTAGGGAGAGCAGCCCCTGGAAGCACCCGGGGTCTTACCAGCACAGTGATCCCTTGCTCTTTGCATAGCATGGCCACTGCTCCCAGGAGGATGCTCAGCAACACCCAGAACGTGGAGTGGGTCTTCTCCCTGTTAGCTGCCGACCAGGAGAAACAACAAACGCACAGTCATTCAGCTCAGCTCAGTCTTGGGAGCCCTGGGAACTCAAATTCTCAGCATGCACCTTACACAGTCACCGTTTAAAAACACTTTGGTCTTGAATGGCATTTCTCTGTGGGCCAGTGAGTTAGATCCGCATTGCTGGTTAGATGGTGTAGCTCAGCAGGTGGAGAATCTGCCTGCAATGCAGGAGACCCGGGTTTGATCCCTGGGTTGGGAAGATCCCCTGGAGGAGGGCATGGCAACCCACTGCCGTACTCTAGCCTGGAGGAGTCCATGGACAGAGGAGCCTGGCAGGCTATAGTCCATGGGGTCGGAAGGAGCTGGACGTTTTGGACTTTTTTCGTGACTCAAGATATGATTGAGCGACTAACACTTTCACTTTCTATATGGCACACACACCCCCTCCTCCAGGTCCCCCAGCAGGAGCCCAGAGCCTTCAGGAGGCACTGCAATGCAGCCCTGGTACAAAGACATCTCAAGGCAGAGTTCCCAGGGGCGAGGTCCTTCTTCCCAGCCCGCCAGTCACCTAACAGGCCGTTCTGACAGCTTGTGCCGAGGACTCGCACGGGTGGTGTAGACGCTGCATCTGGCTACCCCCCTCTGCTCTGAGAATCTCTACAACTCCCGGAGTCGGGGTCCAGCACTGCTCTGAGAGTGTCTACCACTTCTAGGTGGAGTCTGGGCTCTCTGAACCCCAGATGCCTTAAGAACACCTGCTCTGCTACCAGCGTGGACTAGTTCTGAAGGATGCCGGACCACTGAGCTCACCTGCACGGATACTCAAGCATCAACAGGAAACCAAAACCTCAGCAGAAATGTGACCGCGGCAGCAAGCCGCTTGGCTTGGGTGTGGCTGGGCTCCAGTAATAACTGACGGTCCCTGAACGCCTTTCGAGGAGGAAGGGTCTGCTCTCTACTGGCAGGGGGTGTGGAGGATGCAATTTGGGGACCAGAGCTGACCTGCTCCGGGCAGGAGAGGAGAAGGCACGTGTGATACTCCTCTCTGTTCTTCGTGAGGTCCTCAGCTCCTCACTGAGGTCAGTGGTGAACAAACATTTTATAAAGACCTAAGTGTGAGGTGGGGCAAAGTGAACCTGCTTGGAGGAGGTGCCCCTGGGTCTTGGGTCAGCTCTGCCTAAAACCAGAACTCCTGGGCTAAATTCCAGCTCTGCGGTTTACCACGTGACCTGGAGCAAGTTACTTGTACAGCCTCAGGGTCCTCATCAATAAAATGCGTGCGACAATAACTGTATCTTCCCTACTCGAGTGAGAAAAAAGGTATACAGAAATACCTGCCCATTTGTGTTAAAAGTTACATATAAAAGTTGCTCATATATGCAAAACATCTCTCTGGAGAACACATAGGAAACCAACTACAGAAGTTTCTAAACTTTTTTTCCCATACCATGCAGCTTAATCTTAGTTCCCTGACCAGGGATCGAACCCAGGCCCTGGCAGCAAAAGTGCCTGTGTCCTAACCACTGGACTGCTAGAGAATTCCCTCTAAACAACTTTAAGGAGAAAAATTTGGATAGGAGAGGAAAGAAATCTTACTTTTCACTGCAAAACCTTTCATACCATGTACATTTTTTTAAACTACGTGCATGAATTAAAGACCATACTAAAAACTAAACATTGAAAAAACAAACAAAAAACCTTGATAGACTGCTGGGACCACAGAAAGCATTCACTGTTTGTCGCACATAAATCAGCAAAACCACCCCAGGTTCAAGGGAGAGGGTCTCCAATGGGGCTTTGATGCAAGGGGGCGACTGATCCATCACCTTGTCACCAAAATGTGCCAAGCTTGCTATGCAGTGACAAGATACACCTTGGTTCTCATTAAACTGCTTGAGCAGAAAACCAACAATTAAGGTATGTGAGAGAGACAGGGAGACAGAGAGACGCAGATCTTGAATGAAGTGGATACCTGGGAGTCATCAGCAAAGCCCCAGACCAAAGTCCTGGGCTCCCTGTCCGGGATCAGCTGTGGGGTCTGGAGCCGGGAAGAGAGGATGCTGCTAACTTGGAACTTTCCACGTGTGGCTGGAGACTCCTCTCAGGATGCCAAGGGGTTGCACCCAGCCAAGCCCCCTGGACTCTCAACAAACTGTGAACAGGACTGACCCCCGTGCTGTCCGAGGGCCCAGTCGGCTGGCTGGGAAAACGTCCTCACTCACACATAGGCCTTAGGGGCTTGAGATTCAGAAGTCAAGCAAAAGGACACACAGGCTGACACTGTCTGATCTTTTCAGCTTTTCTTGGGAATCTCTGTTGGATTTCCGGGATTAATGTACAAACAGCAGAACTGACAGAATACAAAAAAGTTTTATTTGGCTGTACAGTCAAGGCACCCGAAGGCTTTTCACCAGTCCAACTGATCAATAAACGGTAAAGTCTCACTGATTCAAATTCCATGGTCTCAAATCAACCAGCACTCTTGTTTTCAGTCTTTCTGATCTGATTCTTCCTGCTGTTGACAGGATGAAGGGGTCCCAATGCTGAAAACAGCACTTAGGGCCTTCCTTATGGGGTGACACAGCCTCTCCAGGTTCCCTGGGTCTAAATTTCAAGCACACGGGCCACTCTGCTTTCACTGGGCTTTGCACGTTCCCTTGTCTTAGGCTAGAATGCCCCAGAAGAATCCTATGGCCATCAAAGATCACTTAGGCTGCGCAACCCACCCTCCTGGGCAGCCTCCCTTCTGATTCACGTTTCATTCACAGTTGCAACAACAGCAAATGGTCCTACTGTGTGCACGCCTGACTGCCCAAGTAGCAGGGTCTGTCCCATGCACCTCAGTGCCCCTAACTGACCCCCTACCTTAAGTCAGGCCCAGCAGTAGCCCCCAAGATGGCCCTAAGCACAATCTACTAGCGTGTTCTTCTCAGACTTCACTACCAATGCTTGATTTTCAGCTCTCACCTTTGGCAGTGCTGACACGTGGGTCAATTCTCAGCATTGGAGGATGTTCGGTGCTTCCCTTGTTTCTACCCCACCCCCCCCCCCCCCACCCCTGGGAAGCCAGCAGCCCTCCAAGCTCTCAGTTGTGATGACCCAAAACATCAGGCTTTGCCAGATGTCCTGGGTGGGAGGGGATCACGCCCAGTGGAGACCATTAAACTAACCAGTGCCACTCACAGCGTGTGGTCCTGCCCTCGGATCTTCTAAGAAAGGCAGATGCTCAGGCCCTCCAGCCCAACCCAGACCCTTGGACTCAGAGACTTGAGGGTGGAGCACCACTGAAAGCCTGTTAACCAGCCATCCAGGTGATTCTGATGCCACAGGTCGAGGAGCATCACCCTTGGTGGAAAGCTTGCTCACAGCTGCATCCTGGGTACCAGGCCTGGCTCGTTGGAGCATCTTCTCCAAGTGCCAGAATCTAGGGTACCTGATTACCTATCAGGAGGGGCAGGGAACTGACAAATCACAGAGCCATAACGCAGGAACAGCTGGAGCGCTTCCAGGAGGTTGTGCCTGTGATCTCCCTGGCAGCGATGGCAGAGCGGGAATCCCGCCCAGGATGCTGCAGGCAGGGGGCCACATGGCTGTGACTTTGAGAACTGATAGTCCATTTCAGTTTTAACTTCGAGTGAGCCCACGCCTGCTTTCTACCTGCCTCCCACCGTCCTGAGCAGCATCTCTCCAATATCCCAGGTGGCACAGTGCCTAGAAGCCAAGTTGTCTTTATTGAAATCCATGGTATATCAGAGTATTTAGTTCCATCAAGCAAACTAAGGATAATTTCACTTGTAGAAATTAATTACATTATACATGTAACACCAAGAGATCACAATTACGAGCCCCAATCACAAAGCCCTGTTACATTAGACATGATTGCATTGGGGTATTCATGTATTTATTGGGATTTATTATTTTCTCTGGGCTTCTCTCATAGCTCAGTTGGTAAAGAATCCGCCTGCAATGCAGGAGACCTGGGTTTGATTCCTGGGTTGGGAAGATCCCCTGTAGAAGGGACAGGCTACCCACTCTAGTATTCTGGCCTGGAGAATTCCATGGACTATATAGCCTATGGGTTCACAAAGAGTTGGACACGACTGAGCAACTTTTACTTTGGGCATTTGCTAGCAATCAGCAACAGACAAGTGTTTATAGACACCAAGGCATTGAGACCTTTAAAAAAAATATGGCCAAAGTAGAGGAAAAGCTAATGGATCATTAATTTCTCTTAGCATATGATTTTGAGAAAAGTCCCACAAGTTTCAGCAGGTGAGCACAAGGGCCCAGGCCAGAGCAGAGGGGCCACGCTCACGCCACAGCACACCAGAGGATGGGCACCCCACGCCTTCCGACACATGAGAGCGGTGGGTGGAAGGTGACCCCACAGGTCTTGTCCTCTCCTCTCAGTGTAGGGTGTTCTCTCAGCCCTCCCTCCTGTAACACGTTGTGCTGAGTCTGCATCCAACCACTTTTAGGGAGTTGCTCATATCAGCAGTTTATATGCAGATATGTGTGTGCTCAGTCATGTCTGACTCTTTGCAACCCCATGGACTGTAGTCTACCAGGCTCCCCTGTCCATGAAATTTTCCAGGCAAGAATACTGGAGTGGGTTGTCATTTTCTCCTCTGGGGGATCTTCCCGACTCAAAGGCAGGCAGATTCTCGACCACTGAGCCACCCAGGAATCCTTATATGCAATAGATACCCCTTAATTATAAACGAACCCATTAATTACCATGGAGCCTCCCACCCTGGCTCCTGCGCCCTTGAAAACCCCACACCTCAGACCCAGCCATTGTTTTCATATCCACTAGGCATTAGGTTCAGTAGTTCACTAGAAACCATAATGGAGAGACTTCCCTGGGGTCCAGTGATTAGGACTCCAGATTTCCACCACAGGGGGCATGGGTTTGATCCCTGGTCAGGGAACTAAGATCCAGTAAGTCACATGGAGCGGCCAAAACAACCCCTCCAAAAACAAACAAAAAAAACCCACAAATGAACCTCTTCCCTCCTCACCCCCTTTACCGGAATTTGATTTTTTAAACTTCTATTCCCAAAATTTGTGTTCAGAAGTCTTGAGACGTACTATGATTTCCCAGTGTAATGTTCCCTGATCTTAACATTTTAGTCCCTTGATCATTTTACATTTCTTCCTAGAAAAACTGAATTAGCTTGTGTTTTACTTGACTGTAACATAGATTAATTCCACCCCGCCCTCCACGGCTCAGTAGTTTTGGATAGGAAAAAAATTCCCAGTTCTTCCATTAAAACACCCAAAGGACTGCTCTTGAAAGCACTCTGTGAACACCAAGGTAAACGACCACAGGACTCAGGTTCCACTTGCCTGGAATTTAAAATGGATTTCTCCTTAGATGGTTCAATCTGAGATTTCACCAAAAAAAGAAGAAGAACACATTTAAAAACTGCAATCTCCAGGTTCTTTGACAGACTTCTCTCTAATCTCACTTCATAATTTCACCACACTGCTCGAACTCCATTTCTGTAAGGGACTCAGGCTCCCTCCACCTCTCAAATCCTCAGCAAATTGTTCTGGGAGCATCCTACTCTTTAACTTTCTTTATACTTCTGGTTTGGTTCCAGTATGGAAACATGTGAAAGAGGATGACAATGATTCTGTGCTGAAAAAGTTTTTTCAGTTTCAGTGATTATTAAATATTGAGTGTCACTTCCCCAGTGGCCCAGCAGTAAAGAATCTGCCTGCAAGGCAGGAGACCGGGGTTCGACCCCTAGATCGGGAAGATCCTCTGGAGGAGGGCATGGCCATCCACTCTAGTATTCTTGCCTGGAGAACCCCATGGACAGAGGAGCCTGGTGGGCTATAGTTCATAGGGTCACAAACAGTCGGACACGACTGAAGCAACTTAGCAGGAAGGCAGGTCACTTCTCAACAATGGTAATTTCAGGGCTCAGTTACAAACTGAGCAATGGCTTTACGTTCAGAAAGCCAATTCTAGACCACCACGGTCCAAGAGGGGGCATGGTGGTTGGGGAGCACTTGAAATTTACCTGGTCCCTATTGAGACATGTTGGAAGGGTCGAACACACTACCTAGTTTTGAAGACGCCATATGAAAGAATGTCAAACAGCTCATAATCTGTATACTGATTACATGTCAATTACAATATTTTTGATATATTGGGCTAAGAAACTACTGTTAAAATTCAGCTAACTTTTTTTTTAATAATGCGGCTACTAGAAATTTTGCGATGACCTGAAGAGCTCACATAGTATTTCCTACTACACAGCACAGTCAACAACGTCACATACTCAGAGAACCAGCTCATCCATGAAATGATCTACACAGATGTTTATAATCCAAGTCTGCCTCTGATAACTCGGAAAATATGAAGTGACTTGTTTATTAAAATTCACCTCTTTCTCCTCCAACCTCTATCAGATTAGTCACTTGATTTGCTATCAGGAGTCGTAAGACAGTGTGCACATACACTTCAGTTTTTCCACAATCCAAACTGGAAAGCTGAGCTTAACAGTCGACTCTTAAACTGGAGAGTTAGGGCCCAAACCTTCCATATAATTTCACAGTCAGCCCCCACTGTGTCCCTTGGTATCTGCTGGTCTGTATCGGTGGATTCAACCAACTTTCGGTTCTGCAATACTGAAGTGCATATTGAAAAAAATCTGCCTACAAATGGGCTTGTGCAGTTCACGCCCATGGACTTACTCTACTTTTCAAACTATCTCACATAAATCAAAGGGGTCCTCTTTACAAATGTGTGGAAGGGAGGTGCATGATAAATCAAGGCCTGCCTACAAAGTATTAATAAAATATCTCTAGTACTGGGGACAATCAAGAAAGGCCTTAAAAAATTAAATAATTAACTGGGAATGTGGTCCTGAGTTTAGGGACAGCCCAGCCTAGTAGACTTATGGTCATAAGACCTCCCCTAGCATAGTCTTACCCTGTAATTTGCCAAATTATTATTTTCTTTGAGCAGTAATTTGTCAAGGTGACTAATGCGAACAGTTGCAAATATATAAGCATAATCTAGATAAATTTGGACTTGTGTTTTTGTATGTTTTTACTTAGTAACTAATGTAAGCTATTCTTTTATTCCCAACTTTGAGCATTTTTACTTTTTAAAAATTTTCTTTTTTTGGTCATGCCTCCAAGGCATGTGGGATCTTAGTTCCCTGACCAGGGATGGAACCTGCACATCCTGCATTGGAAGTGCAGAATCTTAACCACTGGACCACCAGGGAAGTTGCCTGATCATTTTAATAAGATAGTTGAAACTGAAAACAGTAGGCCACCTTGCATACAGCTGGCGCTCAAAAAATAATGGATGAGTCAACAGTTTTATTTCGGTGTCTATTAGAAGCTTTACTATATTACTACATTTCAAAGGCAATTATGAGAGGTAATTAACACTGAAAAGTTAGTAATTTGTTAATGTGAATAAATATAGCCAGAAGTTCTCTTCTCACTTTTTTTTAGTCTTTGAACCTCCTCACAAAGGAATAATCTCTGTCATGTAAGAGATTCTTTTTTAAAATAAATAGTTTTTTAAAAATTACGTTAATAATATTAAAAACTTAGGAAAAACTGATTATTTTCATTTTAGAATTAACAGCTAAAAACAGTAAAAATAAATCCTGAGAGGCGGATACCACCCCCAGTACAACTGCATTTATGAATACTTTTATTCAAAAAGTCTTCGGCAAATAGGGAGTTCTAACTGATGCATCGTTTGTTGTTTACTTGCTCAGTCGTGTCCAATACTTTTGTCACACCATAGACTACAGCCCAACAGGCTCCTCTGTCCATGCGATCTTTCCAGCAAGAATATTAGAGTGGGTTGCCATTTCCTTCTCCAGGAGACTTTCCCCACCCAGGGATCGAACCCGAGTCTCCTGCACTGCAGGTGGATTCTTCACCCGAGCCACTGGGGGAAGCCAAACTGGTGCCAAACTCAGTGTAAGTGTCTCAGGCTAAGAACTCTCCATCTCAAATCCGTCCAGTCTACTAAGTTGTTAAGCAACAATGGTCCAGGAGAGAAAATGAAAAGAACACACACACACACACACACACACACACACACACACAAAACCCAAAAAACTATTCTTACAGCATGCAACATCTCTCACAACTTGCTCTAGAGAGAACTGTTCAGCGTTTGCAAACATCAACCCTTTAGAATCCAGAATTTCAGAAAGATTGGATTGGAAAATGTTTTTCTTGTTTCCGTGTCTGTCTCTGAGGTAATGCAATCCCTTCAGTAAACCGAGGCAAAGCCTGAGGGGCAGCAGGGGTTGCGGCGAGGGGAAGGAGCACGGAGTGGGTGGGAAACAACCCCCCACCCCCCACAAGAATTAACAGCAAGACCCTGGTCAGCGCCAACACCCCCAAGTGCCCAACAGATGCGAGCAACTCAGGGAAGCGCTGCGTGGCGGACTTGGCACGGCACTCGAGTGGGGAAACTGTTGTTTCAGAAAAAAAAAAAAAAAAGCGTCGTATGCCAGAAACGACCGTCTTCCCCCAGTCGACGCCTGCATCTCGGCGCCGGAAGCCGGCGTGCGTCGCAGTGCGTGGGCGGAAGTCACTCAACTCTGTCAGGCGGCCCAGAGCCGCACAACAAGCATCCGATTCTCGTTCCAGGAGAGGGAGCCAAGCAAGCGGCGCTTCCGCCCGCGGAATGAGGAAGCAGACGCCGCTCTCCTAACTAAAATAACGGGGGCGGGGGGCATTTTGGGAGAATCGAGCCAGTGTAGCAACCTCTGAGAAAAGAGAACCCACGCGAACACCGCGGTCACAATTCAGATGACAGCAACCCCAAGTCTAAA
The DNA here is from genome assembly GCF_023699985.2 of Odocoileus virginianus. Classification (NCBI taxonomy): domain Eukaryota; kingdom Metazoa; phylum Chordata; class Mammalia; order Artiodactyla; family Cervidae; genus Odocoileus; species Odocoileus virginianus. The sequence continues at coordinate 33,213,620 of NC_069681.1, read as the reverse complement.
AAAAAAAACAAAACACAAGCGTCCTAGACTGAGTTACGCAGTTGCCCTCGTTTCTTTTAAGCTGTGTGACTTAACTTTGTGTAAGCCAAAGACAAACATGTCTTGAATCAGAGTGGAAAAGAGCAGGAAACGAGCTCCCAAGAGTCGAGTTACCCTGTTTTAGCTTCCTGAGCTATGGTGTGACTGTCACGCGCGGCTCTTTGCGACCCCAGGGACTGTATTCCCGCCAGGCTCCTCTGTCCATGGGATGTTTTCAGGCAAGGATACTGGAGTGGGTGGCCATTTCCTCCTCCAGGGGATCTTCCCGACCCAGGGATTGAACCCACATCTCCTGCATCTCCTGCACTGGCAGGCAGATTTCTTACCACTAGCGCCACCTGGGAAGCCCATGCAGACAGATTACCTTTTTCCAATCCAAAATATGCTGTTAATGCTTGTGGGGGGGTTGTTTCCCACCCACTCCGTGCTCCTTCCCCTCACCGCAGCCCCTGCTGCCCCTCAGTTTAACAGAGAGAAATGTTGACAGGATGTCTTATCATTAGAATAATACTTTTCATTTTGGGTGTTCAGAAATAATAACCAGCGCATCACTGACTTAGTGTTTTTCTTTCTTTCTCGCTTTTAAATAATTACCCTTTTCTATAAGGCTATTTTCTTCTTAAAAAAAAAAAAGATTCTATTCTAAAAGATCTCGCTTGGAGCTGTTCTACGTAAGTACAAAAAAAAAAAAAAAAAAAGCAGACAGAAATGTTACATGAGACTTTTTTTTCACTCTGAAAAAATGCCAGGATTCCAGAAGTTAGTACAGAATTGCTTGTTACAATAAACTCAGGCAGTTAAAAATTGTCCAGAGCTTTATAATACAGACAGTGCATCTATAAAGAAAGCTAATGAGGTTATTAAAAAGGAATGTATTCTCTGCAAGATATTTCTACCTAGTTAAATCATTCACTTCAGAACACTCAATTTTTTGTTCCCTTATAAAAAATATTAAATTTGTTCCTCTGTAAAAAACACCGCTCTTAAACTTCAAGTTTATGAGGAATGAATGCTTGACTGTTCTTTGACTTGATGTTCAGGTCTGAAAGAACAAAGACCAGGTAACTTAAATCATAAGTTTAAACAACAAATATCATTTATTATTATTTGTATTCAATAAGTACCAGACTGAACTTCTACCACAAAAGAGCTTTGATTCTTGGCTGCACACTTACAAACATGTGGGCAACGTGAGTAGCAGGGGCTGTTCTTAAATCATACCTTTGATGTTTCTACTGCACCTAACACTTTAACTTCATTAACAGAATTGAATGCACCCCCTGTTTATTTTTAATGATTGTTTTGACAAGCTTGCCTCACTGGTCCCATGAGGACAGGGAAGCCAATGAAGACAATTTAGTTGGGGCTGGCTTTGAAGTGAGTTAGACTCAAGAGTGTGAACCCAGTTCAGCCATATGTAGCTGTGTGGTCCTGGCGAGTTACTTAAACTCTGTGTCTTACATGTGGATAGCAGGGAAAGTAACTCCATCTATCTTAAAGATACACAGATGACATCACCCTTATGGCAGAAAGTGAAAAGGAACTAAAGAACCTCTTGATGAAAGTGCCTCTTGATAAAAGTGAAAGAGGAGAGTGAAAAAGCTGGCTTAAAACTCAACATTCAGAAAACTAAAATCATGGTATCCAGTCCCATCACTTCATGGCAAATAGATGGGGAAACAGTGGAAATAGTGACAGACTTTATTTTCTTGGGCTCCAAAAGACGCTTGCTCCTTGGAAGAAACGCTATGGCCAACCTAGACAGCATATTACTTTGCCAACAAAGGTCTGTCTCGTCAAAGCTATGGTTTTTCCAGTAGTCATGTATGGATGTGAGAGTTGAACCATAGAGAAAGCTGAGCACTGAAGAATTGATGCTTTTGAACTGTAGTGTTGGAGAAGACTCTTGAGAGTCCCTTGGACTGCTAAGAGATCCAACCAGTCCATCCTAAAGGAAATTAGTCCTGAATATTTATTGGAAGGACTGGTGCTGAAGCTGAAACTCCAATACTTAGGCCACCTGATGCGAAGAACTGACACATTGGAAAAGACCCTGATGCTGGGAAAGATTGAGGGCGGGAGGAAAAGGGGACAACAGAGGATGAGATGGCTGGAAGGCATTACCAACTCAGTGGACATGAATTTGAGCAATCTCCAGGAGTTGGTGATGGACACAGAGGCCTAGTGTGCTGCAATCCATGAGGTCACAAAGAATCAGACACAACTGAGAGACTGAACTGAACTAAAGACTGTAACATAATTGACAACTACACACACATATGTGTGACAGTGGTCAAAAAATGGTAACTTATATTAACAGCAAACTCCTCTACCTTCATGAGTAAAAAAAAAAAATCTGTGCTGGAAACTCCCTATTAATCTTGGCCAAAATAATCTTTTGGAACCACTAGCATGGTGACAGTCACCTGTCAGTCATCTGTCCCAGGGATTAGCAAACTTTGCAAAGGATAGGCCAGTAAGAATTTTAGGCTTCGCAGGCCAGGCAGCCTCTATGGAAACTCCTAACTCTGCAAAAACCAGTCCTGAGTGACCCTACTTCAACCAGCCCCAGCAGAGACAAAATCCTGAATGAGCAGTCTGTCCTGGCTTATGAACAAGATATCAGTTTACAAGAGGAGTCCAGGTATAAGCATTAGTACATGAACGATAACATCAAGGCCCTGGCAGGGACCAGACCTAAGCTCTGAGAAGTGCTGTGGAAGAGACTCAAGGAAACCCATGTATTACTATATCAGCTTCTGCTGAAGCTGGCTTCCCTGGCGGCTCAGACAGGAAAGGATCTGTGTATAATGCAGAAGACCCAGGTTCGAGCCTCGGATCGGGACGAGGCCCTGGGGAAGGAGAGGGCGACCTACTCCAGGATTCTTGCCTGGGAAATCTCATGGACAGAGGAGCCTGGTGATCGACAGTCTATGGCGGGTCACAAAGAGTCAGATACAACTTAGCGACTTTCACTCGCTCTGCTGAAAAAGCCCTCCTCAAGCAACCCACAGGGATCATTCCTCTCACTTTCCCTTTTCTTCTCATTTTCCCTTTTCAGTTGTATTACATAAGGCGAAAGTTCTACAGTCATGAACTGAATTTACAACAAGTTGAATTTATAACACTGTTGCCAGGGCCAACATGTATAAATGTATCATGTTCAATTTCTACTGTAAGACAACTGGGAAGGGATGATGTAACTTGGAGGCAATCAGAATTCATGTAATTAGTAGAGTTATACAGGGATTCTACTGAATCTCAATAAATGCACTGCTGCTAATAAACAGGCAATTCAACCCCTGCCACTTGTGTGCATGTGTGCACATGTGCGCGCACACGCACACACACAACTGGTCATTTCGACTCCATTGGTTCCAGCAACAAAGACTTTCTAAGTATTATTAACATGACAATGAAAAAATAAGAACCTCATGCTCCAGGTGCATATTCATAGCTATACATTTTTACCATTTTTCTATTTTTTTTTCTCCAACATGTTTTAATTAAAAATAAATAAATAACCAAAAGCTTTTCCCATCTTCAATTTTACTGGAAATAAAAAAAATCACAGAAATCAATCACAACTGCTTTAGCACTAAGAGCAGAAGCTCTTGGTTTCACTACTCAGCAAGATGCTTCCTGAACATTGTGAATGTTGAAGCACAACCTTTGTGTCCTGAAAAAAGCAACCGAGTAACAGACATCACTAAAAACAGCTGACATCTTTGACCCACATTCCTTCAAAGTGAAAAACTTATACGAACAGACACCTTCCCATCTGTTAAAACACTTGCTCAACAGAACAGAAACACAAAGAAGAGGCAAAATTAAGAGGGCAAAACATCACACTTACTTTCTCTGAATGCTTTACAGTAGCCAAGGAAAGACAGCATGAAGAAAAGGGCACTCAGGAGGTCTGCACGGCCAACGACACCAGCAACCTTAAAAGAAGGCAGAGGAAAAAGATTTATGTTAAAAAACATTTACATGAAACTTTGGAAACACAGAAACATCCTTAGAAATAGAAAACCTTATGAGACTCGGCCACCTATTAAAATATACCCTCTAACTGTGGTATGATCTGACAACTGACTCTTTTCACTTTTCACAGCTGCTTCCATGGGAAGGCTGGGTTGACTCCGACCTACTGTGGCTCTTCTGTGGGTCGGACACAGGCAGCGATGCCCATGTGCACGGATAGCCCTGTCACTCGGCACGCTGTGCCCACAGCCCCAGAGACCTCTGCCCTAATCAGGTGCCCAGGGTGGATTTTTCAATTGGAAAATGTTATCAGCTCAAAGGGCATGATATTTAATAAAGAAAATTTGACTGGAGACATGAAAGACAGGTGGGAAGTAAGTGTTACACATCATCAGTCAGCTGGAATGACATAGGGATGATGGTTCAAGGGCTGTCTCTGCCTGTGTTTCCCTCCCTTTAGACCAAAACCAATTAAGTGGGTTAACCTGGAAAGCAGAAGGCTTCAAAAGAGGTTGACCAGTAAAATGTAAAGAGAGTACGATTTCCAGCACTTCTTTCCTGCCCTTCCCCATTTTCTGCACCTGATGATGGCCCCTTTCTCCACCTTAGTGTCAAAGAAGCAATACAAAATGGGTGCTTCATTTCTTTCAAGCCGATTACTCCAATAATTGTTCTCCAAAAGTCTCAGGTCAACCAAAGACAGAGAACTGTGCTCCTGAGTACTGGTCTAGTCTACATGGCATCCTTTATTAACTAGCACCCAGACAGGACATGTATCAGAGCTTGCCCTGTGACTCTCAAGGTTTTGCTTTAGTTCCTGGGAAGTTCATCTTAAAGTGAGAAGTGTGATGTTGGATCCAAAGACTAGCCTACAAACAGAGGAAAGAGAGTATATTTCACAATGAATGTGAAAAATCACTATATTTACATTCTCTGCCTAGGTGCGTGTACAAGCCACAGCTAAAAGAAACGCCTTTTAGGAGCAGTTTCCACCCAACCATGGCTTCCGATGCTGGCGAGGCAAACACCCATCTGATGGCGAGCTCCTGACACAGGGGCACGCGATCACTAAGAAGATTGACAGCTGAGTCCCACCTGTGACTGCCAGGCACGTGAAAAAACTTCCTCCCGGGAAAGAAGCTAAAGACAAATAAAGGTTCAACAGGCCTGGGCCAAGGAGGCCAGTGTGCTGGAGGGGTAAATGGAATGATTACTTCATGAAGGCAGTGAATACGTCATGAGACTTCTGGAATCCTCTGGCCTGTAACTTGCTCAGAGATGCAGTGCAATCGAGGATGCAGTGAGACCCCATAGACAAAGCCCGGCCCACAGTGGGTGCTGGTTCACTGTCAATCCGACAGGTACACATGGTTGGTGGGATGCGGGGGGATAGAGCAGTGGACCAAGGACACGGCAGCTTAGGGAGAAGCAGGTGTGGGCTCTGCGGCTCCGCGGCCAGTGATGGAGGAAGCAGCTGGTGCCATGGGCCTCCCATCAGGACCAGAGAGGGGCACGAGCAGCATCTGCCAGCTGTGGATCTTCACAGGGCCTGAGGATGATCCAGCACCCCAGAGCCTTTCAGAGGAGACAGTAAGCAAAGCCAACCCAGAGAAGGGCATCCAAGAAGGTCCTGAGAGCAAGGGGGTTGGGGAAGCAGGGGCTGGGAACGTGGAAGGTCAGAGAACAAGGCTTCCTATACTGGGTGAAGGGGAGGGAAGTGGCTTGGATAAATACCAGGTGTAAGGGGCAATAAGGCCAGCCTAAACCACTTGTTATCTGAGTGGTTGAGGTACATTTAAAGACTCCCGCTAACATATAATGTTGTAAATCATCCAAATCTGGGGGAAAAAAAAAGACTTCCACTAAAATCAACTTTAAATATCATAAACTCATTTTTAAAACAAACATTCTACCTTTGGCTAAGTGAAGATACTCCTAGGTCTTAAGGAATGTATATTACATCATCTGACACGAAGAAAAACAGGTTCTAAAAAGTATGGCACTAATGAGAACCTACTGTATCATACAGGGAACTCTCCTCAGTGCTCTGTGGGGACCTAACTGGGAAGGAAATCCAAAAAAGAGGGGATATGTGTGTAAGGATAACTGATTCACTTGCTATACAGCAAGAAACTAACACAAAATTGTTAATCAACTATACTCCAATAAAAACTAATTAAAAAAAGAAAAAAATCTCAAAAAAAAGTGTGATAAGTGTTTCAGTGTACAGAGTATTTAGTCCTTCAGTGAATTTTTGGCATAAATTAAAGAGATTCTATAGGAAGAAAATTTTAAAGGCTATCCAAGAAGGTACTCAGTTGAATTGTTTGGCCAACGTGCATGGGTACAAAGAGATTTTTCTCTTTTCTGTTATTTGCATTAATATGTATTTTCAGGCAAAGTTATTTATAAAGATTTTCTTTTCCCCCTTACAAATAACCTGAAACACTCCCATCAGAGTTTTCTGGAAAAGTCACCACCATTCCCTGAGTCCGTAACACAGGAGGTGGTGGCGTTTCCCTACTGGGCACGATTTGCGTGGGAGCCATAGAAGGAATGAGGGGAGGGAGAAGGGGGGTTGTTTCACCACCTGATTCCTTCAGCATAAATTCTGGCTTCACTGGATGAGCAGGAGTATTAAGGACATCTGGCCTTCCCTCTGACACCTGAATTCAAGCAATCCGAAATCTTCACCAATGCTTTGAGGAAAAAAAAATCCTACAGTGGCACTAGTATCCTCGGGGAACCCCCTGGGGCCGACATCCTGGTCTTTAAAAAGACAAGAGGCAAGGAAACCCCCTCCATTAGGTCTCCTCCCTCCCCTGGGGACCCAGCCCAAAGCCCAGAGACTTTATTTCTTGGGCTCCAAAATCACTGCAGATGGTGACTGCAGCCATGAAATTAAAAGACACTTACTCCTTGGAAGAAAAATTATGACCAACCTAGGCAGCATATTAAAAAGCAGAGACATTACTTTGTTAACAAAGATCCATCTAGTCAAGGCTATGGTTTTTCCAGTAGTCATGTATGGATGTGAGAGTTTGACTATAAAGAAAGCTGAGCACAGAAGAATTGATGCTTTTGAACTGTGGTGTTGGAGAAGACTCTTGAGAGTCCCTTGGACTGCAAGGAGATCCAAGCAGTCCATTCTAAAGGAAATCAGTCCTGGGTGTTCATTGGAAGGACTGATGTTGAAGCTGAAACTCCAAGACTTTGGCCACCTCATGTGAACAGCTGACTCATCTGAAAAGACCCTGATGCTGGGAAAGACTGAGGGCAGGAGGAGAAGGGGACGACAGAGGATAAGATGGTTGGATGGCATCACCGACTCAATGGACATGAATTTGAGTAAACTCTGGGAGTTGGTGATGGACAGGGAGGCCTGGTGTGCTACAGTCCACGGGGTTGAAAAGAGTCAGACACAACTCAGCAATTGAACTAAACTGAGCTGATAGAGAGGACGAAACTGAATACTGGCTATTTGCTGAAACAAGGAAAGGTGAACAGACAGCTGATCTGTCTTCAGAATGCTAATTTTTAATGACCAATGGCTTTGTCTCAAATATGTGAGTTTGAATGGCTGTCGTGGAATGGAGGGATGGGAGATGAGAAGCAAGGTGGGGCGAATTCATGAGCAGGTCCCAGCAGGATGTGGGGACCCACTCACCAGCTCAGCTCGCAGCACGCTGACCTTTCCTCGGCACAGGTTCAGATGACCAGATCTTACATTCTATCCCTGCACCCCTCAGCCACGTGATGGACTTGGGTTAAGTCCCTAATTTGTCCTCCTTGGCTGCTTCCTCTTCTGTAAAGTGGAAATTGTTATGCTGCTCCAGCTGAACCCACAGCGTTTTGGTGACAATCGTGTGAAGTGTGAGGAAGTATTTTGGAAATCACAAAAGCTCTCGGCTAACAAAGGAAAATTGCATCAGACCCCTTTTCAGGAAAAAAAGGCAATCTCAGCCTCTAGCTTTAGACCCAGAAGCTGGGAAAGGTCCACCATTCACACCTTTCCAGTGAGGTCTCATAAGGGACACAGAGAGTATCTATCACCGGAGATCATACCACATGGTCATTATGAAGTCTTGGCCCATCGGGGACCCTGTGTTTGACCTAAGGGAGACCTGCTGTCCCCACTAATCACTGTTCCGGGTGTCTGAAAGCTGGCCTTCTACAAGCCGTACGAAGCCGAGGGAAGCCTGTTTTAGGGAACAAACCAGCGCGTGGACCGCAGCTATCTTACACATGCGCAGAGATGGCTGGCGGACGGTACTCACACACTCCGTGTGCACCGGATGCACGGCAAACAGCAGGGCGGCCAGCAGAGACGACCGGGGGGCCAGGTGCAGCCGCCGGCCCTTGCTCGTGTACTGCAGGCCCCCGAAGAGCACGGAGAAGACGTCCACCAGGAGCACGCACACGCCGCCGTGCAGGGCGATGTTGACCGCGTGGAAGCTCGCGGGGTGGAAGCCTCCCGACAGATAGTAGTTCATCCTGCAGGGAAGGCAGGTATTCACAACGGAGGTGCAGAAGCACGTAAATAAAACACGAGCCGCCTGGAGGGAAAGGCTGGTGTGTGAACATGCTGAAGGAGGTGAGCGTGTGCACAGTTGATAAAAATAGCGTCAAGATAAATAATGCCTGTTAAGCTAAGAAGGGTGAAGATGAGCTAAGAACGTAATTAACTGCAGAGGGGAAAACGGGAGATAAGGACCTCTCAGAGGAGTGGGACAGAAAATACTTGGAGAGGAAATGCCAAAAAAAAAGACAATTATTCAGGGGTGATAAAGGCAAGGCTGTCTTTCAGAAAGATAAAACAGACCACACGCTCGGGCTGCTCCACAGGGACCTGGATTGGAGATGGTCAAGTGACTTGTCTATTCTCCCTGCTCCCACCTCCCAAAATACCCCTTGACAGTCTGCCCACCAGCCTTCTGAACAATGAAGCACTTCCTCCCTGTCAAGGATTCTTGTCTCTGTTCCAATCATGAGTGGTTCTGATTCATCATTTCTATACTTCTTTTTGTGGCTCAGCTGGTAAAGACTCAGCTTGCAATGTGGGAGATCTGGGTTCAATCCCTGGGTTGGAAAGATCGCCTGGAGAAGGGAAAGGCTACCCACTCCAGTATTCTGGCCTGGAGAATTCCATGGACTATATAGTCCATGGGGTCGAAAAGAGTCGGACACGACTGGGCGACTTTCACTTTTGAGGGATCTACACATAGATTATCCAATACACCCGAGAAACAGCTATGCATGGGAACTTCTGTGAGATCAATTAATCTGATGCAAACAGCTCCCTGATTCATGGGTGGTGGTGAGATCATCTTTAGTTTCATTTTGTTTTTGGATATCGATGTGGTCACAGAAGTGAACTGCTAGTCGTTCAGTTGTATCTGACATTTTGTGACCTCATGAACCTGCCAGGCTCCTCTGTTCATGGAATTCTCCAGCCAAGAATACTGGAGTGGGTAGCCTTTGCCTTCTCCAGGGGACCTTCCTGACCCAGGGATCGAACCTGGGTCTCCTGTGTTGCAGGTGAATGCTTTAGTTCTGAGTTACCAGGGAAGACTGATGTGGTTCACAGGAGGAAGATTTATAACTTACTTTTCTTTATATGGTGAAAACAAACACAATTTAATTAGAGGCCACCTGTTGCCTTGACATACTGTTTCCTCCAGCTTAAGCTGCAAAGGGTCCAACCTGAGAGAACTGTGCCAAGTAGGGACCGCTTCATCAGAGCATCCTTGCCGGGGGCCCGGCAGGTCTCCTCTGGCTGCCCGGGTGAGTGTCTGCACCGCGGCTTGTACATCCGTCGGAACCCCTGACCAGGGCCCCCTGTTACACCCCACCCGGTGCAACATCACGCACAAGCCTCGGGTTTCCCCTCCCCCATGGCCATCCGGCGGCACCTCACCTGAAGGTCAGCACGGTCAGGGGGCGGTAGGACTTGTGGCTGGTGTTACTGCTCAGCCGGCTGCCCCAGAAGTCATGATGCCACAGGTCCCCCAGAGGTGTCTCCGCGCGGAGGTCCTGCGGGCAACACAGCAGATGGCGGGGTCGGGACTGCGATCTTCCCCTGGGCAGAAGCCCTCTCTTGTCCATGTCTCGCACTGGTCCTGGGTCCAGCCACTGTCGCCCTCACACCCAGCACCCAGCCGGGCCTCGTCGGTATCCCAGAGCAGTATCCCACTCTGCACATTCTCCAAGTGATCTCTCCCACCCACTATGAGAGCTCCCGCCCCTTCCAGGACCAAGCCGATGTCCTACGGGGACACCGCAGTTGGGATGCTCTGGCCCCTCAGCTGAACTCTGCCGGCGCATCTCCCAGACTCTGGCTCTGCCCCTGGTCTCTGGTCCCCAAATGGCCCCTGCTGCCACCCGCCCCAAGACGGTGCACCCACGGGTCTGTGCCCAGATGGTCACCGCTCAGCTCCCCAGAGCTCAGCTTCTCCTGCTCCTCATACTTCAGCCACTGGGCTACGATGTTCCGGAGTTGGAACAATTCTCCTCCTGGGGGGCCCAGAGCATCCTCTACCTGTCTTCACAGTGCCTGTTTCCCAGGAGGTTCACAGTCACGTGACTGCTATCCACCCCACTGCGATGGGGCTCCTCCAGACCTGGGCCCCTCCCCCTGGGTTTGGGGGGAGTGCAGAGAAGGTGCTCAATCCATGCAGAATGAACAAATGGACCAAGCAGCTAAGTGAGGTCACTATCACCCTCTCTCACATCCAATATGTAAAGCTGCTGTTTAGCCACTGAGCTGTGTCTGACCCGTGGACTGTAGCCCGCCAGGCTCCTCTGTCCATGGGATTTTTCAGGCAAGGATGCTGGAGGAGGCTGCCATTTCCTTCTCCAGGGAGTCTTCCCGACCCATATATTTTAAACCTTCCCATTTTGGATTATGACCTAAGCAGATAGTAAAATTAGAGAAAAAAAAACTTCCACATAATTTTTAAAGATAAAAATGACCAAGTATTCTAAAACAATACCTATCTTAGAAGGTAATTTAATTTGGTACTGAACTATATAGATGCTTTAAAATGAATCTTCTTTTTTTCAACATTTAAATATAAAACTAGATTACTAAAACTGTGCTTAAGAAGAAGAAAGGCAGACAAGGCACTTGGAGAAAGTATCAAAACTGAATATTAACTTTCTCTCTGCAGCATGGTTAAACTGGAATATTTTAGGGTCTAGAAATTAATGATGTGATAAGCACTGCACGGTAGAGGAGTCAAGTAACGAAAACAACTCTGATGAACTTCAGCTAAGAAGGCAGGCCTTAAGGGATACCACAAGGCCCGGTGACCCCTGGGTGGGCTGAAGACCTGGCTCGGGGCCATGCAGGCAGAAGTGCACCCACAAATGACAGCACTGGATGTGTTGCTGAGCACCTCTATCCAGGTAGGTATCCAAATGGGGCAGTCTTCGCTGCTCACGATGATCCGAAGATAGGTGATGGCCCAGATGGAAGAAGTGGGCCAAGTCATGGCCACTCCCAGAGGACAACCAGGGTCCAGGACACACAGCAGAATTCAGTACATGTTTGCTGAGCTCAGTTGCTCGGCTGTGCCCGACTCTTTGTGACCCCACGGACGTGGCCCACTAGGCTCCTCTGTCCGTGGGATTCTCCAGGCAAGAATACTGGAGTGGGCTGCCATTTCCTCCTCCAGGGGATCTTCCCACCCAGGGATCGAACCCGTGGCAGGGGGGTTCTTTACCACTAGTGCCACCTGGGAAGCCTTAGGTGCTTAATGACGCAAAGGGAAAAGTTTGACGACGTGGGACCTAGGCAAGCTGGTGACCTGACACCCACTTAGTGGGTGAATTTCACTTCCGGTGGATATCAGCTTTAGGGGCCTTGAGTGCACACACCCGCCTCTAAGAGCCAAGTCGCTATTTCATGAGGGTCGTGCGACCCACCCACTAACTCCGTTTACTCTGTTACCCCATTGGAAGTCACGTACTTTTGCATTGTTCCAGAACTACCTGCTCAGCTGTGAAGGGGGGAGCAAAGGATCTTTCCCTGCGTTTGAACAGAAAACGAATACCAACAGAGCTCTAAATATTTGATTGGGTGTAGCCCACACACAGCAGGGCGCACTGCAGGAAGAAAGGTCAATTTTTCCTCCTAATGATTTCTAGAAAAGATGTGCTGTGTCTCAAATGCTTGCTGACTCCACCGTCTCAAAGAAAATCATCATCTCCATGAAAACAGGCAACTCAACACTACAAGGAAGCATCTGGAAAACAGCCTTTAACACCAAGAAACTCCAGTCACAGCCTGTTTCACATTACTGCAGGCACGGTGCCAATGAACAGAGGAGGGCCTTTCATTAGACAGGGAAGGGGAAAAAAGCGGGCTCACAAGTGAACAAAGGGGCACAGTGTGAAGCTCCAGAAAACCCTGCCAAGACAATGTAGGGAGGGTCACAGAGCGCCTTCATCTGCCTCCACTCCCAGAAGGGAAGAGAGGCACAGCCTTGTCCCGGGCGTCTCACGCATGACACCCGTCTCCCCGCCTCGCTCACCAAAGCTCTTCAACACGGGCCGAGTTGACACTTCATACATTCTCTTAGAGTGGCAGAGCCAAGAAACTCTCAACAAATGGAATTGAAAAATAACAACAATAAAGGCAGACCTGCCTGGTGGTCCAGTGGTTAAGAATCTGCCTGCCAATGAAGGAGACACAGGTTCGATCCCTGATCCGGGAAGATCCCACATGCTGCGAGGCACCTACGCCCGCACAGCACAGCTCCTGAGCCCGCGTGCGGCCACGACTGCGTCCACGTGCCCTGGAGCCCGTGTTCCCAACAGGAGAAGCCACAGCAGTGAGAAGCCCGCACACCGCACCTCGAGAGCATCCAGTGCTCTCCACAGCTACAGAAAAGCCTGCACAGCAGTGAAGACCCAGCACAGCCAAAACAATAAAGGCAGTCACACATCCTCGCTGGAAGGCAGCTATTAACCCACGTATCCCGCTGGAGAATCGCTATTAAGCCACCCATGTGACACCGTTGCTCAGAGCTAACACACTTCTTTTGCTCCTAAGCACTGCTGCTAAAAGAACTGAAAGAGAAACATCTGCAGTAAACTGCTGGACGAACTTGAGGGAAATTACAAGTGAAGAATGTGGATTCAGAATAAACACCAGGACTGAAGTCTGTGCCGTGGAAATGAAGCAAATCATTTACAGGATGTTACAAATAAACTATCTGCCAAACAGTCACCTCCTTACCCCTCGCCCCCTCCCCTCCAGCCCACGTGTATGCAATCATACAGGTTCCTTGCACAGAGAATTTTCCTCCACACTTTCAATAGGAAAATGGCTTTCTCCACATTTGGGAAAATCTTATGGCTTCAAAATTCGCAGAGCATTAAGGACAATGTTACAAAGAGATGCTACCATTATATCTACTAGAGAAAGAGACAGGAGTGGATTCCGTCAGGTTCTCTTGGACCCTTAAGGCAGACACAAAACATCTGCTTGAGCAGCGGCTGGTTTGGTTTAATCACTAAGTTGTGCCCGACTCTTGTGACCCCATGGACTGTAGCCCGCCAGGCTCTTCTGTCCATAGGATTTTCCAGGCAAGAATACTGGAAAGGGTAGCCACTTCCCGTCACAAAGGTTCTAACTACGTTCTTTCCACCATCTTTCTCCTCCGGGCTCTCTGCCTCCAAGTTTCTTGTTCAGATTTTCTTTTAGCTCGATGAAACCCTTTTCTTCCCTTCACACAAACCAATTTCTTCTTCCCTACCTCTATAGCTAGCGACTGAGAGAGAATATTATTTCCCCTGCACCCACTGGTGAGCAGAACTGGCTGGGGTTTTGCAAATTCAGCAAATCTGAGTCTCCACATGTGAAACGAGGAGGGACGAAATGAGCAGGGAATGCAGCCTCCTCGGGCAGCAAACTCCGGGTCATCCGCAACTGTCAGCAGGATGTCCTGATGCTCCCAGCGAAGGACACAGAAGGGGCCGGCTCACTGCCTGCAGCCAAGGACACACCTTCCAGTGGGGGATCAGACTTGCCCACCACTGCAGCAGGTGTGTGTGTGTGTCTGTCTGTCTGTCTGATGGGGGCATCCTTCTGGCCTAGAGTTTTGTAAAATTTTCTCACAAAACCTGAAATAGCCTGCAAGGCTCTGTAATACCGTGGCCTTGTCATGTTAGAAGAATGGTCTCTCTGAATGTGTGCGGGCTGGGGCCTCATGCAGGGCACCCAGCCAGGGCAAAGCCTGAGGTTAGGCAAGGCTGGGAGACCCTGCTGCCAGCAATAAAAGGGGCCCTAAATCAAGGAGATGCTTTATAAAAAAAAGATGGGAAATCTGGAGCACAATGGGGGCTCAGATAAAGGCTCAGCGAAAGTTCAGTGGAGCAGGGGTCCCCGTCCTCTGGGATCTAATGCCTGGTGAGCTGAGGTGGGGCTGATGTACTAATGATAGAAATAAAACGTGCAGTAAATATAATGCACTTGAATCATCCTGAAACCATTGCCCCGCTGCCCCAGTACAAGGAAAAAAACTCTTCCACAAAACTGGTCCCTGGTGTCAGAGAGGTTGAGGACCACGGCCATAGAAAATAATTGATTCAGATCATTACTGAGATGCAGACAAGTCAGTTTACCAGACAGACATCAAGATACGAACCTTATTGTTAACAATGGCTTCAGAGTCATCAAAGACAAAGTCTCCATCGTAGCTCCGGGCAAAACACACAAGGGAAGCAAAACCCACGAGGAACTTCGCCCAGAAGGGAGGAAGAACAGAGGATGGGATGATGTGGTCCAGGCTGGCGTCCCACTCGGCCATCCTGACAGCTGCGCCCCACCGGCCTCTGTGTCCAGCATTCTGCTGGCTAGAAACCTGTGAGAAAAGTGACATGACATCAATACTCATCAACACCTTGGGAGGAGGTTTATAGTGTAGGCAGGCTTCCCAGGTGGCGCTCATGGTAAAGAACCCACCTGCCAATACAGGAGAAGTAAGAGACACAGGTTCGATCCCTGGGTCAGAAAGATCCCTTGAAGGACGGCATGGTAACCCAGTCCAGTATTCTTACCTGGAGAATCCCATGGACAGCGGAGCCTGGTGGGGTGCAGTCCATTGGGCTGCAAAGAGTTGGACACGACCAAAGCAACTTAGCACACATGCATACATATAGTAGGCATGATTACCTCAAGTGAAAAAGAGCTCGATGGTCAAGTATTTATTTATGCTGTGAGTTTATAAGGTGTGACCCTAAACAGCTTTAAGGGGTGCTTTCAAACCGCAAGTAGGCAGAACCATCACCCTGGGCACAGGGAGCTTCTCCTGGGCCCAGACACAACCGACCACGTCAGGAGTCTTCGGGTTTCTGATGCTGGATTATCCCTGAGAAACACTGATTTAAGCGAATCCTATGTTTATCAGCCCCAGAAGGCAGATCATTTTTATAGTCCTTGAGCCAGTTTACAAAGCTAAAAAAAAAAAAGTTACCATCTTGCTTCATGCAATCAAGAAAAATCAATACATATTCATTGTTGGGTCTCAGCACAACAATCATGTGTGTTTATATGTGTGTGCGTGTGAAGCATGGTCCTGATTGTGAAAGAGCTTATGGTCTCTCTGCAGAACACAGACACTGCTGCCCATTCAATGGAAATCTGGGAGAAAGAAGAGTTTAACAGAGGTGAGGTGGCAGGCACATGCCCGTGGTTCCCACCCAGGGGACAGACAGAGCAAGGAGGCCCCACTGCAGACAGATGCTGGGGACAGCATTGTTCCAGCATTGTTAGGCTGTGTCCTAAAGGAGAGTGGGGGGGTCCTCTTCTAGGTGAGGACATGACCTCCAATGTTGGTGAGGGAGTCAAGTCATAAAGACACTTATTTTAGCTTTTCTTTCAAATAGGCAAAACATAAAATGGAATGCTGTCTCCCAGCCTTGCCATTTCTTACTTTGGTGGCCTTGCGTGTGCTGCCTATCTTTGAGTTCACGTCCTGTGCACTCGGCAAAGCAAAAGAACTTTCCAGCAGTTGCCTAAGAACTTCCTAACCTGGAATTCACCAATTATGAAACCACCTCCCCTCCCCATCACATTGTCTCTGTCCCCATGCCCACCACACCTTCAATAGGCACCCTCTTTGGTTTTACCAGGATCTTGTCTAGGTCTACCTGACCTTGGCCAAGTTACTTCCCCTCTCTGGGCCTCAGTTTCCTCACCTCTAAAATGGGGATAAGTAGGCCCACCTAACACAGTTGTCATGAGGGTTAAGCAGGACACCCACCGAAAGTGCCTAGAACCACGGGGTTTAATGACTGTCAAAGGAAGGTTAACTGTTATTACAAGTACTTTCTTCAAGTAAGAAGAAAGCACATTCATTTGAGAATAATTTGAGAATCGCCTGGAGCATCTGGTTGACCGGTAATAAGCAAGGGTCTCGTCTTCCCTACTAAGGGAGCAGCCCCACTCCTTCACACTGAGATGGAAGAAAATTTCAGGCCCTTTGACTGGGAGGCACTTTAGATGTACAGATGACCCCTGAACAACCCAGTGGTTAGGGGCACTGACCCTTCTCACTGTTGAAAATCTATGTAGAGCTTATTATAAGTCTGTATCTGCAGTTCCTTGCTATCCAGGGACTCAACTAACCACAGACCAGGTAGTTTTGTTTTTTTTGGCTCCACTGCATGGCATGTGCGCTCTTAAGTTTCTTGACCAGGGATCAAACTTGCGCCCCCTACAATTTTGTTTTTTCAGTTTTTTTTTTTTTTTCCCCAGTACTGAGGTCTTTACTACAGAAAATAATCTGCATATAAATGTACCCACACAGTTCAAAATCATGCTGTTCAAAGGTCAACATGAGTTTGAACCTGTATTTGTTTCCAGGTCTTCCAGGGAATACCCAGATGACGGAATCAATGAGAAGTCAGCGCAAGGGACCACTGGACATCACGGGCCTCTTTTCCGCAGCCCTCTGCCTGAGTGAACGTGCCGAGGACCCAATAACGGTCAATGGGACACTCTCTTCTATGGCAGCACTGTTCCTGTCCAGGCCCGGGGAAGGGGGTAAACCTATTACCCCCCAGAGGAAGGGCTTTGCAGCTCTCGTGGTGCTGGGCCCTCTAGCTTTTCCACCTGAGGTAACTCATTTGTAACTCATGCTTTCAGAAAGTACAGGGGGAATATTCCAGCCACTGTGTGTCACTCCCCCCCCCCCCACCTTTGCACTGAAAGGATAAACCACTGGTCAAATCCAAATTACAGTTGGAAACACAACAGAGGTCACCACGCAGGCCCCAACCACTGTGTCCATATTTGAGCTCCAGAAATCACTCCTGCTACAAGTGAAACAAAATTGAACAGTTAGGAAGCTACCCTGACATAATACGGAGGGATACAAGAGTTCTTTGGTTCAGAAAGTGAATATGAAGGAAAGCGAATGGTTTACATTAGTTTCATATCAATCTTAAATGTGACATGGAGCTGTGAGCTGACAGACGGTCCCGTAACTGATCTTTGTGTTGTCTGCTTCAGGCCCAGATATTTGAGTTTGATGTTCAGTCGCTCAGATGTGTCTGACTCTTTGCGACCCTATGGACTGCAGCATGCCAGGCTTCCTGTCCTTCACCATCTCCTGAAGTTTGCGCAAACTCATATCTGTTGAGTTGATGATACCAGTATTTTACAAGTGGATCTCTGAGGTGCAAATGGCCCTGTAGGAAGAGTACTGCATCGGGAACTCATTTGTGCTCCTGAATTAGTTGCTGCGGCAGAGGATGAGATGGTTGGATGGCATCATCAACTCAAAGGACATGAATTTGAGCAGACTCTGGAAGATGGTGGAGGACAGAGGAGCCCGACGTGCTGCAGTCCATGGGGTTGCAGAGTCAGACACAACTTAGCGACTGAACAACATTAGTTGCTGGCCTCCCCTTTCATCTCAGATTGTCTGTAACACACACTAGTGCTTTTGGTACTCAGGCAAGGGTTGCTGAGATAGACGGAAGGCAGACTATAGACCCGAACATCAGGACCAGGCCTGGACTCTTGGGGGGTCAACAGGATGGATAAGCCCATCTCAGAAGGGCTCCCCCTCTTCTCTGGCAGGGACATCAGGGAGCCTAGATTCTGCCCGGCTCCCCATCCTGGCTGATTCTTCCCTCTTCATTGCTGCTTCCCTTCCCTGGTCCAAGATCCCCACTTCTCTGCTGCCTGCAAGGACACTCACAAATGCCCTTTCCATTTAAGGCCTGATTGCTAATGGGCAGAGTAGGGTAGCTCAGAAAATACTGTGGCTCAGCAAATGCAATTCTGCTACCGTGTGTCAGGAACCTCAGTCTAGCCCAGAGGTTAACAGCACAGGCTCTGCGGGCAGGCAGACTTGGATTGGCTACCTACATGACCTTGAGTTGCCTGGTCTTTCCAAGGATCCATTCCTCATCAGCACCATAGGGTACAAGGAGGTTGTGCTAAGGATTAAACAAGAGCATATATGGAAACAGTGGGTTCCCACTACTGTTATTATTGGGCTTTCCTTGTGGCTCAGCTGGTAAAGAATCAGCCTACAATGCAGGAAACCTGGGTTCAATCCCTGGGTTGGGAAGATCCCCTGGAGAAGGGAAAGGCTATCCACTCCAGTATTCTGGCCTGGAGAATTCCATGGGACTGTATAGTCCATGGGGTCCCAAAGAGTCAGATACAACTGAGTGACTTTCACTTCATTATTCTGCAGAGATTAGTTCCCAGTGGCCCAGTCCCTGACATCCTGTCTTGGGATCACCCATGTTGCCATCATGTTGCTGAAGCTCCAATATTTTGACCAGCTGGTTGCAAACATCTGACTCACTGGAAAAGACCCTGATGCTGGGAAAGATCGAGGGCAAGAGGAGAAGCAGGTGGCAGAGGATGAGATAGTCAGATAGCATCACTGACTGAATGGACATGAGTTTGAGCAAACTCCAGGAGATAGTGAAGGACAGGGAAACCTGGCATGCTGCAGTCCATGGGGTCGCAAAGAGTTGGAGACGACTGAATGACTGAACAACACGTTGCCGTCAATTTTTATTCCTGAGGATAGGCTAGCCAACCAAGGCCAGCAGTAGCCCATCAGGTAACCTGATGCAACTGAGAGAAGGGCACCCTTCTTTGGGGCAGACCCAGGGCACTGGTTCCATGACCAGGCATTTGTATGTCCTGCATAAACCATGTGGCTGAACACATTAATCTTCCTCCTTCAACAGTGAAAGTGAAAGTGAAGTCGCTCAGTCATGTCTGACTCTTTGTGACTCCATGGACTGTAGCCTACCAGGCTCCTCAGTCCATGGAATTTTCCAGGCAAGAGTACTGGAGTGGGTTGCCATGTCCTTCTCCAGGGGATCTTCCCAACCCAGGGATTGAACCTGGGTCTCCCACACTGTAGACAGACACTTTACCGTTTGAGCCACCACTGACTGTTTTCCTGCAAGGATCACAGGCAGGCTGGAAGCTCAGAACAAGAAGCCCTGCCAGCATGAAGTGGCACCTGGAGGGAGACAGGTCCCTTCCTCCTTTTTGTACCAGGAGAAGGAAAATGGCAAGCCAGTATTCTTGCCTGGGAAATCCCATGGACCAGAGGAGCCTGGCGGGCTATAGTCCATGGGGTCGCACGCCTCAGTCAGACACAACCGAGCGACTAAACAGCAGCATGAACCAGGAAAAGGTGCATATTCTGTTTCTTTCTGGATGGGCCCTGGGCGGCATCACCCCATTCGCCTTCCCCAGGGGATGTCCTGCCTGCGAGCCCTGGCTCCTGGGCCATGGAAGTCTGCCTCATGAACAGAGAAGAAAGGAGCAACATCATGGCCTCAGGTTCAGCCCATGCAGGGCTTGTTAGCCCCACCAGTGACCACACTGCTGATCAGATTCCTGTCCCTTTCCTGGGCTTACCCCCCACTGCGTTGAGAATTCACTGGCACCTGTATGTAGTTAGATTTGGAACTGAAGCACAAGCCTCTTTATTTTCAATATCTCAAACTCCTTATACCAAGCTTCTATTTTCAGGGGGTTAAAACCAATCAATCAATCGTCAATGAAAAGGTCAAAGAGACTTCAGAGAGGGCACACCATCCCTCAAAAGCAAACATACAACAGTCACAGAGCTCTGAACCCTGGGGACGCGGTGACGCCTGACACACAGCCTGGACTGCAGTAAGGGGGTGACAGATCAAACTTACACGATCCCTGGAAAAATCAGCAGTGAACACCTACTGGAAAATATTCTTCCAGCGGCACTGAAGGGCCTTCTGGCCTCAGACTGGCCTTTCCAGCTCATCGGTATTGATCCATCCACACACCGGTTGCCCTCTGCCAGCCTGAGATGAGACAGGCCGTTTGGAAACCAGAAGAAACACAATCGTTCCTGACCCAGCACCTGGAGACCAGAGCTGGCCGCTCCTCTCTTGGGGCCCCCAGGGCACTGGAGACTCATCTCTCCCGCCCTCCCCCGTCCTCCCCCCACGCAGCACTGAACACAATGCTACTCCAAGTAGCTTCCTCTTCGGATCGCCTTCTCGGTTTAATTCGGTAACGCTCGAGGGCCAGGCCTGCCGACAGCAAGAATGAATGCGGGAGGTTCGACATTCCCAGTTCTACTGTCCCAGAAAGTTTCCAGCTTGCTAGCTTGTAGCCATTTTCCCATTGAAGTCAGCGGGTGACACTTCACTCCACCTCCCTCTGGGGCGCCCCAGGCGCGGTCGGGGCTGCGGGGACAGGGGACAGGGAGGGGGGTCCCCGTGAGTCCTCCCTGTTAACTGTTTCTCAAGAAACACTCCCCATCCATCTGCGCTCCAAGAGCAAGAGCAGCGTGGGATGACTCACGGGCTCTGGCTAGCTCGTTCCTCTAACTCCTTTCTTTTGTGTGCGGTTAAAAAAAGAAGGAAGAAAATACGCACAGCCTACAGACACAACATCAACACGACGAGAAGCCCCACGGAGTTCGCAGGAGGTGAGGCGGCGGCCGCGCCACCCGCTCGGCTTCCCCAAACTCCACGCCCGGCGCAGGGAAGCGGCAGCTCGGTGGGGGTCCCCGGCGCCCCGGCCCAGGCACGCCGCTCGGCCGGGCAGCCAGCGCGGGGAGGCTGGCACTCGCGGCGCGGCCAGGGCGCCGCCTTTTCCCCTGGGCGGGCGGCCAGGCGGCCCGGCTGCGCCCAGACATCGCTTGCGCTGCGGCCAGCTGGCGGGTGGCGCGGGGGCCCGCGGCCAGGTGTCCGCTCCGGGGGACGCGCCAGAGGCGCCCGTGCGCCCGGGGTCGACGGGGAGCCCGCGCTGCCGGGGCGGCGGTGAGCGCGTCCCCCTACGCCGCGCCCTTTGTCCCGCGTGCCGCTGACAGCCGGGCGCACGGCGCCAGGGCCAGCATCCGCCGTGACCCCGGCCCCGGCCAACTCCTCCAGCCGCGCCGCCGCCGGGCCCGGCTCGGACTGCCGGAGCTCGGGGCGCGGCGGGCAGTGGGGACCGCCCGGGTCCGCTCGGCGCCCAACTCCGCTTGCCTAGCCGCGGCGCCCTCGGCCCTGCAGGGGCCGCCCCGCGTGTTACCTGCAAAGAGCCCGAGCGGCGGCCGCATCTCCCCGGCCGACGCGGGAAGTCCGGCAGCTACGGGCGCCTGCCCCGAGCTGGGCAGGGGGAGGGGCCGCGCGCGCCGCGCCCCCGCCCCCCGCCGTGTCCCCCGCCCCGCGCCGCCCGCGCCGCGCGCTCGCCCGCACCGCCCGCAGCTCCCCACGCGCGCGGGCGCCCCCCTCACACCCCGCCACCTCGGCCCGCCCCCTCCTCGCGGCCATTGGCTGCACCTGCCGTCACTTTCGCGGGCGCCGCCGTCCCTCTCGAGCTCATTGGCGGGCGCACCGGTGACGCCAGGCCAGAGGGAGCGAGTCGCGGCGCCGCGAGCCGCCAGGGGCTGAGAGGCGGACTCGGAGCGAGAAGAGGAAGCGGAGTCCTGGGCCCCGGGCCCCGGGCGAGGCCCGGGCGGCGGGAGGAGGCGGCGGGCTGCGGGGGCCACAGCGGGCGTGTACCCCCTTCCCCTCTGCCCCTCGCGGCGCTGGAGCTCGTTCCCGGCTTGTCCGGCGCTCCTCGCGCTGCTGGTGGCGCTCGGCGGAGCAGTGCTGCCGCGTCCCTGCAGGAAAGGGAGCTGGATCGCAGCGACCCGGACGATCCAGACTTCCTCCTGCCTGGGAGGAGCTGTTTAGAGTGTGTGTCAACTTTCTGCGTCTCTGGAAAGACCCGATGAGACTGCGTTCTTCCGTCCAAGGCCCTGCTGCTCCCCCGCCTTTGTTTTTAGCAGACCCTCTTCCACGGCCCTAGTCTCGCATCTCCTGCTGATCCACGAACCCTGCCGGCTCCTGCATCCAAGTCATTTTTGTCCTGAACTTCCGCACCCAACCACATTGCCACTCCGCGCGTTTCATAACCCGCATTCTTAGTAGATTCCTCTGCCTGCCGTGTCAAAAAAAAAAAAAAAAAAGAAACTTTCTCCACTTTCTACTGCCAAGCCTACAAAGTGTTAGTCGTTCAGTCGTGTCCGACTCTTTGAGACTCTATGAACTGTAGCCTCTGTCCATGGGATTCTGCAGGCCAGAAGACTGGAGTGGGTGACCATTCCCTCCAGGGGAATCTTCTGGACCAAAGGATGGAAAGTGAAAGTCGCTCAGTCGTGTCCAGTTCTTTGCGATCCCATGGTCTGTAGCCCACCAGGGATTCTCCAGACCAGAATACTGGAGTGGGTGGCCCATTCCCTTCTCCAGAGGATCTTCCCAACCGAGGGATCGAAGCCAGGTCTCCCGTATTGCAGGTGGATGCTTTACTGTCTGAGCCACCAGGGAAATCTCAAACCTACAAAGCTACCGCTGTTACTTAAAAAAAAAACAGATTCTGAACCCTCCCTCCATTCTGCTTTTCCCTCAGTATCACAGAATCCTGTCTTAGCTCAGGATTCTGATTACCTCCCTCTTCAATGGACCGAGTCATAGGCATTTCATGAGCCCCAAACCTTCCTCCCCTCCAGGTGCCCTTCCAGCTGCCCCTCTGCCTTGCTGCTACTCTCTGTAGCTGAGCCCGTTGAAAGGGTCGGCCCACGGCCCACCCTTCTTTAGTCTCCTAGATCGCGCTCAGTTCTTGGTTTTTGCATTCCACTGAACCTGTCTTGGCTACTTGCAGTCGGTAATACAAAGAACACTCTCCTACTTGTTCTACCTAATCTCTTGGCAAAGTTCATTCTTCCTTCTTAGAACACTCTGGTAAGAGCGATAATCTGCCCGTCCCCCCGTTCCCCCACCCCCAGTCTCCTTGGCTTGCTCTGGGTCTGCTTCTTGATAACATCCAAGTGATGTGTTTTAAAGATCTCAGCCCTTTGCTCTGAAGCCACAATTTTTCACTGCATGATTTAACACACTGCCAACATTTCAGTGAATATCTTCCAAATTTACAGTTCAGATCCTTCCTTCTCTGAGCTCCAAACCTGTGTATCTAGCTTCCTATTCAGCTTCTCCCCTTGGTTGTCACCAGAACCTTGAATGGAACTCGTGCAAAGTGAGAGGTGAGCTCTCACTGCTCTCTCCTCTTCAGGTCTCCCTGGCATGGTGATGTGTCCAGTACTTCCCCAATCTGCCATCACCCTTGGTATGTTAACACGTCACCAAGACTCTACTTGTGACATGTGGACCAAATATGAACAATTCTTTTCACTGCCGCGTTTAGTGCAGTGCAACTGTGTGTGTCTTCCTAACCCACATTCAGTGATGTCACAGTGGTAGATTGCGGTCAGCCACTGTGGTTGTGTTTCAGTTCAGTTCAGTGGCTCAGTGGTGTCCGACTCTTTGCAACCCCATGGACTGCAGCATGCCAGGCTTCCCTATCCATCACCAACTCCTGGAACTTACTCAGACTCATGTCCGTTGAGTTGTGATGCCATCCAACCATCTCATCCTCTGTCGTTTACACCATGGAAATTGGCAAACACAAATCGGGCTCAATTTGATGTTTTGCCCACTGTCTTCTTTGCTAGATTTAAGAAAGTGATGGGGGAAATAATAATGCAGATGAAACTTAAAAATGTGTTGCACTTAGTGATGACATGAAAAAATCTTAATTTGATGGGCTTAATTTGTACAAAGGTGAGACATAGTTGAACAGATGACATATCAGATTTAATGATAATGAATGTATTGGGAAAAGAGCAGATTGAGATGCAATTCCATTTGTGAAACCATGGCTGACTTACAAGCATTGGTTGGATATAGACACAACCCCTTAGCAGAAATCAACAAAAGCGTTGCATGAGATTCCATCAACTACCAGCACAGCTGGTGAAGAATCCGCCTGTAATGCAGGAGATCCTGGTTCAATTCCTGGGTTGGGAAGTTCCCCTGGAGGAGGGCAGGGCAACCCACACCAGTATTCTTGCCTGGAGAATCCCTACAAACAGAGGAGCTTGGCAGGCTACAGTCCATGGCGTTGCAAAGAGTATAAGCATTGGTTGGATATAGACACAAGCCTTTAGCAAAAATCAACAAAAGCGTTTCATGAGATTCCATCAACTATGTAGAAGTTGCAGGAAAAGAGTATTTGCCTGCTTTTATCATTACTTGCAAACTGTGTGTTACAATCCTTTATGTCATCTGTAACATATACACCTGTGTGTGTGCATGTGTGTGTATGCATAGGCATATATCTTTATTGTCTCCAGAGAACAAGTTGTTAAGCATTTACTAACATACTCAGTTCAGTTCAGTTCAATTGCTCAGTCGTGTCTGACTCTTTGCGACCCCATGAATCGCAGCACGCCAGGCCTCCCTGTCCATCACCAACTCCCGGAGTTTACACTGGTTGACATAAATTTTCCAGTGAGTGAATGGTGAAAAACGAAAGGTTATATTTAGCTTTACGACTGTCTTTCAATTCTCTATAGACAATACACTCCTTACTTCCAACCCCCAGGACGATTCCCTGCTCCCAGTGTTCTTAGACTGAAGGCCTCAATGCTGATGCCTGACCTGGCCCCTTGTTTGCTGCCCTTGAGTTATCTCCTGGCCCTGTCACCTCTGTTTCCTGAGCTGAGCCACGCGGGCCTCTTCTGGTCCTGGAGGGCTCTGCTCCTATCCATCCTGGACTTTTCACATACCCAAAAGTGCTCCCTTCTGCTCATCTCCATGATACTCCACAACTCTAATTCATACTTGGGTCTCTATGCAAATGTTCGTTGCTCAGAAAAGCCTTCCTTGAATTCTTTCTTTCAACACCCTTAGGTGCCTCTGAATATACTCTCATAGTTCTTATCACCATTGTTGTTATCTAACCACGCGATCATTATATCAAGCCCATCTCCATCATTAGACTTCCATGGAAGCAAGGACCACATCTGTCTGAACGACTGAACACCTTGCAGACAGTCCACGGTGTCTCTCAGAGCGAAGTACATTTCTGAAAGTCATTCTGATGTGACTGGCAGCGTTTAGAGTCAGAATTGGAATCTCCTGGCTTAATCCAGGGGTGTTGTGCTCCATGAACTGCTGAGCTAGCCGTGATCAAAATGATTTCATACCATGTACTGAGCACGGCGGCAGGCTCTGTGGAGAATATAAAGATAACCAGGGTGCTGATTCTGCCTGTCACAATCTTACGGTTTAATAAGAAGTATAAGCTGCAGAGAATGTCTCCCTGCTGCTGGGCCATCCACTGACCCCTACCTCCCAGCCCCAGCCCCTTGGGTAGGAGCTCTGGGATCACCACACTCATGGAAAGTTCTTAATGTGTGCCAGGCACTGTGCGGATGCTTTGCAGTTGTAATTTTATTTTATATTTTAAAAAAGACGTATTTAATTTTTTGGCTGTGGTGGGTCTGCTGCTACATGTGGGCTTTCTTTGGTTGCAGTTTCCGGTTTGAGTTTCTCTTTCTCTGTTATGGTGCACCGGCTTCTCATTGAGGTGGATTCTCTTGTTGCAGAGTAGGGGCTCAAGGTACGCGGGCTTCAGTAGTTTTGGCTCATGGGCTTAGTTGTTCTGGGCACGTGGAATCATCCCGGACAAAGGCTCGAACTCGTGTTCCCTACATTGGCAGATGGATTCTTGTCCACTCGACCACAAGGGAAGTCCCCCATCAGTATGTTTTATCAGGTGGCACTGGGAAGAGCAGAGTATCGAGGGAGATTTTTATTTTTTTAACCTCTCCGCGCAGCATGCGGAATCTTAATTCCCCTACCAGGCATAGACCTGTGCCCCCTTGCATTGGAAATGCAGAGTCTTAACCACTGGACCGCCAGGGAAGTCCTGAGAATTTTATTTTTAACACATAAAGGATTTAAATTTGTTTGTATGTTGAGAAGTAAGAACTAGAGGGAGAGGCTGAAGGTGAAGAAGAAAAAATAAATAATATGGATCATGGTCTCTTAAAACTAAGAAAAAATGTAACCCAGAGACAGGTTGGAATGGATACTTCTTTTCCCATTGAGCTAAAAAGAATTTAATGATGCTAAATAACATGAACTTCCCATTCGTGCACTGTCTACTTTTTTTGAAACATCTTATATTTTGACCTGTTCACCCACATTAACCAGTTGGCAGTCTATCTGCTCTCTCTTAAATTAACTGCCTCCTGTCTTTATTTCTCCTGAGTGTTCTTCTTTTCAAGAGACTCATGATCATTTCTATTTTTAGAATTCTCTGATTTCTGTAAGAGTTGTGAGAACTTTTGTAGGTCAATCAATATTTGCCTGGTACAGAATTTTTTTTTTTTGGTATTTTTATATGGATAAAAAATTGCTTTAAAAAGAATGCCAAAGGGTTTCATTTGCTTAATTTTAAAGCATCATATTTTTAACAAATCATTGTATTTACATGATATTTCTATAAATTTTCATTTTTAATGTGTGTTTTTAACACTAGGTATGTAACCATAAATTAAGCAACAAAGCTTGTGTACCCTATGTGGTTATATTTAAACCTAAACTTTAAGTCGTAAAATAATTGGTGAAAGCAGTGTGATATTAGAGGAGGAAATAAACAGCTAACACAGACAGCTTGCTCTGTGCCCGCAGCATCCTAGGCATGTTGTATATATTAACTCAAATAGCCCACCAGGCTTCTCTGTCCATAGGATTTTCCAGGCAAGAATACTAGAGTGGGTTGTCATGCCCTCCTTCAGGAGATCTTCCTGACCCAGGGATCAAACCTTTGTCTCTTAATGTCTCCTGCATTGGCAGGTGGGTTGTTTGATGCTAGTGCCACCTGGGACACCCTAATGTATAACATATTTACTGTATAAGGTAGATCAACTCTTTCCACCCCGCTATTGATAGATGTGGGCCTTGAGACACAGCAGAGTTATGTAACAGCTGGACGTGGCAGAGCTGGGAGGGAAGGTCAGACAGCCTGGCCAGGAACAGGTCAGGATTTATCCGTTCACTCTCTTGCCCTGACATGGCCAAGAATTTCAAAACCTGCATCTTTATTTCCTCAGCCTTTGCCGTCTTCCTGCATCTTATCCTCTTCTCTTCATCTCAGCTGTCTTACCTTAAATCTCTATTTAAAATAAATATTATGCTAAGATAACTGTGAACAATAATAACAGTTAATCTTCACTGACAACTTAGCATGTGTCATGCTTTCATAGATTATTTTATATGAACCTAATATCCACCTGGAGTTTGCTATTATTACTGATTTTACGGATGTATGGGCCAAATGAGTTGATGTATATAGCACGCTTAGGATGGTACGGGCACAGAGAAATATCTCCACCAGGTATCACACATATATAAAACATTTTGCTATAACTTTGCTGAGTTTGAGCTAAAACTGGTTAATGTCATCCAGGACAGTAAAATTGTAACCTTTTGACCAGAGAGAAACGACTTACATCTCCAGTGGACAAGGTCTACAGATTAACATGTAAATTCACAGGGATGGAACTCTTACCTAATAGTAAGTAGAGAAAGCAACTACAGGGAGTCCCCTAAAAAAGTCAGCAATATGTGGCTGAGCCTGTTAAACAATGCCCCACCTGTGCTAGCTCCCAGGGCTGTTGTAACAAATTACCATAAATTGAGTGGTTTAAAACCACATAAACTTTATTCTCTCACAGTTCCAGAGAAAAGAAGTCTGAAATCAGCATGCCACCCCCACTGGTTCCTTCTGGAGGCTGTGAACAGGAAACCAGGCATCTCTTCGAGCTGCTGGTGGTGCCTGGTGACCCCTGGTGTGGCTTGGCTTGTAGACGCGCCACCCCAGTCTCTGCCTCCTTTGTCACATGGCGTTCATCCCTGTGAGCCTGTCGTCTCCCTGTGTTTCCTCTCGATAAGGACACCAGTCATACTGGGTTGGGGTCCCATGGTACTCCAGTGTGACCTCATCTTGACTAATTCCATTTGCAAAGATCCTATTTCCAAACACAGTCACATTCTGAGGTTCTGGAAAGGGCATGGCTCTGAGAGGCAGGGAGGGGACACTTTTCAACCCAGTATATTCATTATGACAGTAAAAGGACATGCCACCTACTTTTGAATCTTATTTCCAAGTTTGAAAGACTTCTCAGCTGTGGCAGTCACTTACATTCCTAGTCGATCCCTGATGTCAGGAAGCAACAGTTAGAACTGAACATGGAACAACAGGCTGGTTCCAGATAAGGAAAGGAGTACGTCAAGGCTGTATATTGTCACCCTGCTTATTTAACTTATATGCAGAGTACATCATGAGAAACACTGGACTGGATAAAGCACAAACTGGAATCAAGATTGCCGGGAGAAATATCAATAACCTCAGATATGCAGATGACACCACCCTTATGGCGGAAAGTGAAGAACTAAAGAGCCTCCTGATGAACATGAAAGAGGACAGTGAAAAAGTTGGCTTAAAACTCAACATTCAGAAAACTAAGATCCGGGCATCTGGTCCCATCACTTCATGGCAAATAGATGGGGAAACAATGGAAACAGTGACAAGACTGTATTTTTTTAGGCTCTAAAATTACTGCAGATGGTGACTGCAGCCATGAAATTAAAAGACACTTACTCCTTGGGAGGAAATTTATGACCAACCTGTGAAAGCGAAAGCCCCTCAGTCGTGTCTGACTCTTTGTGACCCTGTGGACTATACAGTCCATGGAATTCTCCAGGCCAGAATATTGGAGTGGGTAGCCTCTCCCTTCTCCAGGGAATATTACCAACCCAGGGATTGAACCCAGGTCTCCCGAATTGCAGGCAGATACTTTACCAGCTGAGCCACAAGGGAAGCCCACCTAGACAGCATATTAAAAAGCAGAGACATTACTTTGCCAACAAAGCTCTGTCTCGTCAAAGCTATGGTTTTTCCAGTAGTCATGTATGGATGTGAGTGTTGGACTATAAAGAAAGCCGAGCGCTGAAGAATTGATGCTTTTGAACTGTGGTGTTGGAGAAGAGTCTTGAGAGTCCCTTGGACAGCAAGGAGATCCAACCAGTCCATTCTAAAGGAAATCAGTCCTGAATATTCATTGGAAGAACTGATACTGAAGCTGAAACTCCAATACTTTGGCCCCCTGATGTGAAGAACTGACTCATTTGAAAAGACTCTGATGCTGGGAAAGATTGAAGGCAGGAGGAGAAGGGGACAACAGAGGATGAGGTGGTTGGATGGCATCACTGACTCAAGGGACATGAGTTTCAGTAAACTCCGGAAGTTGGTGATGGACAGGGAGGCCTGCTGTGCTGCGGTCCATGGGGTCGCAAAGAGTCGGACACGACTGAGTGACTGAACTGAACTGAACTGACATCTTATGTGTTTCAGTGTTAGTCACCCAGCTGCAAGAATCTCTATGCTTATTGATAAAATACAAAGGAAAGATACTATGTGTGTATGTGTGCTCAGTCATGTCCGACTCTATGTGACCCGGCGGACTGTAACCCATCAGACTCCTCTGTCCATGGGATTCTCCAGGCAAGAATACTGGAGTGGGTCGCCATTTCCTACTCCAAGGGATCTTCCCAATGCAGGGATCGAACCCGTGTCTCTTGCTTCTCCTGCATTGGCAGGCAGATTGTTTAACTCTGTGCCAAAGGTAGAGATAAAATAAGAATGCTTGAATGTAATGATGCAAAAGCTTCATGTCCAGTGCAGGTCTCAGGTCACTCAGTGATCTTCCTTGGGGGAGAAATCATTTTCTTGAGCTATTTTGAGCTTGTAGCTATTTCTTGAGCTTGTAGCACGCCCCTAGAATTATTTAGGCCGATTCAGGAGAGTCAGTCTTGACTCACATTAAAAACGGAGGAGGGGATTTTAAGGCAGCTTAAAATTTTAAGGCAGTTATACAGGCAGCTTCCCTGCCCTCCTCCCCTGGAGGAGGGCATAGCAACCCACTCCAGTCTTCTTACCTGGAGAATCCCATGGACAGAGGAGCCTGGTGGGCTACAGTCCGTGGGGTTGCAGAAAGAGTCGGACACGACTGAGCAGCTGAGGACACACGAAAAAGGCGCTACTCTTCATCTAAGTTGGTCTCTGTAGCACAGCTCTTTAGAGCAGACTTTTTTTGGTGGGGGCGTTGGGAAGTCACTTACAAGCCAGGTTTTAGTGATACGAATGTTAGGTGAATAAGGATCCATTACCCTGAGGAAGATTTCGGTGTAATTTAACAGGAGCTCTTTGAGACTCTGTTCCCCTAAACAAACAGCACCTGTGGTTTGGCCGAGGTGGTTACTGAATCAGAAGGCAGGTAGCTTTGAGAGGAAAGCGACTGAGGCTCATTTCCTATACTTTCCGTGTTCGTTCATTTTTTAATTTATAAAAATGTTTTGGCCACCCTATGCAGCATGTGGGATCTAGTTCCTTGACCAGGGATGGAACCTTCGGCCCCTGCAGTGGAAGCAGGGAGTCTTAATGGCTGGATGACCAGGGAAGTCCCCCTATGCATTCACTATTGAGATTCCGTGTTTTTCAGACTTTTTCTGATGAGTCAGAATGGCCCCAACCCAGCTGAAGTCGGTTGATGGGAAAACCTGCCTAGGACTCCAGTGGGAACTCATGTATCTATCCTTTCATCAGCCTGTCTATATCTATCTGTCTATCTGTCTACCTATCTATCCATCTACATTGATCTATTTGGGAGGGAAGATATCTGGGCTGGTGAACTAGCCTCAGTGCAAGACTTAAATAATTGTGGGCTTCCTAAATTTAAATGTTCTGGCCAAGACTCATGCTGGAGAAATGGTTGACCGTGTGGCTGAACTAAATGTGTTATCTCCTAAGCTCTAGTCTAGGGTACTGCTGCTGCTGCTAAGTCACTTCAATCGTGTCCGACCCTGTGGGACCCCACAGACGGCAGCGCACCAGGCTGCCCCATCCCTGCGATTCTAAAGGCAAGAACACTGGAGTGGGTTGCCATTTCCTTCTCCAATGCGTGGAAGTAAAAGTGAAGTCGCTCAGTCGTGTCTGACTTGTAGCGACCCGATGGACTGCAGGCTACTAGGCTCCTCCGTCCATGGGATTTTCCAGGCAAGAGTACTGGAGTGGGGTGCCATTGCCTTCTCGAAGTCTAGTTCTGTCCAAAACCAAGAAGCCATAATTGCCAACCGGGCATCTATCAAACATGGTGGTCCCAGAGCAAGAGTGCTTGGCTTAACCTGCAAAACTCAGGTTTTCCTCTGTCTGGTCTTTGGGGGCTGAGCAATTCAACTTTCAATTCTTGGCACTGAAATGTCAGGTATATGGAAGATTTCCAGAAGAAGATAATGACATTTCTAATGAATAGGGCAGGTGATGACTCAAGCAAGAAATGCGGAAAATAACATGGATAATGATCTTGATTTTCTCCAGGTTGATAAAGTAACTCAACCAGTTACAAGGCTGTCAGTGACATTTTTGCCTAATTTTCTTCTTGTTTCAAGTCACCACTAGGTAAGGTGAATCCTTCCTTCCCCCCTTCTTGTTATGAAAACTCTGGCTTCCTGCCTACAATTGTGTCATTCTTATTTCTGGAAAAATAGTCAAGAGAGTTGGGTAGAATGATCTCATTGAGAACAAGTGATGACACACATCCTGTTAGTTTTCTTTTGGCATTTGATAAAGTGCACTTTGTGTCTTTCTCTCTCTTTTTTTTTTTTACAGCGTTTGTTTTATAAAAGGCAGAGATGCTGTCATCTCTATGGAGTAACTGATACAGAAGAGGTCCAAGTGTAATCTGGAGCTGTTGGAAATGCTGTTATTGTTGCTGTTTTGGTAGCTCTTTTCAAAATTAGCTTTATGTTTAAAAATGTTACTTTTCATAAAACATTTATTATGAAGCAGAATAATAAAGAGACAAAACATCAGAAATTCTACCTCACAATGGTGACCATGTTGGTGCATACAGATCCTATCTGTACATGGTTTTAATAAATGTATACTATATATGTACATGGTTTTAATAAATGTGTACTATACATTTATACATTGGGTTTCCCTTATAGCTCAATGGGAAAGGAATCTGCCTGCAATGCAGGAGACCTGGGTTCGATCTCTGGTTCGGGAAGATCCCCTGGAGAAGGAAATGGCAACCCACTCCAGTATTCTTGCCTGGAGATCCCATGGACAGAGGAGCCTGATGGGCTACAGTCCATGGGGTTGCAAGATTTAGACATGATTTAGCAACTAAACCACCACCACATTATACATATTCTGTAACTGACAACATTACTCAGCGATTTGTGTTGGTCATCTTTCCATTTCTGTAAATCTAAGATCTAGAAATCACTTATGATGGTTGGAGATTATCAGGTTGTCCATACCATAATTTGGTTACTTTCCTATTGAAGGTCACATTGGTTGCTTCCGATTTTCGTCCTTATAAACAATGCTAAATATCTTTGTGCCTACATTTTCACATTTTGCAATTATTCTATTAAGATAAATTCCTTGAAGTGGGATTGCTAGTAAAAATATACAAACATTTTGCAAAAAGATTTCTAGAAAGGTTACATCCATTTATATTTCTTGCAACAGTCCATGAAAATCTATTTCTCCATATCTTGCCCAAATATTTTTTATCAATATACTTCATCTTTGCCAGTTTGAGAGCCCAGGAAAGTTTAATTTTGTTTCAAAAATGTTACGAGTATCAGTGAACCATGAGTAAGCTGTGCTCACAGCTTCTTCTGCATTTAAGATTGAAACAACTTCTTTTCTTCCTTCTCATAGTTCATCCTCTCCCCTCTCTTTCTTCCTCTTCCCCGGACTCCTGGTTCTTCCCCCCTTTATCCCTTCGTACAGGAGATAAAATGATCCATGATGAGATTCCCAGTCATTTTATTAAGATTGATGGAATAGCTGTTCTAAGTCCAGAAAATAAATTACCTCATTGCAGAACTGTGCCTCCTGAGTCCATAAAAATAAGCGTTAGCTGACAGTGGAAATGATTTCATCAGTTGATTAACACTTTCGTTAAACACCTATTTTCTGCAAGGCACTGAGCTAGCCGATGGGGAAGAAAGAAAAGATACATGCATGAAAGGGGTTCTCACTTTAGTTCCTCTCCCATTTTTGTTCTGAGCACCTTGTGTACAATTGTGGTCACTCTCGTTCTAGTGTGTTAATTCAAACATGTTTACGGTGCTCCCAGCGTATCAGCCACTTAAGAAGCAGGTGCCTGTAGGAAACGTCTTTCTTTATGCTCTTCCTGGTTTCTGTTTCCCAGGGCCATGGTAACAAAGTACCACAAACTGGGGGCTTAAAACAATAGAAATATATTC
The DNA here is from genome assembly GCF_023699985.2 of Odocoileus virginianus. Taxonomy (NCBI): domain Eukaryota; kingdom Metazoa; phylum Chordata; class Mammalia; order Artiodactyla; family Cervidae; genus Odocoileus; species Odocoileus virginianus. Next base: position 33,179,897 of record NC_069681.1, on the reverse strand, counting down.
TCTTGTAGTTGTGGAAGCCAGAGTCCAAAATCAAGGCATTGGCTCCTTCTGAAGCATCTAGGGGAGGATCCATCATCGCCTCTTCCAGTTTCTTGTGGCTCCAGGCTTTCCCTGGCTTGTAGCAGTATCACTCCAGGCTCTGCCTCTGCCGTTTCATCACCGTCTTTTCCCTCTGTGTCTGTCTGTATCCAAATGTTCCTCTTCCTTACAGCAGAGACTGACTCAACATTGTAAAGCATTTATTCTGCAATAGTAAAATAAAAAAAGAAGAGGAAACAAATGTTCCTCTTCTTGTAAGGACCCCAGTCATGTTGGATTAGGACCCATCCTACTCCGGTAAGGGAGCTTTGCTCAGTTGCTTCAGCTGTGTCCAGCTCTTTGTGACCCTATGGACTGTAGCCCACCAGGCTCTTCTGTCTATGGGATTTCCCAGGCAAGAATACTGGAGTGAGTTGCCATGCCCTCCTCTAGGGGATCTTCTCAACCCAGGGATCAAACCCACAAACTTGTGTCTCCTGCACTTGCAGGCACATTCTTTACCACTGAGCCACTCCAGGGCAACCTCATCTGGACCTGATGATATCTGCAAAGACCTTATTCCCTGGTGGCTCAGGTGATAAAGAATCCGCCTGCAATGTAGGAGACCCGGGTTGGATCCCTGGGTCAGGAAGATCCTCTGAAGAAAGGAATGGCTACCCACTCCAGTTAGCTCGCCTGGAGAATTCCAAGAATTCTCCTCTGGAAAGGAGCCTGGTGGGCTGCAGTCCATAGGATCAGAGTCAGACATGACTGAGCAACTAACATTTTCACTTTTGTTATTTCCAAATAAGGTCACGTTCACAGGCACAGGGATTAGGATTTCAACGTGTGTTTGGGGCGGGTGGTCACAATTCAACCCACAGCTCCTCTTTTCTTTCTCTTCCTTCTGGTTAGCCTTTTCCTTCCCATGCTATGCTGCTGCTGCTGCTGACTTGCTTCAGTCGTGTCTGACTCTGTGCGACCCTAAGGACTGCAGCCCACCAGGCTCCTCTGTCTATGCGATTCTCCTGGCAAGAATACTGGAATGGGTTGCCACACCCTCCTCCAGGGGATCTTCCCCACCCAGGGATCGAACCCAGGTCTCCCACATTGCAAGTGGATTCTTTACTGTCTGAGCCAATGGAGAAGTCCAAGAATACCGCAGTGGGTAGCCTATCCCTTCTCCAGGGATTGAACTGGGCTCTCCCGCATGACAGGCGGATTCTTTACCAACTGCACTACCAGGGTAGCCCCTCCCATTTGTAACTTTCCCGTCTTTTCCGCACGTCGGAATCCTCCATCTTTAGTCACCTCCACCACAGACTGGCCTCCCCTTCATTTCTCCAGCTGCAGATCGAACCCTATGTCTCTCAGAGGTGATGCTGGCTTCCCTGGAGGTGGGTCCCAGGGGCCCAGAGGTACACAAAGGGGAAGAAGCCTAGGCAAGTGTCTTTAGAGTCACAAGTGTCTTAGTAATTGCTTTCTTTCTCCCACTTTTCCAGTGTCCAATAGTCTCGAACATATCACCCACTGGTAAAAACTCTGAAAGGCAAGAGCTGAGGAAAAAAAGAAGGAAAATAAGGCTGAAGACATTCTCTAGATAATTACAGCAGGCAATTAATCTAATTAAGCCAGTATTATTCAGTCCCTTTCCTAAGACCTGCCAGAATGTTATCAGATTTCCATGAAGTGTAGCAGCATATTAAAAAAAAAATAGAAAAGGATTATAGCTCTTAACCTTGGCAACAAAACTTACAGTAAATCCATCAATTCCATCTCATTCTCTCTCTGTTTGTTCCAGTGGGTCCTGCCTTTATCAACAGCAGGGGTTGCAATTGGACAGTACATCATTGGTGCCTAATGCTTGCGTGATTCCAATTAGATCAACTATCAGAGCTGATTTAAGTGCCGACGTATACACTTTATCAAGCTGAGCCAGCTTCCGGTCTGGAAGAACCAATGCCTCTGGTGTCAGCTGTCTTCCCTCAATCACACAAGAGTGGGGGTTATGCTCAGATCTTAATGGACACTCGTGTATTATCTCTGTTGTTGATGGATGCTCTGTTCTCCTGTGGGTCTCTCCCACAGAAAGGGACACCCGTGGACTTTAGCACCCTGATTTCTGGCATCCTGGGTGGGAAGATGAAGATGGTCATATTATGGGGACATGTTTCAAGCCACTGCCTGCCAACTCCCATGCAAGTAAGAAAGGCTGGTCTGTTGGTTTGCTGGAGCTGCCAGAGCAGAATACCACAGACTGAGTGGCTTAAACAAGACATTTATTTTCTTACAACTCTGGAGGCTGCAAGTCTGATGAAGGTATCAGCTACTTTGCTTTTTTCGAGAACTTTCTCTGTGGCTTGCAGATGGCTGCAGACTGCAGTGTCCTGTGGTGTTTGTGCACACCTCTGGTGTCTCTTTGCACATTCAAATTTCCTTTCCTTTGCCTTAAAAAAAATTATTTATTTAGTTACTTAGTGCTGGGTCTTTGTTGCTGCGTGTGGGCTTTGTTTCAGTTGCAGCGAGTGAGGTCTCCTCTCCGGCTGTGATGTGTGGGCTTCTCTTGCCGTGGAGCACAGACTCTAGGGTGCGTGGGCTCAGGAGCTGTGGCATACGGGCTTAGGTGCTCCATGTCATAAGCAATCTTCCTGGACCAGGGATTGAACCTGTGTCTCCTGCATTGGTGGGTGGGTTCTTTACCACTGAGCCACCAGGGAGGCCTCCAAATTTCCTTTTCTTATAAGGACACCTGCTGGGCTGCCCGCTCCCCCTTATACCGCAGACGCCCATGTCTCTGGCTGGGACGGGAGGTGCTCTGTGCCCGGTCCACTCAGCTGATCACCAGGGCTGGCTGAGTCCATGTCTCTTCTTATGTGTGTGTGCGTGTGTGCGCGTGTGTGTGTATGCGCACTCGTGTGTTGGCTTGTTGACATTTTTGATCTGAGCCATGAAACTGGTCAGGATTCAGGCAGGTGGAGATGGGAAGGCCTTGCCTAGTGACCTGGATAGGATGCCAGGCAGGGAAGTGGGTGAGGCAGGCTCTGTCCAGCCTCCACCTGAATCCTCCCGGGGCCTCCATCTTTTCTCTTCTTCCACCCCAGCCTCACCCCCATACAAACTGTGGTGTGTTTTGCGTCCAACAGCTCTGTGCCTGGGACTCTGGGAGGCCTGCCCAGGGGTCCCCCAGCAGCTTTGTCTCCTCACAAAGAGCTCCCCGAGTACTGGAAGTGAGGGCTCATCTTCCCTGCCCCCGCCACCCAGCCCTCTGCCAACCATCTGTTACTGGAATGGGAAGGTCCTGAAAACTTCCCCTTGAGGCTTAATCTAAACTTCCCTGCCCAGGTCAGCCCCTTCCCCCTCTGCTCCCCTGTGTCGGAAGTCACCCCTCTTCCAGGCTCTTTCCCCTCCCCTGTCTAGGTCCCTCAGTAAGTCACCTGCATGTGAATTCTCATCTCATATGAAGCCCACATAAGATGTTAGGAATATGTGCAGGGAAGAAGCATAGCTCGCTTTAACTGCAGAGAAGAAAGGTGAGCCAGGACCATGTTACAGATGGCTTTGAAAGCCAGGCAAAGCAGGAAGGAAGCTAGAAGCAATAAACCAGCTCCAAGGCTATTTTAATAATCCCGAGTTACCGAAGGCTTCGAATAATTTGTAGGATGTGGCAGCAGGTGGTGAGGGATGGGGTGCACGTGAGGGGTTCCGGAAGCTGGATTGGTTGATATGGAAACCGACTCCCAGGATGAGAGAGAAGAAAGCATCAAAACTGATGCCAAGTCCTGAGTCTTGGCATCTGGGGAAGCGAGGCTCCAGGAACAGTAATGGGAAACGCAGAGAGGAGGGCTGATATAGAAGGACATGGTGAATTCGGTCTCTGATTATGGCCTGCCACACTGAAGTCTCACGTTTTAACCCAGAATTAATGTTTCCTTCCCTTGCATGCTTCTCAATTTATCTTTCAAGTGCAGACAATTCTTTCCAAGTCATCATCTTGCCTAATTTTTAGATTGCTATGGCTTAGTTGTTGTTTGATCATTTATAGCCCTGGCTCTTCAACATCAAAGGAGAGTTTGCAGGGGGAAAAGAGAAGAAAGATCTCGTTGCAGGGACAGTAAGTTAACACAGAGCTGTGTGTTGGCTTCTTTTCTAGGTTCTTCAGTGGCAGGCACTGCGTTTAGATAACACGTAATGTCAACCCAGCAGTCCGCTGCAGAGAATTGAGCTCTTAGATGATTACATTTAACATTGGGGCTGAGTTTCCTGCATATTTAAAAGATGAACCTTGTCCTTCTTCATGCTTCTGGGAGACACTCATCAGTTTGCAGAAGCAGAATGGGTGAACTTGTAGACCCAGAAATTCTGAGCAGTAACGACACAGTATAACCAGTGTATCGCTGAAATCATTTTTCTCAGACACAATACTGTGCTTTAGTGTCAGTGTTAATCTCAAGGCTGCATTTTGCTTGGGAATATGAGCCCCGGTACTATGAAATGGGAAATACCCAAAGGTGCTTGCTTTCAATCTACACACAAGTTAAACGGACCATCTTAAAGTGGAGGTATCACCATCGTTGTCGGGGCGCCTGGGGTTTCTTTCTCTCCAAATTTACTTGTTCCTCCTGTTGGATGATGGTGCTAACATCCGAGCAGCAGCTCTCTGACTCTCTTGTTTTAGAAAAGAAGGACCAAGCCGCAGAAGAAATGGATGCCTTAATTAAATTATTCATAAATTGATTTAAACTCACTGACCCTTATGTGCTAGACACAGTGCTCAATGCTAAACACTCGGGTCACAGAGATGGAGTGTGGCCCCCACCCGGGGGGATTGTAGGCTACTCGAGGTTTCAGATGTGAAATGGATGATCTCAGTCCAGCTTGCTCTGGTACCTGGAGGTCTCACTCGGCTGCAGAGAGGAGGGAACCCTCGGGGGGGTTACTGGAAAGCCCGTTCTAGGTCTCTCTTCCCACCTGTGTGTTTCAGATGGAGCTCAGATTGAGCACACCTTACATCAGGCCCTTTTGAGAGAAGATTCCTCAAAAATTTGGATATAGTATAAGTCTATGACCCAGCAATTACACTCCTAGATGTACATCAAAGAGAAAGGAAAATGTGTCCACACAGAAACTTATTGCAACATCATTCATAAAAGCTAGAAGGTGGAAGCAACACGAATTCCTGTCGCCTGATGAATGGACACGCGGATGTGGTCTCTCCATAAAGTGATATCCATAAAGTGTATAGGACTCAGCCAGACACAGAAATGAAGCCCTGACACAGGCGACGGTGTGGATGGATGAACCTTGAAAGCTTGAGGCTAAGGGGAAGAAGCCAGACACCAAAGGGCACGTATTGTTTGCTTCCATTGATATGAAACGTCCAGAATAGACAAATCCAAAGTGACAGAAGGCCTATTGTGGTTGCCTGGGACTGGGGGGAGGGGAATGGAGAGTGACTGCTTATTAAGGTACAGCGTTGCCTTTTGGGGTCATGAAAACATCTTGGGACAGGACCGAAGTGATGGTGAACACTAGTGTATTAAATGCCACTGAATTGTACTCTTCAAGATGGTGAATTTCAGGTGCATGAATTTTAGTTCACATATGTATAGAGAGAGGCTCAGTGGTGAAGACTCTGCCTGTACTGTAGAAGCTGCGGGAGACACGGGTTTGATCCCTGGGTCGGGAAGATCCCCTGGAGGAGGGCATGGCAACCCACTCCAGGGTTCTTGCCTGGAGAATTTCATGGATAGAGGAGCCTGGTGGGCTAAGCCCATGGGATCACAAAGAGGCAGACATAACTGAAGCGAGTTAGCACACACAGATGTACTGTGCTTTTTTAATGCTCTCTTGCTGCTGTCTTGAAATTTTGAATCATGTTTAAACAAGCAACACTACCTCTTAATTTTGTACAGGGCCCTAGAAATTATGTAGCTGGTCCTGGGTGGGAGAATTTACAGAAATTGGCAAATGCCACAAATCAGGGGTTTCTCCTCTAGGAAAGGTGCTTTCTGAGGTGTGATCGGATGTGGAAGGGAAAGTTAGGGGAGTCAGAGGAAACTGTCTGTTAAGTTCCTGGCCTAGATGATAAGATGATAGTGAGTTATGAATCCATTTATTACTGTATCAAAGAAATATGTGATGACTGCCTCTCCTGCCTTAGGGACTTTGCAAAGTCTAGGAACTAAAATGGGTCCTTTGCGGTGGTCTCCAACCTTTTCGGCACCCGGGACCGGTTTCATGGAAGAAAATTTCCAACAGGCTGGGGGTGGGAGGGATGGTTTCGGGATAATTCAAGTGCATTACACTTATCGTGCACTTTGCTATTATTACATCAGCTCCATCTCAGATCATCAGGAATCAGATCCCGGTAGTTGGGGACCCCTGTTTTAGAGAATGGCACCCAGTCTCATGTGGCTGAAGTTGGGGTGCTTCTTGGGGTGTGGAGATGAGACCAAAGAGGTGATGCTGAGTGGGTGCCAATCACCAGGATCATGGCTAAAATTTTGGTTTATTTGGCAAGTGGTGGGGAACCACTATAGGCTATACCTAGATTTTCACTGTAGAAAAATCCTCTTTGCGAGGGTGGGAAGTAGACTGGAGTCAGGGGACCAACCAAGATGCATTTAGGATGCATCTAGGATGGGGATGAGAGCGGCTTGCCCTGCTAATGTGGTGGCAGTGGGGAGAAAGAGAAGTGAACTGAAATATTTGGGTAAAAATGGCAGAGTTTGATGCCTGGATGTGGGAAATGAAGGAGAGAGTCAGGGAGAGTAAGGTTTCTGGTATGGATGTCTACATAGGAAAATATAGAGAAAAGCAGTTCAAATATCGCTGAAACATCTCTTTTGTCCCTGAAACTGTCCTATCTTATTTTGCTTAGAGAGGGTGTGAAAGTCTCACACAGGCAATCAAAATCAAGACACAAAAATGTATAATTCAATGAAAATCTGCTCCAGGAAAAAATTATACCCAGAAAATGTTTGTTCACTACAAGTGCGTCTTGTTTCTAAGCCAATGTGGGAGATGTATACAAAATTCAGTTTCCTAACAACAATAAAATATGGATGAACAAACCCAATGTCTCATGGCCTGTTGCCTTAAGTTGGACAGAACTCAGGCCTGGGAAGATATAGGAAGATGATGGAAGGATAGAGATGTAACTGAGGGCAGACTGGTCATAAGTGAAATTTAGAGGTTTAGCATGTGGAAGGGAGCCTTGCTTTAAATGGAAGTTTGTGTGATGTCATCTTTTTAGAATTTTGTGCTAAAGGAAAAAATAAACCCAATGACTGTGCTAGGGAAAGTGAAATGTATTCAATTCACTTCCACAAGTAGGTATGGATTCAATTTTATTTTTAAAATATGTTTGTCTTAGACCCTGTACACTGAAATACAAAGAGTTAGTTTCTGCCCTCAAGGAGCTTATCATCATGAGTTGAAACAGCCAGCTCCAATACATGAGAGACAGTATGCAAAAGAACAATGGCCAGACGTGTGGTGTAAAATTAAAAAAAATAACATTCTGATCCCAAATCTTCAGCAGCCAGCTCAGGAAACCTGTCCACTATCTACAGTAACCAGCTCAGAAAGCCAGCCTGCTATCTGTAAGTTAGACTTGTAGAAGTAAGAAGGCTATTTCTAGGAACGAGGCCAGGAAGACAAACAATAACAGCTATAGGGAACAGCCCCAAATGGCCAGGACTTGATTCATATCTGACAATTTCCTTGGTTTTTTTTTTTTTTTTGCCTCTACGTCCACCTTCTTACCAATCAGAGAAAGCCAAATAGACGCCCTAATCTATCGTTGGCCCGCCCCCAGCTTCCCAGGCCAACAGCCTCCAATTAGGGAGGAGCCCTCCCTTTTCTCTCTGAGGCTCTCCCAGCCCCTGCCTGCCCTGAGTTTCTGCCAGGGGCAAGTGGTGGCGGTTGATTCTCTTGCTACAGCAAGCACTGGATAAACAGCCTTTGCCTGTTCTCCTTTGGATGATCTTCATTTATTTCCCCAGAGAGAAGGCAGAATAAAGTCAATGCCAAAAATACCTAAAAATTTCACACTGTGGGGGAATAAAGGAAAGAGTAATTCATTCTGTTGGAGAAAACTGGGAAAGGCAGAGTTGCAACAATCAGCTAAAAAAACACCCATACACTCCTAAATAACTTCTTCTTTTAAGTTCTGGGACGTTAATGCTAAAGTGAAGTGAAGTCGCTCAGTCGTGTCTGACTCTTTGCAACCACATGGACAGTATCCTGCCAGGCTCCTCTGTCCGTGGGATTTTCCAGGCAAGAATACTGGAATGGGTTGCCATTTCCTTCTCCAAATGCTAAAGTAACTTGTAGACTTTTCACAAAGGGCAAGACGCTGTTCAGCCTCTGAAGGGAAAGAGTAATCCTGGCACATTCGGTTTAGATCCGCCCTCCTGCTCAGGACTCCAAGACAAACTTGAATCACTGCAATTGACAGGCGTTCATCTAAACTTCAGGGACTCTGTTGGATGTGAGCATAAACTGTGGTTTGGGTAAGAAAGGCTGTGTGGTTTTGTTACTATTGGCCAAACGGCATTTTGAGATGTTTATGGGTTTTCAGCCCAGTTTCTCCCCTTTATTCCCCTTATTCAGACAGGCAGCAGAAGCTAATATTCCTTGTTCAGAGAAAGCTTGTGACCAATTGATTTGTTTCCGAAACATAAACCCATTGAAGAGATGAGGCTGTCGATCCCTGAGGGGAACTTCCAGTAAGAGGATTCTGCCTGAAGAGCTGGTGAATCAGGAGAGAGAGGTGCAATAGAGGTCCCCCTGATCTCCTGAGCCCCTTCACACCGCGGATTAGAAAGAGTCTGGTAAGAAGAGAGGAGAAGCTGGGCGTCTTTGAGGAGAGGGTCCTGCTTATGGCTTCCCAGAGGCACTGGAGGACCCCAGGCAGGAGGGGCGGTGGCTCCACAGCTCCTGTGGGCAGGTGGAATCCCACACGTGGACGTCAGCAGCAGAGCTCTGTGGCCAGCCCGACATTGCAAAGAGAAGATGTCTCAGCCATAATCTGGGTGAACCCCCCAGTGTTTGTCCAGAGGGCTAGTCCCAGAACCATGGCAAAACTCCATAGCCTTTCTGGTTTTTTAAAAATTTATATTTATTTGGCCAAGCCAGGTCTCAGTTGCAGCACGTAGGATCTTTCACTGTGGCACGTGAACTCTTAGTTGCAGCATGTGGCCCTAGTTCCCTGACTAGGGATCGAACTGTGAGCCCCCAACCCCCCGCACTGGGAGCGTGAAATCTTAGCCATTGGACCACCAGTCCCTCCATAACCTTTTGATAGCTCCAGGGACCCGTCTGGAAACTCTGAAAGTGGTTGAGTTTACATTTTTCTACCAGCCTTATAGCATTGGCATTGGAATCAGAAATCAGGCTGATTTATATAGGGGTGTTTCTTGCACCTGAGTGTGTGGACTGTAACTCATGTATAAATGTGATACCTACAGGAAGTTAACAAACACGGAGAGACTGTAGAATCAATGCCAACAAATCACCTCACGTCGTGTGTGTACAAGCTCAGGGTGGTCCGTGTGTACGGAGGCACGCACGTCTTGGGGAGAGGGAACGAGCAGGAGAGATGGTTCTGTTATCTAGCCACCCGGATACTAGGTGAGGCCCCGAAGCGGGTCTGTTTCCAGTTGGGTGCCGGTTTCTTTGCTCTTCCTGCCCCGCTTTCTTCTGGCAGATTCTGCAGCCGCTCTTTGTGCCAGGATTCCATTTGTGAGTTGGATAAGAAGTCAGACTCCCTCGGGGAAATGCACTGAGTGGGAGCTGAAAGCAGAGTAGGGATGATGAGGAGGTTGGGAAACGTCAAATCTTTGTTACAGGAATTCTTGTGTTGCTGTTATCTGGGCTTAAGAGAGAAGAGGCCTGGAAGGTATTTCTTTTGGGAGTCAAATGTTTTGAAACAAGCAAGATTTCGGGGAGCACATCAGCCATATCTATAAATAACGAAATGGGATTTCTTGAAAAATAACTAGACTGAATTTCAAACAGGAAAACTAACAGATCCTAACTTGTGCCTTTACGTAGGTGACCCCTGGACCCTTCCGGTCACTCCAGCTCCACCCCAAGGAACTGCTATCCTAACTTCTCATGCCACTGGTCAGTTTGTTTATATCTGAACATTATATGAATGGAATATATAGTTTGGTTCCTTTTATTCAAAATCAGTTTTTGAGGCTCAGTGGTATCAACGCTTTAAGGCAAACCGATTAATCACACTTCAGAATGTTTCAATGGAACCTAGATGTCATATAATTATTTAATAAGCACCATCATCCTTTACAAACACACACACACAAATCTTCCTTAAACATTGGGAAAACCTTTATTTTCTCTTTCTCCTCTACCTGCATTTCCATTTCACTTTCCCACTAAATTTTATCCTAATGTAATACAATTTTATGCTTAAGAATCTTTATTGTTCACCCTATTATACATGTTTGCAATAAAATTATGAGTCTTCCCAGGTGGCTTGGTGATAAAGAATCCACCTGCCAATACAGGAGATGCACATTCCATCCCTGGGTTGGGAAAATCCCCTGGAGAAGGAGATGACAACCCACTCCAGTATTCTTGCCTGGGAAATCCCATGGACAGAGGAGCTTGATGGGCTACAGTCCATGGGTCGCAAAAGAGATGGGACATGACTTAGTGACTTAACAACAACAATAACAATTAAAATTATGCCTACTGATTGAAAATCTTTTTTCCTATGACTCTCGGGCTCTTAGTGATAAGAAGTTTATTCTATATTTAGTTATAATTTAAATGAGAATGTAACTGAGCAAAGTAACAGTATACTGCACATTTTGATAAATAATTGTTATACATGAAAGTCCATTTTGTTGGAGTAGTCTCTTAGTACATGGATCGGCAGAATACTGGCTACCCACCGATGGCCACTGTTAATCTCCAGAACCTGTTCGTATGCGAGGTTACATGGTGACGGGGAATTAAGGTTTCAGAAGGAATTAAATTTGTAATCGCCTGATTTTGAGATGGGAAGATGATCCTGAATTATCCAGGTGGGTCGTGTAATCACAAAGGTCATTGTAGGTGAAAGAAGGGGGCAGAAGAGAGAGAAACCAGAGAGATGGCAGCCTCAGGTCTCTACCCGGTAATGCTGGCTTTGAAGATAAAGGACTGGGCCGTGAGTCAAAGGACATGAGCAGTCCTTAGAAGCTGAAAAAGGCAAGGAAACCAATTCTTCCCCTAGAGCTACCAGAAGGAACTCAGTTCTGATGACACCTAGATTTTAATGCTGTGAGACTTGGTTTGGACTTCAGCACAAGATGGTCAAGGGGCTTCCCAGGTGGAGCTAGTGGTAAAGAACCCAGCTTTCCTGGTGACTCAGGAAAGAATCTGCCTGCAACGTGGGAGACCTGGGTTCAGTCCCTGGGTTGGGAAGATACCCTGGAGAAGGGAAAGGCTACCCACTCCAGTATTTTCTGGAGAATCCCATGGACAGAGGAGCCTGGTGGGCTACAGTCCATGGGATCCCAAAGAGCCAGACAGGACTGAAGCGACTTAGCACACACACATTCTAGGTGATAAAGATACTAAGATGATCAATGTGCCCTGTTTTGAGTCACTACATTTATGTAAACTTGTTACAGCAGCAATAGGAAGTGAATCCGATAGTTGAAGATGTTGCCTAAATGAGATTGGGTGCAGCATCAATTTCAGTTTTATTTCTTTTAATAGGAACTAGAGAACTTTAAAGAAAACTTCAACTATAAACTAGTATGAGACGTGACTATAGTTGGAATAAAAATTTTGTAGTATGATTTCATGAAATTCTGTAACCGCCTCGATCTGCAAGAAATAATGTAAAACTTCATTTGTGAGTTTTGTCAGAACATGTTGAAAAAAATGTATTTTCAGAAAAAATTCATTTACATTAAAAAAAATCACAGCATTTGCAGTTTTCATTATTTGAATGTTTTTCTTTCTAGCTACTGGAATATCCTAGGGTACAACTATTGAGAGCAGCTGGAAAGAATTGCTTATACTCAAAAATCAGGAGCAAAAGCCCCCTTTTTTTTTTGCATTCAATATTTCTTACAAAAGCTCTGCTTTGCTCTCCTGAGAACTCTTCTTCAAGACCAATATGTGCTTTGACAATGGTCTGGGGTATTAGAGGCAACAGAGATAAGAAATGTTTTAGTCTCACCATGCCTTTCCACTCCAGGTCTAAATTCAGAGTCCCAACAGGGCTCAAAATTCTTACTTTCTTACCAGAAAACAGTTAACAGAAACGAGTACAATGCAGGAAAGCCAGGGGGGCCCTATGGGGCATGTGTGTGTGTGTATGTGTGTGTGTTCTTTTCTGATCTTTAGAGAAGTCTCTTCCATTAGGTACATGGGGGGTTTTTTGCTTGGATAACCACCCACATGAGCAGCTGCCATCAGCAGTTCCCGCGGGAAGGGAGGCAGCCTGAGAACCAATACTCACAGTAGGGGTGGATGCACCAGCTAAAAGGACGTGGGTGGATCCCTTGGCATCTATAGCTATTTCTTTTGTAAACTGAAGATAGTTGATTATGTGCTTGTCTGTATGTGTTTTAACACAAAACTGAATGTTCCTTGTCATATGCCCTGACCCTTCCCTCTTCAATAGATTCTATCAGCAAATCCTCTCATCTTTCTCCTTCACCACCTCCACTCCGTACTATCACTTGCCATTGCTTCCACAAATACCACCCTAATCGGACTACCGATGAAGTAGCCTCCAAGGTGACCAACTTACATCACTCTCCAGTCCTCTACTCTGATTTATTTCCTTTTAAAATAGCACCTATATCTGAGGTTGTATTACATACGCGTTGGTTTACGGTCTGTTTCTTTATTGGAACATAAGCTTCTGATCCCTGGGTCGGGAAGGTCCCCTGGAGGAGGGCACAGTAACCCACTCCAGTGTTCTTGCCTGGAGACTCCCATCCACAGGGGAGCCTGGCGGGCTACCGACCACAGGGTCACATAGAATCAGACCCAACTGAAGCAACTTAGCACGCATGCATTCAAGCTTCATGAGTGCTGTTAATTGTGTTTCTAGTGTCTCTAGTAATGCCAGCACAAAGTATGCAGGTAATCAACAGGGAATTGAGCTAAAAGTAACTGAATCATAACTATTGACTTCACTGATATGTTTGGATTTAGTCCTACTGTCTTAATTTGTGTGCCCTTAACTGAGCTAATCGATAAATTTTTTTTTTCATTTTTCCCTTCTGTCAGTTTGGCAATCTGTACACCTTACCTCTAATCTTCTAATATTTCAGTCAATTCAGTTCAGTCGCTCAGTCGTGTTCGGCTCTTTGTGACCCCGTGAATCACAGCACGCAAGGCCTCTCTGTCCATCACCAATTCCCGAATTTTACTCAAACTCATGCCCATCGAGTCGGTGATCCCATCCAGCCATCTCATCCTCTGTTGTCCCCTTCTCCTCCTGCCCCCGATCCCTCCCAGCATCAGGGTCTTTTCCAATGAGTCAACTCTTTGCATGACGTGGCCAAAGTATTGAAGTTTCAGCTTCAGCATCAGTCCTTCCAATGAACACCCAGGACTGATCTCCTTTAGGATGGACTGGTTGGATTTCCTTGCAGTCCAAGGGACTCTCAAGAGTCTTCTCAACAGCACATTGCTTAAAATGAATAATCATCTAGAAATAATCTAGAATGAATAAGCTTTTTCTGGAATTATCTTTATCCTCAGGCCTCCTCACTCCCACCAAAAATGCAAGAAGGTTATTGCCCTTGTTAGTTTCCCTACTTGCAATCTCCCTTGCCTCCATGGAATTCAACACTGTATGGACATTTTATTTAAAACTTTATTTATTTAATACTGTTTTTGTTTTCCTTTTCTTTTTCTGGCCTTGTTGCAAGGCATGTGGGATCTTAGTTTCCCAACCGGAGATCAAATCCTTGTGGAGTCCTAAGACTGCCAGGGAATTCCCAGTTATTTAATATTTTTTAAATGTAACAGTACATTTTATTTCTGTGTTTGATTTGTTCCTTTATAAATCTCATCTATTTCTCCCAGAGCCTCCCTTTCCCCACATCCCTAATTTTCATAACAATTCTTCCAAAAAAGGTCATTGGGTAGCAGACTTTGAGATCTTATACCTGTAAATGTCTTTATGCTAAAGAAGGCGTCAGGAATATTTTTTTCTTAATGGTCCAAATAAGTGTTTTAAGTTTGCATAAGTTTTCAGTTACAACTACTCAACTCTGCCGTTGAATGCAAAAGCAGGCCCTGACTGTTTTTGTATATAAGCAGTCTTTATATGCTTTGTCCTTATATGTATATGTATATAAAGACAATGCATAAATGAATAGGTACGCTCATGTTCCCGGAAAATTTTATTTATGAAAAAGGTGGCTGGTCCATTGGCCATCGTCTGCGGACCTCAGTTTTAAAGGATGTAGAATCTGGATGCAGAATTTTAGATTCCAACTTATCTTCCTCTATAAGTTGGAGAGAACTGCTCCAGCATCTCCCTGCGCCACTGCTGCAGTCATGAAGCCTGAGGTCAACCAGATTCTTTCTCTTTGTAGATGCCCAGTATACTCCTCTGTAGAAGGTCCTAGGGTTCTCTCTTCATTTTAATGGCTTCCTCATGGATTTGCAGCTGCCAACTTGCTCCCCCAAATTGTCTATCGAGGGTAACTTCTTGATAAAGCAGAGGTGCTTATTAAACTTATGCAGGGACCTGTGGTTAAGACGCCATTCTTCCAAAGCAGGGGGCGTGGGTTTGATCTCTGGTTGCGGAGATGGTGAGTGGTGTGGCCACAAAAACAAAACAAATTGAAAACAAGCAAACAAACAAATGCAAACAAAAACCCTACAGCCATGAGAGATCATCACTTTGAGAAGATCTTAGCAATGTCTCAGAAGGAGAAAATTTGGGAGAGATATTTACAGGATTTGTTGGGGGGTCAGGGCTCATGTGATTTAGGAATTTAGGACAGGTCTTTCAAGGCCAGGGAACTGATCGGGACTGGGTGAAGCTCCTAACTAGTTGTTTAAGTTTAGTGGACACACGGAAGCGCAAAGCCAGAACTGATATGTAAACTGTGTGATAAATGAGCTGTTTGCTCAGGTTTGACACGATGGTCCAGAGAGGAAAATTGTTTGCCCAGATGTAAAAACTGTTTTCCCAGACACTTTGGTTTTCGGGAACTTCCTGAGGTAAGCAACAATTATCAAGGAAATTATTTGATTTACTGTCTTATCTTTCTGGGCAAGGATTTCCTGGAACAAATAAATCATGTTGGAACAGGTGGTCTTAATTCTTGGTCCCAGTAGTTAAGCTATGTGGGTACAATGAACCTTTCTCTATTCTTAGTTGTGTCTGATTAATTAAAAATTTATCCTGCTGGGTAGTGAGCATTTTTTTTTCAGAGACCCCATGTCTTACTTTGGTCCTGTAAATTTCTAATTAATTATTTCTTTAAATTTTATTTTCTCTTGTTGTTTAGTCTCTGGGCTCTGGTAATCCCTATTATATGGATGCTGGAACTAGATTTATTCCATTATTAAGCCTCTTAATTTTGTCTTTTGAGCAAATTCTGTGGCTCCATTTCCCGAATGATTTGCTCCTCAGCTGTGCCTGTTGTTTTTTCTTTTTTACCCGTCATATTAAGTTTTCAACTCAATAACTATAATTTTAATGCCTAGTAGCTTTTATTGGTTCTGTCTCTTCATTCACCCACATTGTTTCCTTAAAGCTTTGATATAGTTGTCTCAAAAAAAAATCCTTCTGTGATCGCACTATTTGATCTGCTTCTTTAGTTTTCCTTTTTTCCTCCACATCCTATGATGTGGGCTCTCCCCAGATATTTGATTCTTAATTATTTTCCCCAATGTTAAGATTCCTTGTTACAGGATCTGTGACAAATTATGCTCCCCTGGTGGCTCAGATGGTAAAGAATCTGCCTGCAATGTGGGAGGCCTGGGTTTGATTCCTGGTTCGGGAAGATCCCCCTGGAGAAAGAAATGGCAACCCACAGCAGTACTCTTGCCTGGAGAATCCCATGGACAGGGGAGCCTGGCGGGCTAGAGTCCGTGGGGTCACAAAGAATCGGACGCAACCGAGCAACTAAAACAGAACGCACAACAAATTATGCACACTGGCCAAGCGGGTGTGGGGACTGCCACTGAAGCTTGTACTCACTGCTATTAGCAAGTGTGGCAGGGGCTTCTGTGATGTGTCAGGATAAGGTGATCTTTTCTGCACATTTCTCGCTCCTAGAGTTCCTGTGCCCACTGCCTGTGGGAAGTGAGGACCACACCACGGCTGCCGGCTCCACACCCAGGGAGGAGGCCGGATGCTCGGACACCCAGCCGGCTCATCTCGCCTTTCTGGTTCTGAGCTGCCCCTCCTCCTCCTGCTGAATTCCACCCCGTCTCAGTCTGGGGGACCCTCAGGCTTTTTAGCAGAACTCTCCCACCTTTGTCCTGGGTTGTACTTTTTCCTCTTCAATCTATTCTTGGCTAAACTTTCTAACTTGAAGAAATTCTTCACAGTTTCTGGTTGATCCAGAGCTTCCTTTTTCTATCATCCCTGGGTATTAATTTGTTTACTTTTCAAGGTCTAATTTCCACAAATTTCACATTGGAGGTATTGACAATCTGCCATGAAACAGGATCCTTATACCAAAGTAAACTTCAAGCCACCACCCTATCAGGTTGACAAAAAAAAAACTCAGTCATGTTGGGGTACCTTTATTCTATAGCAATATATGTATATTGTCCTGGGGGTCTCGTGTAGAGATAGGTGTCTTGGGAGTTGATCTTTGGTTGGTCCTGGTCCCCCGAGAAGCCCATTCTTTCTTCTGCTACTTCCTACGGCTGTGCATAGAGGCCTCATCAATGTGGTGCTCTGCGCCCGGGCCCCATCTCTCCGTGCACAGCATCGCCTCCCCTGTCGAGGTCTGACCCCCTTCCGTGACCATTAGGGGGTGCTTGGTGCTGGGCTGTAAGTTCCCACCTCTGCCCCTGCTCTAGTTTTCTAGTGTGGGGACTCTTAACTTTTTTCCATTCCTTCTACAAAAGCACCTCCCCTACCCCAAACACTCTTTTTCCTTCCTTTCCATCCTTGGCTTCTAATCTGCAAAAGAGCGATAGAATTCTAGAAGTCTACTTCTATGAAAGGAGGCACAGAGGCTTCCCTGGAGTGGGCGAGGGAAAATCCAGAGAATGAAATATGTTGTTGCTATTCAGTCCCTAAGTCTATCTGACTCTTTTTTGACCTCGTGGACTGTAACACACCAGGCTCCTCTGTTCTCCACTGTCTCTCGGAGTTCGCTCAAACTCTTGTCCACTGAGTCATTGATGCCATCCAACCATCTCATCCTCTGTCATCCCCTTCTCCTCCTGCCTTCAATCTTTCTCAGCATCAGGGTCTTTTTGCATGAGTCAGCTCTGTGCATCAGGTGGCCAAAGTATTGGAGCTTCAGCTTCAGCATCAGTCCTTCCAATGAATATTCAGGGTTGATTTCCTTTAGGACTGACTGGTTCGATCTCTTTGCAGTCCAGGGGACTCTCAATTCAGTCCCTTGTGCCACAGTTCAAAAGCATTAGTTCCTCAGAGTTCAGCCTTCTTTATGGTCCAACTTTCACATCTGTACATGACTACTGGAGAAACCTCAGGTTTGTCTATATGGACCTTTGTCAGCAAGGGGATGTCTCTGCTTTTTAATATGCTGTCTAACTTTGTCATAGCTTTCCTTCCAAGGAGCAAGCATGGACATTATGAAGAGAGGAATTGTTGCAATCATATTTGTTTCAGTTACTATTGCCTTGTAACAAACCAGAACACTCAGTGGTGTATAATAACCTTTCTATAGTGTTCACAAGTGTTCTGAGGGTCAGGAATTCGTACAGGAAAAACAGGGATGGCCTGTCTTTGCTCCGTGATGTCTAGATGCTCAGCTGAGAAGATTGGAGGCTATAGAAAAGGTAACCTAAGGCCTGGGAGCTGTTGTTTAATTGATACAGAATTTCAGTTTTGCAGGCTGGAAAAGTTCTGGAAATTGGTTGCATAACTATATGAATATACTTTACTGAACTATACACTTTAAATGGTTAATGTATATATATACACACACACACTGTGTGTATGTGCTTAGTTGCTCAGTCAGGTCTGACTCTTTGCAAACCCATGGACTGTAGCCCACCAGGTTCCTCTGTCCTTGAGATTCTCCAGGCAAGAATACTGGAGCAGACTGCAATTTCCTCCTCCAGGGGATCTTCCCAATCCAGGGATTGAACCCGTGTCTCTTTGCATCTCCTACATTGGCGTGCAGATTCTTTACCACTGTGCCACTTGGAAAGCTCACACACACAGACACACAATTAAATTTAAAAATCTTTAAATGTACTTCATTTCAAAACAAAAGGAGAGTGCTCCATGGTTATTACCTCATATTTATAAAATCTAGGTATTACGTTTGTTTTGTTTTGAGATTTACAGCACACAAGGGCCCTGAAAAGTCTCAAGAAAAAAAAACCCCAAATTCCTTCCCTGTAAAACCATTTTCTGGAATGAACTGACTATGGAGAACACAGTTTGAGATGGAAGTGAAACTATAATCCCAAGAGTCTGCTGCATTTCCACATCCCATGATTCTTTCCTGAGTCTGAAGAGTCCACCCCAGACACTATTCTTCCTGACATTTATTTGCCGCCTTCTGACTCAGATGTGTCTGGACAGTGACAGATGGCAAAGACTCTTCTTCAGTGACCAGATCTGCCTCGACAGCCTTGGGAGCCCCAAGTCAGCCAGCTCTATTTCCTTGGACTCCCGAGTATCAAGTTGGAGGGTGGCTCCTCAAAATATGTGAGGGTTGCTTGAATACATTCTGTGTGTGAATGGTTTTCAGTTGCTTTCTTTAATAATACTAATGTGGATCAAAACCCAGGGAAGCATACTCCAAAGAACCGTTCAAATTCCCTGTGGAATTTTAGTGTGTTTATGGTATTTTGATGGAATGTTTAATGGACTAGAGAATTTTTAGAAGGGAGTTTTTTTTTTTTTTTTCTCTTCTTTTTGTAATGATGTTTACTGTATCAGGAATTTGACTTGTGATACTCTGATACAAACCTTGAAGAGCCAAATTGTACAAAGAAGTTATTTTTCCTAGATGTCCTTTAAAAGGTAATTATCTCATAATCAGGAAGAATTAGGTGGCACTAGTGGTAAAGAACCCGCCTGCCAATGCTGGAGACGTAAGAGATGCGTGTTCGATCCCTGGGTCAGAAGATCCCCTGGAGGAGGGTATGGCAACCCTCTCCAGTATTCTTGCCGGGAGAATCCCATGGACAGAGGAGCCTAGCAGGCTATAGTCCATAGGGTTGCATGGAGTCAAACACAGCTGAACCAACTTAGCATGCATGCATAGTTAAATCATCTGTATTAAGAAGTTCATTGCTTCCTACCTATTTTACTGCCTAACACTTATGATTATTGACATCCATTGGGTTTATATTATGCAGTAATAGCATATGATCCTATCTACTGTGATTCTCTTCTCTTATCCGTGTTCAGTGTCACTTTCATAGCTTGAAATCTGCCATGAAACTTGAAAACTGCTACAAGTTGGGCTTGATTTATTGGTTTAATGACTGTCTAGACTTGAGGTGGGGAAAATATTAATAATGCAGTGTAAAACTTAAAATTGTCACATCCATGGCCGTTACATTGTGAATAGCACAAAAATTTGAGGAAATAGTCTTCCAGCATTAGAAAATTATCTGATTCAGCAAAGAAGTTGATTGTGTTGATAATCAGGTGACCCTTCGAGATATATCTTCATTGTTTCACCTGACTCACATAGACAAAAATATCAACCAAAATTCTTTTCAAAACTACCTCATGTTTTAGCTGCAAGCATGGATTGACTAGAGATGTGAGAATTTGGAGAAAGACCAAGGAAAGAGTTCTGAGAATCAGTTGAGTAAATGGAATTTACAGTGAAGGATACTGTATACGTTATCATTTGTAGACTGTGTGTTACACATCTTTTCTTTGCCATCTTGTTTCACAGTTTTACTTCCTGCTACCATTGCCTTTTGTGAGTAGATCTATTTAAAAAAATTTTTTGTTGGAGGATCGTTACTCTACAACATTGTGCTGGCTTCTGCCGTACATCAATGTGACTCAGCCACCGGTAAACATATGTCCCCACCCTCTTGAGTCTCCCTCCCATGTCCCACCCCATCCCACCCCTCTAGGTTGTCACAGAGCTCTGGGTTAAACTTCCCGCATCACACGGCAAATCCCCACTGGCGATCTATTTTATACATGACACTGTATATGTTTCCAGGCTGCTCTCTCAATTTGTCCCACCCTCTCCTTCCCCCACTATGTCCAGAAGTCTGTTCCCTATGTCTGCATCTCCACTATTGCCCTGCAAATAAGTTCATCAGTACCATCTCTTAAAACAAATAAATTTTAGAGAGACAGTAAACTTTAGTGTATATATATATATATATATATACACTTTTTGGAGAGTGGTTGGACATTCACCAACATACAACTAGTTGAGTGGGATCAAAGTGGAAGTAAGGTAAGAAAACAAGACCCAGGGTGACTGCCGGACAGCCGAGCCTGAATCAGTTTGTAGGAGTGTTCTAGAATCCTAGTTCTTAGAAGCCCACACATGAAACCAGACTTTGAATCTAACTCTGTGAGCAGCTGTCCAGCCTAATCAGAGAAGTTAGTCTTAACCCTGTTGATTTCTGAGCACACCTGAATTGTCCCTCCCCAGAAGAACTATGGAAACTGAGAGTCAGATCATTTTGATAGCACATGTGATTTGGCTCATGGAACCATCCAGAGTATCTGACCCCACTCAGTCAGAGCTAGTAACATGCTACAGAGGTCTTTCTGACACTGACAGTGTGGTGTGTCTTGCTGGCTGTGCCCCAAAGTGTAGTAGGCTCCCCCTCTCCCAGAGCAGCTAGCCTGTGGGGATCAGAAAGTAAAGCAAAGCGCAAAACAAAAACACATCAAGACGTCAAAAGATGTTCTGCGATTTCCTGGACCAGATTCTTCTTTATGAACCGAGGACTTCATTGACATGTTTTATCCATGTAATTATTTCTTTTTCCTTCCCCTTAAAGAAAAAAAGATGGAACAAACAAACTGTGATCACAAGGTTCTGTATGCCTTGAAAAATAGCTATCCTGGCAAAGGAAGAATGTGTAACATTTGCAAAATTCCTTGGATGGATTTCTTCTTTGCTCAACAGTTTTGGTGACTGATGGTGAAGGGAGCCGTTGGAGAAGGGCTGCCCATTAGACCTTGTGGGGTGAGGTCAGAGAGGGGTGACTAGATTCACCGGGGCTCAGGGTACTGCCACGGGGGACACAAAGAGGTCAGACAACTTCCAAATGTCAAAGTGAAAGTGAAGTCACTCAGTCGTGTCCAGCTCTTTGCAACCCCGTGGACTGCAGCCCACCAGGCTCTTCAGTCCATGGGATTTTCCAGGCAAGAATACTGGAGTGGGTTGCCATTTCCTTCTCCATCCTTATGTGAAGCAGCTCCATAGAATCCTAGGAGAGGCCTGTTACTTGTCTGCCAAAGCTTCTTACTCCGTTACCAACAGGAGCCCAGGCCTACTTGGATGTTTGCGAAAAAAGAAACGTATCTCACAGCAGAGGGTGAAACTAATGTGGATAATTTGTGAATGCTGCTATCATTGTCTTAGGTGGAGAATTTTTAAAAAGTATAATAATTGCTGGGGCTTCCCTCATAGCTTAGTCGGTAAAGAATCTGCCTGCAATGCAGGAAACCCAGGTTTGATTCCTGGGTTTGATTCCCTGAATGGGGGCAGGGCAACCCACACTCCAGTATTCTTGCCTGGAGAACCCCACGGACAGAGGAGCCTGGCGGGCTACAGTCCATGGGGTCGCAGAAGTTGGACAAGACGTAGCAACTAAACAAATAATCCAACATCATTGACTGCTCTTAACTTTTTGGTATATTGAAACTTTCATCTCATAACCTTTTGCCCTCCATCCTATCATTTAATTAAAAAATCTGGTCTTTATTACAATTACCATGAATCATGAATAAAGCATATTAATTGAATTTAGTTCTTCTTTATTAATGTAATATTTATTTCATATGTACTTAAGAAATTAAATATACTCCTTTACGACTGACATTAGAAACGCCTAGTTCAAAAAATAATTTTGGCTTATAGTATCAGTACTAAGAGGATCTCATTAGTGAAATGTGTAAAATTGAAGGAGATGTGTCCTTTGGGACGATGTGAGTATACTTAGACCTGATCAAATGAAACATTTTGAGGTTAGAAACCTAGTAATAACCTTTCTCTTTCTTTTTTTTCTAACTGGATCATCACCCCTCAAAAATAAAAATTAAACCACACGTTCTACATCAAACCTTGTGGTGATTACAAGTCAGTTTTAAAAATATTAGGCAAAGGATTTAAGTGGACATTTATTATTTACTGTGGGCTGAGTTGTACTCCCACATATTAATCTTCCCCATTGATATGTTGATGTGCTAACTCCCAGGACCTCAGACTGTGACAGTATTTGGGTTTTTAAAGAGGTGATTAAGGTTAAATGAGGTCATAGGGTGAGCCCTAAAGCAATAGACTGGTGTCCTTGCAAGAAGAGAAGACCAGGACACAGGCCGGGACAGAAGAACGACCACATGCAGACAAGTGGGTAAGGTGGCTATCTACAAGCCGTAGGGAGAGACTCCAGGAAAACCAAACCTGCTCACACCTTGATCTTGGACTTCTAGCCTTCAGAACTGTGAGAGAATAAAGTTCTGCTGCTTGAGCCACCCTGTCTATGGTACTTGGTCATGGTTACGGCTGTCCTAGCAAACTAATACCACATTCTCCAAAAAAGCTATACAAATGGCCAATAAGTGCACAAAAAGATGGTCAACATCACCAGTCATTAGGGAAATGCAAATCAAAACCACAAGAAATCACTTTATATCTACTGGTATAGCTATAATTAAAATAAAAAAAACCCAGAAAATAGGAAATGTGTGGGAACCCTCATATAGGGCTGGTGGGAAGGTAGAATGGTAGAGCTGCTGTGGAGAACAGATTGCTGGTTCCAGTGGTTAAGAATCCGCCTTGCAATGCAAGGGACACAGTTCGATCCCTGGTCCAGGAAGATCCCACGTGCCACAGAGCAACTAAGCTGGTGCACAACTACCCAGCCAGTGCTCTGGAGCTCACAAGTCACAACTGCTGAAGCCTGTGTGCCCTAGAACCTGTGCTCCACAAGAAGAGACGCCGCTGCAGTGAGAAGCATCCCAATGAAGAGTAGACCTCGCTTACCACAACTAGAGAAAGGCCACATGCAGCAATGGAGACCCAGTGCAACCAAAAATAAATAAACAAAGCACCTTGGTTTAAAAAAAAAAAGCTAAATTAATGTATGATCCAGCAATGCCACTTTTAGGTATATATCCAAAAGAACTCATATGTGACTCGAACAATATTCATGGTAGCTAAAAGGCGGGAATAACTGAAGATTCATCAACAAGTGAATGAATAAACAAAATGTAATACAAACATATTTGGAATATTATTCAACCATAAAGAAGGATGAATTTTTAAAAAATAAAATATAATTGATTTACACTGTTGTGTTAGTGTACAGCAAAGTGATTCAGACACACACAGACACACATATATCCTTTTTCAGATTCTTTTCCATTATAGGTTATTACGAGATCTTGAATATAGTTCCTGGTGCTATGGAGTAGGTCCTTGTTGTTTATCTATTGTATATATATATATATAAAACATATATATATATATATTACTCCCAAATTACTAATTTATGCCTCTCTCCCCCACCTTTCTCCTTTCATGACCATATGTTTTCAATCCCTGTGAGTCTGTTTCTGTTTTGCAAATAAGTTCATTTGTATCATATTTTTTTAGATTCCTCATATAAGTGATATCATATGACATTTGTCTCTGTTTAACTTACTTCACCTAGTATGATAGTCTCTAGGTCCATCTATGTTGCTGCAAATGGCATTTATTAGGAATGAAATTTTATTGATAATTCATGCTATTAATACACATGGCCAAACCTTGAAGATGTTATGCTAAGTCAAATAAGCCAGACACGAAGGGACAAATAGTGTATGACTCCACTCACATGAAACTTCTAGACTAGGCAAATTCCTAGAGACAGAAAATAGATTTGAGGTTTCCAGGGCCTAAGGGGAAATGGGGAGAATGTGGAGTTATTGCTAAATGAGTGGAGACTTTATGCCTTGGGTAATGAAAAGTTCTAGAGGCAGATGGTGGTGACAGTTAAACAATTTGAATGTACTTAATGACACAGAACTGTACCCTTGAAAATGGTTAAAACAGCAAATTTTATGTATATTTTACCATAATAAAAATTATTCTACCCCAAATGATTAAGATGGCAGATTTTGTTGTATGTACATATTACAAATTTTACAAGGCAATGGCACCCCACTCCAGTATTCTTGCCTGGAAAATCCCATGGACGGAGGAGCCTAGTAGGCTGCAGCCCATGGGGTCGCTAAGAGTCGGACACGACTGAGCGACTTCACTTTCTTTTCACTTTCATGCATTGGAGGAGGAAATGGCAACCCACTCCAGTGTTCTTGCCTGGAGAATCCCAGGGATAGGGGAGCCTGGTGGGCTGCCGTCTATGGGGTCGCACAGAGTCGGACACGACTGAAGCAACTTAGCTGCAGCAGCAGAAGCAATGACACAGAACTGTACCCTTGAAAATGGTTAAAACAGCAAATTTTATGTGTATTTTACCACAATAAAAATTATTCTGCCCTAAACGATTAAGATGGCAGATTTTGTTGTATGTACATATTACAAATTTTACAAGGAAATGGCAGCCCACTCCAGTGTTCTTGCCTGGAGAATCCCATGGACAAAGGAGCATGGCGAGCTATAGTCCATGAGGTCACAGAGAGTTGGACATAAGATTGAGTGACTGAACACACACTGGTAAAATATCATAAACCAAAAATGCGTTCAATTACACACTCTAAATGAGTGAGTTGTCTGGGATGTGATTGATGTCACAATAAAGCTACTGGGAAAAAATCCCTAAATCCATATAGTGGTTGAGAAAAGAAAAGCAATAAACAAAAGACTAAATTGAGGAATTTTCCTGGAATTTTCCTCATTTTTTTCCCTGAGATGCTCTAAGACCAGGAGGTGACTTGACACTGTTAAACAGGCTTTGCTCTGCTCTGGTTGTTCTTTTCCAAGTCTGAACAATTTCGTGATTAGAGGGCTGAATGTCCAGGGCAGACTTTCCCAGGCTGATTGGGGAATGGCTTATCCATGTGTCTGAATCAGCCTCACGGATGGCCAGGTGGCACCTGCTTTATGTCGCTGCCACCCACTCTGCTAGACTCTATAAATATGGACTGAACATCAATAAAGAGCCCAGCTTCGGGCCCTCTGAGTAGGATCTGTATTCACTGTTAAGTGTTACAATTCTGCACCACCAGCCCCGCGCCCCTGCCTCCCGCCCACCGAGCTCCCCCACCCCCGACTCCCTGGGGCAGGAGGACTGTAGATGCTTTGGGGCCCTGATTGAAAGGTAGTTCTTCATGATCATAAAAACCAGTTGAAACCATCTCCTATGATCCAGCCTGCTGCTACCAGCTGCACTATGTGCTTTTACATTATGCATGATTCTTGACTGCTCCTGTGGTAGAAAAAAGACGCACAGTTCCATTAGCGCTTCTCAGCGTCAGGCTCAGCATTTCCAGGCTATCGCTGCTAATCCATGCTAATATAGAACTGCTCACATATTTATGACCTGGTACGTGCGTTGTGAAGGTGGCTCAATGGTCCTCTAGTTGGGCGCTGACCAAGCCAATTTAGAGCTGGTTGGAAAGCTGCAAGATAGACTATGCCATGAACAGCCTTGGCAGTGCAATTTCATGTGATGAAACAGGAGAGCACCCACGGAGGTGACTTTCTCTGCCAGGGTTGCTGCCGCATGCACACGTGTGCCCAGGCTGTTTTGTGATCTTCCCCACTCCTGCCTGATGGCTCAATGATAAAGAATGCTCTTGCGATGCAGGAGACACAGGAGTCGTGGGTTTGAACCCTGGATCGGGGAGATCTCCTGGAGGAGGAAATGGCAACCCACTCCAGTATTCTTGCCTGAAGAATCCCTTGGACTGAGAAGCCCAGTGGATTACAGTCCACAGGGTCACAAACTGAGCATGCGTGTACACACACCTCTTGCCACATTTACAGTGTTTGATAACCATTGTGGGTCTGGAACCTGTATCCGTTTGTCCCACGATCTGTGTGACAAGCTTCACTCTGAATCACGCACATAATGGCAACAAACAGTGATGTCTCTCGTCCTGTGTCTTTCCAGCCTCCCTTTGTTCTGGTCTTCACTCTGCCTTTCCTTCTGCTTAGAATGTGTTCTCTACTCTCTGTCTAAACCTGCTCATTTTTCAAAGTCGGAGAGTAGAAATGGGGGGCCAGGGAGAGAGAAAGAGGAAGGAGGAAAAGCCAGAAGGAGGGGGGGTTGTGGGAGTAGTCGCTGCTATGGGCAACTGTATGAAGTCCCACTGGCCCTTCCGAGGAGCTGGGCAACTGTCCACCCAAGAATGGTCTCAGAGCAGAATCTCTTCTGTGGCTCTCGTCCTGAGATGCCCCGATGTGTGTGTGTGTGTGTGTGTGTGTGTGTGTGTGTGTGCGCATGCCTGTGTGCTCATGCTCAGTAGCTTAGTTGTGTAGACTTTTCTCGACCCCACAGACTGTATGTAGCCCACCAGGCTCCTCTGTCCATGGGATTCTGCAGGCAAGAATATTGGAGTGGGTTAGCGTGCCCTCCTCCAGGGGATCTTCCCAACCCAGGGATTGAACTTGCATATCCTGCATTGGCAGGTAGGTTCTTGACCACTAGTGCCACCAGGGAAGCCCCCATAAGGAGATAATTAAGGTTAAATGAGGACATAAAAGAAGAACCCTGACATGATCGACCTGACACCCTTATAAGAAAAGAAAGGGACTCCAGAGTTTGCTCTCTGCCGAGTGAGGACACAGCAGAAGGTGGCGATCTACACCCCAGGGGAGGGCTCTCACCAGGACCCTTGATCTTGGACTTCTCACAGAGCCATGGGGAGTAAATGCCTGTTGTTTAAGCCCCTGCCCCTGTGGTACTTTGTTACAGCAGCTGGAGCGGACCAAGACACCACTGTTTTCTTGCAGGTCATCACGAAGGGCTGGATGCCAGGGATCTGAATGGCTGCAGTTCCCCAGGTGACTCCAGCCCAGGTCAGTCATGAGCCTGCCTTGTAAGTACAGACAATTCAGCCCTCTCATCTGGCAGCGGAGAAAACTGATGTCACTTAGTCAAAGCTCTTGCACTACGATCGCTTCCCTGTGGTCCTGCCCTCGATCCATTTGCCATATCCCGACCACTCAGATGTTTAAAAGCCTAAACACTCCCTTAGTTAAACTCCATCAAGGGCCTGCCATTATATCTAGGAGGAAATCTAAAGCTTAAAATTGTTTTAAATTTATTTTTTAACTTTTCATTTTGAAATAATTTCAGACTTTAGAAAATCAGTGCAGAAATAGTACAAATAATTCCTATAAGCTCCCTTCCCAGCTCCCCTAAATGTTAACATCTTACAAAGCCATGGTCCAATGATCAAAACCAGAAAGTTAACATCAATGCAGTAGGATTCTCAAATATGTAGACCTTAGTTAATCGTCAGCAATTGTCCCACCAACTTCATTTTTGGGGTCTAGGATCACACATTTAGTCACCTTGTCTCATGAGTTTCCTTTCATCTGGAAATGATCCTCAACTTCTGTCTTTTGTGACCTTGACTTTTTTGGAAATTATGAGCCAATTGTCTTGTAGAATGCTCTTCATTTTGAGTTTTCCTGATGTTTCTTCATAACTAATGCTGATTATGCAGATTTTGGCAAGAATACCAGAGAAATGACATCACGCCATTCTCATTGCATCCTACTAGGAGGCGTGGAATGACTCTTTATGCCACTGCTTATGTTAACTTTTATTATTTGGTCAACATGGTGTCTGCCAGATTTTTTTCACTGTGAAACTACTATTTTCAAAATACACAAATGGTACCATGATAAAGGTATGCATCGCATAATGGACCTTGTGCAATCTGGCCTCTGTCTACCTCCATCTCTCTATCTTCCTTTCTTACAGTTCCTCAGATTCTCCACTCTCCTTCCTACCCCGTGGCCTGTGCTCACGCTGTGCCCTCTGCTGGGACTTCCTGCCCTCTTTGGCTGGATGGCTCCTAATTTAGGCCTCAGCCTTTGAGGGCTCCACAACCTAAACAAAGTCCTTATACAAATTCTTCTCAAAGTGTCCTGTGCTTTTTCATAACATCTATCCACATTAAAAAAATTTTTTTACTACATCTAAAAATTTTGTTTTATTGAAGTATAGCTGAAATACAATGTTGTGTTAGTTTCAGATGCACAGCACAGTAATTCAGTTTTATATATATATATATATATATATATATATATAAACATATATATATATATGTTCTTTTAAAGATTATTTTCCCTTATATGCTGTTACAAAATATTGATTATACCTGCCTGTCCTATACAGTAGGTCCTTGTTGTTTATTTTATATATAGTAGTGTGTATATGTTAATCCCCAAACTCCTAATTTATCCCTCCCTCTCCCTTTTCCCTTTGGTAACCATAAATTTGTTTTCTATGTCTGTGGGTCTATTTCTGTTTCAGAAATAAGTTCATTTCCATCTTTTAAAAAATTTTTTGATTCCACATACAAGTGATATCATATATTTATCTCTCTCTGTCTCCTTTCTTTCACTGCTCCTTTCTCCTGGCTTCTGGTGCACACAAGTTTCTGTTTGTGTCTTCCAAGAGTCTGTTTCCCCAGTCCTGTGGGAGTTCTATAATCAAGTCCCACTGGCCTCCAAAGTCAAATTCCCTAGGGGGTTCTCGTCTGCTCAAGGATTGATGCTTTTGAACTGTGATGTTGGAGAAGACTCTTGAGAGTCCCTTGGACAGCAAAGAGGTCAAACCAGTCAATCCTGTAGGAACTCAGTCCTGAATATTCATTGGAAGGACTGATGCTGAAGCTGAAGCTCCAATATTTTGGCCATCTGATGTGCAGACCTGACTCACTGGAAAAGACCCTGATGCTGGGAAAGATGAAGGCAGGAGGAGAAGGGGATGACAGAGGATGAGCTAGTTGGATGTTATCACCAACTCAATGGACATGAGTTTGAGCAAGCTCTGGAAGTTAGTGATGGACTGGGAAACCTGGTGTGCTGCAGTCCATGGAGTTGCAAAGAGTCTGACACGACTGAGCAATTGAACTGAACTTTCTCTGTCTGGCTATCCACATTTAAATTCCATATTCATTTATATAAAGTCTTTTCCCCCAGCTACATTCCAGGCTGCATGAGGGGAGGCACTTGGTCACTCTTGTTTACTATTATGTATCTAGAACCTAGCACAGTGCAGAGTATAAATTTGAGACCCTTTCTAAACTTCAGTGAACAGACTCTATGTGAGGACCAGGAGTTTGGATTAATCACTCAATTTTTAGAGTGATTATGAATTGACCTGTGTACTTTATTAGGTTTATGCTTGTTTTTTCTAACAAAGAGCCGCCAGGGACTGGGTGGGCTGGGGTGGGAGCCAAGGGTGCAATAGTCCTCATAGGTCAACGTCAGTGACTTGATCAGATTGACTAGATCTAGGTAACAAAGCTTCCCTGTGGCTCACACAGTAAAGAATCTGCCTGCCAATGTGGAGACCTGGGTTCAGTCTCTGGGTTCGGAAGATCCCCTGGAGGAGGGCATGACAACCCACTCCAGTATTCTTGTCTGGAGAATCCCCATGGACAGAGAAGCCTGGAGGGCTATAGTCCATGGGTTGCAGAGTCGGACATGACTGAAGTGACTAAGCAGCAGGTAACAAAGCTGCTGGCATTTCACAATGATGAGAGCAAGAAAATCACCTCAATGTGAACGACGATTCCCTTCTACCTGTGCAAAGAATATTTGAAAATTATCTTATTTAATACAAATAACATCCTGCCCTCACTTACCTCCAGGGTACAACCCCCCTCCCCGCCCACACACACACACATACACACACTCACACACAGCTACCCAAAGACAGCCATCATGGTGGTTTGATTTCAGATCAATGTGTTTCTCATTCCCTGCCTCAGGCTTTTTGCTTTGAACAGAGATTTAGAAAACTTTTTTTTTTTTTTAAAAGGAAAATCCTTTCTTCTGTTACTTTTTCAACTGTAAATCATTCCTACTGGGTTTAGATGCAAAGGAGCAAGTCTGCAGTCGTCCACATGAGCTTT